>NW_024081315.1:537367-1048611 GCF_003009895.1 Hyaena hyaena
CCCCCCCCCCCCCCCCCCCCCCCCCCCCCCCCCCCCCCCCCCCCCCCCCCCCCCCCCCCCCCCCGGCATGCACACACACTCTCTCTAAAATGAAAAATCATAATTTTTTAAAAAAACTTTAAAAACTTAAGTATAGCTAAATTTTTGGACACTTGTCATCTTCTAAGCACTGTACTGTGTTTAGCTGTGTGATCTCATTTAATCATAGCAATAGCCATATAAGTCAAATATTGTTACTGTTTATTTTCTAGAATAGGATAATGAGCCTAAAAAGCAAGTAAGTAACTCACCCAAAGTCACATAATAATCTGTGTGATTCTCAAGCTCACACATGCTATTACCACACTTTTCTGCCTCATTCGGTCTATTCAGTGTTTAAAGTAAGATTTATTCTATGTAAGTCAAGTAACTTATAGATATGTCAATTTATCTTAAAATGCATTACATTTTTGTTTCAAATCAAGCTATACTAGTAATATTTAGGGGATTTTGTGTGTTTTATTTTACTAGTTTAAACCAAAACACAATGTTCATATCTCTCAAATTTTCTTTTATTGTGTCCACAACACATAAAACATTTAAATATGCTGAGGGGGAAAATTCTCATTGTTACTGAATGAAAATTTTGCTTCAAAAGGAAATTTAATCAGTCCCATTTTCTTTCTTTCTTTTTTTTTTTTAACATTGACTTATTTGTTTTGAGAGAGAGCAGACGTGTAAGGAGGAGAGGGGCAGAGAGAGAGGGAAAGAGAGAGAATCCCACAGAGCCAGACATCGGGCTCCTCCCACTACACGGGATCATGACCTGAGCCAAAATCAAGAGTCTGACGCTTAACCCACTGAGCCAACCAGGCGTCCCTAGTCACTTGTAGATTTTCCATTTGTTTTCTCAGACACAAGTTTTCATCCTGTATTACTCCAGCACGTATATATCAAAAGGAAAATATAAGTGGAATAAATGGAAAAGTCACTTTTCTACTCTATGTTTTTCTACTTTGTTCCTAGTGCTTTCTTTTAAATAAATTTTCATGGATCTCAGAAAACCAAAAAAACCTACTACTGAAACGTTCATGTCTATGAAACCAATGCCACCAAACTGACTTGCTTTCACAAGCTGCCGAAGGTAGCAGGACACGGGGCAGAGCAGCGGGGCTGGGGACCAACGAGGGGACCTAGCACGGGTTTGCTTACCGCTGCCGTCTGGGTGCCGTGCCCTGCAGCTTCGGGGAGATCCCAGCAGCGAGCTCTCAGCTCCTGACCTCTTTTAGAATTTTTTTATATATCTGTACAGCTTCACACGTCACTTTAATTTCTGTCTTTGACTCTTCCACCCGAGAAGTCAAATGCTGTGCTTACAGAAGCCTCTCAGTTTAAAGTCTTTCTCTTGGCTTCCTGACAGCCAGAATTTTATTAAATTTCACCAGCAGTTGGTTCTTTTTTCTGGACCATCTAGTAGGGAATGTTCACTTTAGTGCCCTGATTGCTTAAGAAATTGACTCTTGAATCTGCAGGGGACTCTACAGAGAAGCCGGGAAGCTATTCCTGTCCCGGAAGTTATCCCCAGTGCTTCCAGATGGTCTCAGTGAAGAAATAACAGCCTCACATCCACAGATCTCTAGCTTCCTTTCAGTTCTGAAACCATTATTTAGACTCTAGTCTCGTTTATCCTCTCAACTTTTTGAACCAGAATGACAGTAAGCTTCTCATTTCTAATTTCTACGGGGAGAAAAAGGTGGATGGAATTGCCATTATGTAGTCCCAAGTTCTTTGAGCTCTTGTCAGGATCTTATCTGTCAGCCTTTAGTTCAGCAGTGAACAAGCCAAACCCCACCACACAGAAGGCACTGATTTCCTTCTCAGAGGCAGAATGGTAGCCTCTGGAGACAACTCCATCTTTACTCCTTGTCCTTAGCATGCAGAAATTGTAATGATCCAGTAATGTAAATAGGTCTCCATAAAGACCATGCTCATAGGTAGGTTTTAGAAATATTTGGGTTGTTGGGAGGGTAGTATATTAACACCATCTGTTAACCATGTGATTCATCTAAACAGTTGTGAGAATGTCCCCTTCCTTAGACTTTGTGTACTAATTCTCACTTACCAGCATATTCATTAGCTCCTTAGTTTTTGTAGCTCACATATGCCCTGTCAGCCTAGGATCTAATGGGGTTCTGGTTTAGAGAATCTTTGCATAGAGTTAGGTGTAGGGGGGAACCCTCACATGTTATTTTCTTTCCATGGCTGCTACCCTATAAGCCATTCATAGAGTAAGAGAAAATAACAGGAGAGACTCAACACAGGTTTTCAAAGTAGTAGGAGTTTTAGAAGGACCTTGTCTTGGAGAGTGAGAGAAGGAGATCAGTTCTACTGGCTACCTTTGTTTTTAGAGAACAAGCATTTGGAGAAATCCTTTAAGCAGGTTCCCCAGGAGTCTCCCAGTAGACCCCGTCACTTATTGGCATGTACTAGGGAAGAGTATCCATGCTGGCTTCAGTGTGTCCAGTAGGGCTGTTTCATCTCCTTGGCTGAACTCGTTGTTACATCCAAGTAAAAGCTTACCTGCTCTGTTTGAATCTTGTACCTTTGTGGTAGTGTAACAAGCACTATTAACATCAAAGTCAAGCTCCACTATGTGGATATTGAAACCAGAAGAAATAAACAATAGAGAAAGGTAGTTACTAGAAGGTAACTAAGAGATCAGAAAAGAAAAAGGTAGGGACTAACAGAGATTTTTTAAAACTTGGGAGACTAGGAGGTTGGAATTTGAACCCAAGGCTTATGGGATTGAAGTCAGAGAAGTCCAAGACCCAGATGCTCACAGGTGAGCGTATCATCTGAATAGTAACATGAACTTGATTTGGGGGCAGAGACAACTTTAGCAAGATAATGTGTGAAAAATTTTGACTGATGAGTGGCAAAGCAGGAATCTCAACTCAAGTCTGTAATTCTGAAGTCCACATCATGCTGCCTATAAGGCAAGGAATGAATGGGTTGGCAAGGTCAAGGTCATATGTAGGCAAATGAAAGAATGAAAAATTAGGCACATCGGAGAGTGACTGAAGTTTTGCTTTGTGCACAATTCCATGTTGTAGGTGATAAGGAGCTATTACAGGTTTCCTAGGATATTAGGAAGTAGACTTGTAGGACAAGTTCAGTGGCAACATGTAGAAAAGGTAATAGTGAGACTAGTGGTTATAAGGATGATATAGTTCGATGTAGAAATTGCTTTAATTGTACCTTCTTTTGTTTCTCCTTCAGACACTACTACTGCTGCCTTCTATAAATAAAGCCTTAGCTCTTCATTTTAATGATAAGCTCTTTCAGAAGAGCACTTATGTGCACCCTTGCATGTGACCCAGTGCTTTGCATATGCAGTGAGTGATTTAATCAATGCATTATGAATGAATAAGTAACTGAGATTAGCTTTTCTGATACAGCGATTCTTGAGCTAAGATCAAAACTATGTTTGCTAATTAAAAGGGTGTGAAACCTACTTAAAAAGGTGAGGGGGGTGGGTCGCATGGAGGCTCTAAGCAGAGGGAACTATGTATATGAAGACCCTATGTGGAGGGAGCAAGGTGAAACACCAGACTAAAGGCAGACCCAAGTGTGTGGAACAGCAGGAACAAGGGAATGAACACCTGGATCTAGGTGTCGGTGCATGCAGGGCCTGTTGGCCACGTCTGTCTTCATCCTTCATCAGAGTTCTGTGAGGTCATCAAAGAGTTTGAAACATAGTACGACGACAAGGTTGGTGTTTTGGAAATCTCATTTGCTGACCAGATGGGAAAGGGAACCAGTCGGGGGTGGATAGGCCAGTTAGCAAGCTAGTGCAGTTGTCCCCATGTTGGTAGCTTGGAAAAGGGTGGTGATGTGGAGGTAGAGAGAAGTGGACCAGGGAGAAGTAAGTTCTTAGATAAAATCACAAGATTTGAAGAGAGTTCAGATTGAGGGGGTAGGAGAGCGAGAAAAGGAATGCCTCCTGGGTTTCTGGCTTATGAAATGGAATGGGTAACGATTCAGTTCTTTGAGCTAGGGAATCCTGGAAAAGAACCAAACTTTTTGGTAGTGGGGATGCCCTTGAGTTGCATATGCACATATGAATCTGAAAATACCTTGGAGGTATCCAGAAAAAATGTCAGATAGGCCATTGGATGGATGGGATGGAGCTGAGGGGAAGGGCATGGTGTAAAGAAGGGTGAATGTGTGTGTTGCTTTCATCTCAGTGGGCCCTCAAGACCCAGTGGTTCTTGAACCTGGCTTGTGGGTACCTATCTTCATTTTAATCTCCAGAAGTGGTTTAACAGTGCAGCCCCAATTGCCCCAATTGAGATTTCCTGCCCTGCCCACTTTTTTCTCAGCATGCCTTTCATGCAGCGTGTTGATCTTAGTGTTTATTTCTTACAGATACCACTTTGTCTGACAACCTTCACCTGACCTCGCTCCAGTTGTCTCCCAGATTGTTGCCTCTAACCGTGACATTTCTCCTTCCCTCCAGTTCTCAATTTTCAGTGTCTACAGTTCATATCTACCTGGATGTCTCTCAACTGCAGCATTATTTTCTTCAGATCACCCAAGCTAGAAACTTGATGTCATCGTTGATTCTCTAAATGTTATCCCTTCTTATGAAGACAGCTGCTGACAGCATGGACTCCTGGAGCTTGAGGGGGTCGGGAGGAGGATATCCTCACGCGGGGACGCAGCAGACTGGAGCATGATGGCAGGAGTGTGAGCTCAGGAGTCCAATGTGGGTGCAAAAGCCTGCTGTCTCCACTAGTTCCTTAGCTGGGAGACTTTGGACAACTTCCTAACTTCCCTGGCTCTGCCTCCTATGTATTTTTTTTTTTGTTTCAAGCTTTTATTTAAATTCCAGTTAACATATAGTATAATATTGGTTTCAGGAGAACTTAGTGGTTCATCGCTTACATACAACACCCAGTGCTCATCCCAAGTGCCCATCACCCATTTAACCCATCCCCTCACCTACCTCCCTCCAGCAATCCTCAACTTGTTCTCGATATTTAGTGTCTCTTTTGGTTTCCTTTTCTCTTTTTTACCCACTTCCCATATGTTCATTTGTTTTGTTTCTTAAATTCCACATGAATGAAATCATATGGTATTCAGTAGGCATAATATTATTCTTTGCCTTATAAGGTGGTTGGGGGATTAGCAGTAATTTTTGAAGCATATAACACAGATCCAGCAAATAAAGAATACTGGGTAAATGGTAAATACTGTTATTATTAACTAAGCTCCTTGCCTTAATTTCCCTTCTTCCTTTCATCTGTCTACTACAGATTACCCTTTTTAAAACATTGGTATTATATGGTCTCACTTTCCTTTGTCTCTTTGTGTATTTTTAATTGAACTTTTTGTATAGCTATGGCTTGAATAGGCCTTATCTCCCTTCCTGGTGAGCTCATTGGGAACAAGGCTTTGTCTTATTCATCATTTTCTATTTTCTTTCTGTCCCATCCTCCACCCAGGCTTATCACAGGGCTTTATACATCATGGATATTTAATAAATGCTAGTTGAATCTCTTATGTCTCTTCTCTACTCCCGTCTTATATTGTGGCTTCTTGCTGTTCACATTGTGTTAACTCCCGCAATTAGGACAACATAATTGAGGCCTACACATCTAGCCTAATTCCCTGTTTGGCCTTCAGACTCCACTTGAGTTGGTTTGAAATGTCATTATAAATGCCATCTCTTTGTCTTTGCCCCTACCATTCTCTGGATCTGCCTCCCTTGCTCATCACACATACTTATTAGGCTCGCTTTGGGCTCTGCCTCATGCAAGGAGAGTGCCCCGGCAGCTCTGCCCACGCTGCCACATTTCCTTGAATTCCTTTAGCATCTGCAGCCTGGGCAATATATACCCTGACTAGGGATCCAAACTGCTCGTGGCTGTAGATGCATTTCCTCATCTGAATAATGTCACTTACCTCCCAGTTATTGTGGCAGTGACAGGACATGGGTCTGAGGAAGCACTTTGTAAATCTCTGTGCACATCTTATTTACTGTTCAGAGATATCTGCCTCTTTTTTGTTGCATTCTCCTTGAGGGCAAATGATTATATTTTCTTCCAGAAGACCCTCAACAGTGCTGGATGCCTGGTAAATGTTCATGAAATATTTTGTTGGCTGAGTAACCTGATTGCAGATGTGTTTATTTTCTCCTAGGAGCTATTCATCTCTAATGAAAGTTGAAAATATGTCTTCAAATCAGGTATGTTCAAGTTATTTGCTCTAGTGTTGTGCCTTAAAATAATTAAGAGTTTTTAATAATTGAGCTACTAGCCAATACCGACTCACATGTTGCTGATGGCTTGACATGATTTGGTAACCAACGTGCACTCAGGTGGATTCTAGGAGGCATCACCCCTCCTTCCCTGTGAACTTGCTCATGTTTTTAAAGTAGATCACCTCATGGAAAGAGATTGTTGTACTTTGTTGTGAAGTGCGGTCTGATAGTACATCCTATGATAAAGAGAAATGGTGATCCGTATTACAGTACTGAAAGAATCTTCTTAGTGGCAGCACCTAATTATTTTATTAGAACTGTGTCAGGGACTTATCGTCCATGAGTACTGTCTTTCTCAGATTTATTTTGAAGTGACTGGAGATAGCACAATTTAGCTATCACTTAACAGTCTGCAGAAAATTGAAACTGGGTAGATATATTTGCTATATAGCATGTTTTATAGTACAGTTTACAGATACACTTGACCTTGAACAATATGGGGTTAGGTGCACCAACCCCTTACACAGTTGAAAGTCTGCATATAACTTTTGACTACCTTGGAACTTAACTACTGGTAGCCTACTGTTGACTACAAGCTTTACCCGTAACATAAACAGTCAATTAACACATATCTTTTTTTTTTATTATTTTTATTTTTAGTTTATTTTTGAGAGAGAGAGAGCAGGGGAGGGGCAGAAAGAAGCAGGGGAGGGGAGGGGGGGCAGAGAGAAGGGGAGAGAATCTCAAGCAGTTTCTACATTCTCAGTACAGAGCCCGATGTGGGGCTCAAACTCACAAACCAAGAGATTATAACCTGAGCGAAAATCAAGAGTTGAATGCTTAACTGACTGAGTCACCCTGGGACCCCATTTAACACATATCTTATATGTATTATGTACTGTATTTGTACAATAAAGGAAGCTAGAGAAAAGAACATCAAATCATAAGGAAAAGAAAATACATTTACGAGCTGTACCGTATTTGTTGAAAAAGATCTGTGAAAGTAGAATGTGCAGTTCAAACCCATGTTATTCAAGTCAACTATATATACTTTAGATCTGTGTTGTTCAGGATACCAGGCACTAATTACATGTGGCTATTTAAATTTCAATTAGCATCTAATTTAGTGTAAAAACTCAGTTCCTCAGTCATACTAGCCACATATGGCTAGTGGTTACCATATTGGACAGTGTAGATATAGAACAGAAAATACTATTAAGCAGTATTGCCTCAGGTGCTTAGAAATAATTAATAGAATGTAAGATCACTTACAGGTCATCTAGTCAAACCCCATATTTAGTTCACAAATTAGAATTGTTAGTAGGATTTTACACCTTTCATATCTGGATGTCCTAAAAATGAGTAATAATAACAATGTTTTTATTCATGTCTCCTTGAAGAACTAAATTTATGAGGCTTCTTTGTGAGTCAGAGATGTAGCTTTGTGATTTATCCTGAAACATTCCAGGGTAGCATTATGTAATTAAATACAGCCTTGAATTTGAAGTTTAGAGCCTTAAAAACTGTCATTTTCTAATTGGATAAGCCTGATAAAGTGATTTAACCTCTCTGAGGGAGATTTCATCAGCAGTGGAAAAGACCTGTTACTTCATGGGTCTGCACTAAAATTTAAACAAGGACATATATGTGAAAGTTCTTCCTTAGTCTACGAATATAAATGGTCCTAGTTTTTTTTTTTTTTTTCAATTTTTTTATATTTTGAGAGAGAGAGAGACTGCGTGAGCAGGTAGGGAAAGAGGGGGAGGGAGAGAAAATCTTAAGCAGGCTCCATGCACCAGCACGGAGCCCTGTGTAGGGCTCTATCACAGGATCCTGAGATCAGGACCTGAGCCAAAATCCAGGGTGGGACACTTAACCAACTGAGCCATCCAGGCGCCCCAGTCATTGTTATTTCTTACTGATAGAGTTCTTAGCTGCTCTTTTCCCACATAGTATCAGGATTAATGATGATGACATGTATTTAATCCCTTCTGGAAACTATTCTTAGATTTCTTGGAACTCTTAAAACAGCTTAATAGTAAAACAGAAGTCTTGAACATACCCTAAATCTAATGTCTTTGCTTTGTGGTTATTGTTGCTATCAAAATGTTCTGTTATTTAGAGGCTAATCCAGCAGAAATCTGGCACCTGCGTAATGTTATACATGACCTTAGGCATTTTCATTTCCATCATTGTGGATGTTTAAAGTTGAGTGTTCTGGAATTGCCCCCCCCCACACACACAGAAATAAATAAATAAATAAATACACACACACACACACACACACACACACACACATACATACACACACACGCATACATAAATGTGATCTGATTAGTGACAGATGTTAAAAGTTCCAGGATTAGTAAATCAGAGCTATAGACCAGAGGATCACAAACTCTTCTACCTATCTCCCCTCTGTTGCTTGTTCTTCTGTCCCTGAGCACCAGGTTTCCATCAGATTCCCATTCCCAAAGAAGTTTTACACTGGGTATTTGTATTCTCTCTTGTAGTGGAAGGACTCTTACAGCTTTCCCCCATACTTCAAAAGAATACATTTTTTTTTTAAATTTTTTTTTAATGTTTTATTTATTTCTAGGAGAGAGAGAGAGAGAGAGACAGCATGAGCAGAGGAGGGTCAGAGAGAGAGGGAGTCACAGACTCTGAAACAGGCTCCAGGCTCTGAGCTGGCAGTCAGCACAGAGCCCGACGCGGGGCTCGAACCCACGAACCGCGAGATCATGACCTAAGTGAAAGTCGGACGCTTAACCGACTAAGCCACCCAGGCGCCCCATACATTTTAATTCTCCTTGTAACTTTCTGCTGTTAAGGGGATACAGACCTTTTATGATCTAATTTGGCTGCAAGCTCAGTTGATTTTCAGTTTGTTTTTTTTTTTTGAGAGAGAGAGAGCATGAGCTGGGGAGAGGGCAAAGACAGAGGGAGAGAGGAAGAGAGAATCTTAAACAAGAACCACGCTCATTGCAGAGCCCATCGCTGGGTTTGATCTCATGATTCTGGTATCATGATCTGAGCTGAAATCAAGAGTTGGATGCTCAGCCAAATGAGCCACTCAGGTGCAAAGGACTTGATTTTTAATTTGGCTTATATGAATTCATCAGGAAAATTATTAGTCTCACACTCTGAAGTTGGTTTTAATTTTGAGCTTTTGTTCTCCTATTTAGAATAATCCTTTTTAATCTGTAATTTCTTCCTAACCTTTCTAAATTTGGTATCAGTAAACAGTTACTTTTCAATTCAGTTTTATTTGCTTCTCACTTTATAGATGGATACCTATTTTGCTATATTGAAAAATATTGGGGCACCTGGGTGGCTCATTGGTTAAGTGTCTGACTCTTGATTTTAGCTTAGGTCATGACCTCACAGGTTGTGAGATCGAGCCCCGAGTTGGACTCTGCGCTGGCAGCTAGCCAGCTGGCAGCATAGGGCCTGCTTGGGAGTCTTTCTCTGCCCCTCCCCCACTCACACTTGCTCACATGCTCTCTTTCTCTCAAAATAGGTAAACAAACAAACAAAAAAAGGAAAACCATATTGACTCTTAAAGGGAACTTAAGTATAAAAATTGTCCAAATAAAGTCTTGGATCTCAGACGTATACTTAGAAGTTACTGTAATCCCCAAATACAGATCCGTGGACATGCCAGAACTCTGCAGATCTGACTCTCGGCCTTTATAGGGAGTGACACACTTTCATTGTCACCAACCCAGGTTATCTTAGAGCGTTTTTCCTCCTCAGTGTTCCAGATCTAATGCTGACCTTCAAGATAGATGGTGACTCTCTGAACATCTGTAATGCTGTGACTTCAGTGTCGGACTCTAGGGCAGTCCCAGTTCTGGCCCTGACATAGAATACCAACATTAATTTGCTCTTGGTACAGTTTTCTAAGACATTTTTACTGTGGCCTGGGTGCATTGTGCTAACTGAAGAGAAGCACAGAGAAAACGAACGAAACCAGAAATTAAACCAGACTTAAGAAACCATCGTTTCCTGCCTATATCTCCTGTTTCTTACCCATCTTTAATAAGAGCTGGTAAGAAGATGAAAAACACATACACCTGTAAGCCTGAGCCCTCTCCCCTTCTCTAACAGCTCGGGGATCAAGCAGTGGGGAAGAGAAGCTGCAACAATTGATATGTTCAGGGTGACCCATTTTCAAGCAAATGTCCCGAACTTAAACTATTAGTGACTGTTGGCATTTGGAGCAGTGTTCTCAGGGTGTGCAGTAGCTCAAAAAGGAGCCTGGTGCTCCACTTTTGTCCTTTGCCTCTAGGACTCGTTTATAAGGCACACAATAAAATCAGTGCCTTTATACTACATACCATCATGTCAGGTTTTTAATCAATGACTTGGCAGGCCAACTAACTTGATAACCTAGCCTGTGACTTCCTAATCACTTTTCCTATTACAAAAAAAAAACCAACCATCTGGTGACAATCTTGAGACTCAACATCATGAAATTTAGACCAAAAATGTGTTTGCATATTGGCAGCACCATTGGCAGAAGGATACGAGGCAGGGTCTGTTTGGATTCATATTTTGTTGTATTTGTTGAAGGAACAGTCATATTTGCTTCCCATCATGCTTGTTACATCCTGTACTAGGTCAGGTGAGCCTTACTTCATGATTTGGAAACCACTGGGCACTTGTCACTATGTAATTGAGGCCATGCAACAACACCTTAGAGAACCCAGCTATTTTAAACAACTCCTACTTTCAGACAGAAAATTCATGAGTGAATTTAATGATTTTACTTTTTACTTTCTGAACACTACAGTTATGCATGAAGAAGCTTGTTACTTAAGAGTAATTGTGTACATTTTTAAAATGGAGTTACTTGTGTTGAAGGCTTTCACAGTGTCCCTTTTCTGTTTCCTACAGGACGGCAATGATTCAGATGAATTCATGTGAATGGCGGAAAGGACTTTTTAAAGATGTGAATTTAGGGACAGTTGCAGACATTTTGATTTCATCTGTGTTCTGAGTTATAAAAAAACGAGTAAAATTCTACCTTCATTCTACACAAATATTACCAACTTGAGAGTTTAAAAAAAAAAAAAGTTTCCTTTTTTGCCAACAGAAAAGGACCAGATATTTATAATATATTTGGACTTGAAAAAAGCATATAACTTGAGGAAAGTGAGAATGTTTTTGCCGGAACATGTCTTAGTACCTCACAAAAGTTGGCTGCCCTTGTTCTTGGGATAGACTTTAGAACGAACCAGCTCTGAAAAGTATTCATTACTGTGCTCTGTCCCTGAAAACAGATGTCTTGAAAAGCTTTTCATAGTCTCAAAATAGCTTCACTTCTGTTAAGAAGAATGTATTAGTGAGCAATATATGCGAATGTTCCCCTCAGCCTTGATTTCCTGACTACAGAAAAAAGCTTATGGGTTGTGATGGTGATGGTGATATTTCCAGCAGGCTGCTGGCTTCAGTATTCCTGTTCCATTGTGTTATCTGAGTCTCTTAGCAGAGTTGTCTTCAGCTCTTGGCTTATCCTACTTTTACCTTCTGTGTCCTTTCTCTGAGCGAGGGCCTCCCACTAGGTACTGTCATACTTAAAAAAGGAGTCTATATTCATCAAGGTTGGGCATGTGGCAGTGTTTTGCCTGAGCACCAAGTAACCTGAGCCACGCACATCACAACTTCCAGGCCCTGGAACCTTTCTCAGCACTGAGGGGAGAAATAGGACAGCATGCTCCGAGTCCTTTCAGAGATGTAGGTTACCTGACTCGTGTCTTGAGATGTAACCAAAATAGAAGTCCATGTTGTGGGTATGATTTTAGAAAACAATTAAGCATTTCACGAGCCAGCCAAGTAATTTGTTTATTTACCTTGAATGATATTTATTTTGAGTTGTAACCCCAGAGTTCAGATTTCTCAGTTGTAGCCCCAGTAACTTAATATGTAACAGGACTACTCATCTGAACCACCTACTCTCCAGTGTGATTCCGAATAGAAGATATATTTTTATTGCATTTCCTGTAGAAAGAGACAAAACAGAACCATGAAAGGGGGAGAGAACAAAGCCTGCAGGTCAGGAGGCATACAGATACACGTTTCAACCACACCCAGAGCTCTACACGCAACTTGCTTTTATTCTTCACTGTATTCTAACCCAGCAAAAATGGTCTCCTCCAACAAATACTCTACCTGTAATAGCACTATGGAACTATGGGTAAAACCAAAAGACTTCAGTGTTTCCATTTATCCCAAATTGGTGTGTGGAGTTGGAAACTGGAAAATTTCCGAGGCATAGCTCAGCCAGATTTTGAGAAGGGGTATGGGAGTTGACTCCAGAAATTAGTGACTGTGGATGTGTGGATGTGTGGGTGTGTGTGAGATAACATTCTGTCTGGGGTTCTGTGATTTTGAAATGTAATAATAAAGAATCATTTTTTATTCGGAAGGACATTGGTATATGAATTCTTAGAATCCACTCATTATCCCCAAGCTGGTTTGGGGGATGATCTGGCTCTAAAAAATACCCTCATCTATCCGAGATTCAATGCGGCAGGTTCTAGAGGGGTACCTTCTCCCCCCCACACACACTGTTACATGCATTCCTCCCACCCCCGCCAGATGCCCACTGGCCCAAACCCTCTCTGGATTGAGGGCAAGCTAGTCAGTGAGCTCACCCTAGGCACGTCTTTCACGCTGCAGCAGACACCTAAAATGGGGATACCTTGCCTCTACCACCACCTGGGTCACCTCACCCTGCGACCACTTCCAAAGGGCTCCTCTGTACCCTGCCTCACAACAAGTTTAGGTAGGACCTTTGAAACAGACCTGTATTTTTAGTGCAGTGTGAGAGAGCCTGGGGTCTACATTTTAAACGTGTCCTAATTCTCCCCTCACCGTGGTTTACAGTGTCAAGGCCTCTCTGAATTCCTAGCTCTCAAGTTGCTCGAGCTGCTTCCACTCCCTGTGTGTGTTGGACAGGCTTTTCCCTAGTGCCCGGGATCCCAGGGGGAAAAAAAGGACATTTTCTCTCGAGGACACTGGTTCAGTGCTGACAGGCAAACTGCTAGCACTGAAGTCATCTCGTTTCTTGCTGTTGGCATGTGTCCTAAACTTCCTATAGGAAAATTCCCAGTCTTTCTTTTTATGAGCTGTGCCCTTGATCAGATCCCTGCATCCTGAGGGCTTCTCTTATTAACGGTGTCTCGTTTCCCCACTCGCCTGCATGCAGTTGAGGGTCACTTTATTGAATTTACCTCACACAATTTACTGCTCTGTTTTATTCCTCACAGCTGAAGAATCTGTTTCTTATCCACCTTTGTTGATCTTGGGTCACAATCTTTGGGCAAGGGAGCTCTGTCACAGTTCCTGTGCTGGAACACATATTCTCGAAACTTCCCAGAGCATGGGAAATTCTGACATTAGCAGAATTGGCAATAAGCGTTAGTTGAACCCCATCAGTATCTCCTGTTTATTTTGTTGTACTGTTTATGACTGTCTCGAAGCACAGATTTGGGTGAGCCTTTTAACTGTTAAGTGCCAAGTTTTCCTCACTCAAGAAGGAGGGCATCAGGCATACGCAGAGCAGGAATGGAGAGAATTCAGCTCTAGCCTCCAGCTCGGAGCCAGCAGAGGCTCTCCCTCCCACCTTTGCATCTGAGAGGGAAAACCCTTGTTCTCTGGGCTTGAATGGGTTATGGGGAAAACTGCACAGGGTAAGGAAATAGAACAGTTCCAGTTTTTCCTGGAAAAACTGAAGCCTGCCCTTTCTCTATTTGATTGGAAGTGTGATGGCGAGTAACAGATCACACACTCAGAATGAGCATAGTAAAGTCAGTGGGCAACCTTTTGATTTTAAAGTAGACTGTGAAACAATCTGTAACTTAATGTAATCAGAAGTGTAAAATTAGAAACTTAAATTCCAAGCTGTCAGTTTTGACCCATGTAACTCCGGCAAGTGTGACAGCTCAGAAATGAGGAAGCCACTGCCGATGCCCAAGCAGACTCACATTCAGGTTTTGCTTTGTGACAGCTCTTCTCTGCTGGGCGCACGTGGGCCCGGCACAGGGGAAGAGACATTACATGCGCTGTATCATTTCAGAAACGGGAAGATGTCAGCTGCATATTCCTCATGTCCTGGATGAATGATATGTAAAACAAAAGCTTATAGTTTGAGTAGAACCAAGTGTGTGGGATTTTACTTTTTACTTTGCTCCTCTAAACTTCAGTCTCACCGATGGGATATACATACTTATTTTAGGCGAGTAGGAACAAGGAGGTTCTTGGCTGCCTGAAATGATGCCCTTCAAACAGTCAGTTTTGCTCCTTAGTGAGAGGAAAAGAAATTAGGGTGAAGGGAAGATTGCCCAGGAATCCAGGAAGAGAAGTCAAAAACCTGGAGCTCAAGGGCCATGATATTTGAGCACTGGTATTTGAAGTTTACACCTTGATACCCTGCCTCCCACAAATCCTAGGGGTCTGCTGAGATTTTGACGAGGAGGCTACAGATGTGAAATCTTGCTGGAGGAATAGGGCGGCTCAAGCCATCCTTGAGGAATGGGGTGGCTCAGGACTGGCGTTCATGGCTTCACCCCTTCTATGGTAGCGCTTATTCTGTAACTGCCTTTGCAGGCAGGTATTGGGGTAGAGGGAGCCACAGAAATGTTCAAGTGTCTCCCCCAGCTGCAAAAGCATATTTGAATTCTTAAGTGATTATTAGAAGACATTTGAGTTCTATTTCTCACTAGTTGGGGCAATACCTACATCCATTTGGGGTTGTTGTTTTTTAACTTTTAATGTTTATTTTTGAGAGAGAGAGCATGAGTGAGGGAAGGGCAGAGAGAGGGAGACACAGAATCCAAAGCAGGCTCCAGGCTCTGAGCTCTCAGCACAGAGACCATTGCAGGGCTGGAACTCAACAAACCCCGAGATCATGACCTGAACTGAAGTCGGACACTCAACCAACTTAGCCACCCAGGTGCCCCTACATCCATTTGGTTTTAACCTCTTTAACTATGAGAATTCTGGGGTTTAATGGTTTTGGGGTTTTTTTTTTTTTTATTTTTTAATGTTTATTTTTGAGAGAGAGAAAGCATGAGTAGTAGGAAGCAGAGAGGGAGGCACAGAATCCGAAGCAGGCTCCAGGCTCTACGGTGTCAGCACAGAGCATAACATGGGGCTAAAACTCCCCAACTGTAAGATCATGACCTGAGTCAAAGTCGGTTACTTAACCAACTGAGCCACCCGGGCATCCCAAAGGGTTTAAGTTTTTGAGGAAATTAACCTATATAGGAAAGATCAATTGAAACCAGAGTTTTCATAACCAAAAAAATGTAGAGACCAACGTGTACAGCTGGTGGCCATAGAGTACACTGAAAATATAAATGTTCATCTGGCACCATGTGTTAACCGTGGTTGATCATTAGAATATACTGCCGTCTGTTTTTCTGACTCACATTGATTGCTTTATTGTAAATTTCTGATTTCACGGTATCAATTACTTGAGGAACCTTCCACATTTACAGCTGGGGCTATAGTTCTGCTCCATGGCCAGGTGAAATAAGAAACCTCCCTGCTCGGCATGTACTGAGTGGTACTGACCTGGCAATTTCTGCCTTTGTTGAGAGCCAAGGAGTGGAGGCCAGGGGAGAATGAAGGCTCACCCTTGAAATCTTACATAGCTTTTACTGGTTCCCAAACCTAGTGAGTGGGTGTCAATATTTAAGCTGGGGGGGGGGGCGCGAGAAAGGAACTCTCCCAAGTCAGTATGCATTTTCATTCCCATGTCAACCCCATCCTGTAACCACTGCAGTAAAAATATAAGACTAATGGCCTGACGTTTCACATCCTGCCTAGCTGAGCCCTTCAGTGCCTGCACTTCTGGTGGTATTTTGGTTTCTGCCTCAGCAGTTTGTCCTGCAGAGAGGAGGCTAACATTTGCTTAAGATTTCTGGGATATGCTTATGAGAATAGGATCTTTCAGGTGTTAAAGGCTGGTCTGTTATTCTTGAACCTTTTTAGCTTCTTGGCCAAATCCAGGGTCAACTGGTCAAAATTACAGACTGAAAAAGGTAAACAAAAATATTGTTAGAGGCAGTGTCCCTTACCCAGTTCGGCCTTGCCAGAATTCTCTTCCGTTGTGAAGCCCTTGGCTTTGTTCTATCACTTCAAAACTCTGTTTTTAATTTTATAGTTAATGTACTCAGTATCAGTGAGGCTTACATAGCTTCTTTGAAAAGTAGAATTTAAGAGTCCAGTCCATTTTCTCTAAAACCAGTTCAAAACTCCCCTTCTCCGGGGCAGCCTTCCCTGCTTGGCCTCACCTGCTGGCGTTCACTCAGATTCACCCTGGAGTGCTCAGTGGTACTGTGTTCCAGTAACTCATATAGCACTGGAGCCACAACTGGGGGATCCTCTGACCCCACTTCCCTCAGCCTGGGAGGCACCCTGGCCTGGGAGCTGGGCCTGGGCTTTTAGCCTCACTGCCTCTAATGTCCTGTGCAACCTTGGATGGTTCACTCAACCTCTCCCAACTCCATTTCCTCTGGAGGGGGCTCCAGACTCCAGTGTTCCTTCATCTCTGCTGTCTGCCCATGGGAAGAGGATCGTACAGAGTAATGACACCTGGGGCTGAACAGCATGTTCAAGGTGTACCTGGTGGGGAAAAATTCCCAGCACTTCATCATCTCCCCCACCTCTGTCCACGGGAAAGCAGACATTCACATTTGGGTGGCCATCCTTCTGGACTCAGACTTTGGACCGCTACAACTTTGACCTCTTTGCCAATGAAAGTGCCCAACCATATGAGCTATGCCAAGGTGAAGATCACCCTCATCAATGAGAATGATAACCAGCCCATGTTCAGCAAAGCCACTGTACATTTTACAAAAACATCACCACGAGACTCCGTGCTGACAGTCTTGCTCCGGACCTCACATGAAACTGTGTGGGTCCTGTTCTCTTTGCCTTTACTGTGTGCTGGTCTGTCCACATCACCTGAGACCCTTCATTTCCTCATCTGCAAATGGACATGAGACCTCCCAAGGCTGCTGTCCAGAGGCATGAATGTTGGATGTGAAAGCATCCCTTGGGTAACCCCCACCCACCATTATCTCCCAGTCTTCCCCAAGGTGCTTCCAGAGCTCCTAGCAGGTAGTAAATTCTGTGGCCACACCCACCCTGCCCCTGCCTTTTCCTGGGGTCAGCCCGGTCTTTCCACCTCCTTAGCTGTAAGAGGAGCTGAAGTTATAGATACCTGTTTAGGAACTGTGAAATTCCTTTTCTGGGATGTTATTAAAATGCCTCATGTGGGGGTTAAAAAAGTCTTTGGAAAGGGGTGGAAGGTCTCAAATAGACAAAGCTTAATTTTGGTCACAGAGAAGCCTTTACAGGTGCATGTGGTTAGAAAATGTTTCCTTCTTCAACAAGAAGGGAGAAGGCCATTCATGTTCCTTCCCCTCACCCACAAAGTCCTGCTTGGTCCCTCTTCTGCCAGGGGTGAAAAACCTTATCCCCCATGTTTAAAACCAGTTAATGATTGGTGATTTGTAACATAGTAAAACCTTGGTGAACAGAACAGTACGTTGATTACCTGGATTTGTTTTCTCCCTCACTTCAATTCAGACAACCGCTCATGTATCAGAGATTAAAGAAAATGCTGGAAACACAAACCCTCACATCAGCTTGCCTGCTCTTCCCTGAAAGCACTGTGAATGAACTCCCCTGGGGGAGCCCACCACCCCCAGGATATCCTGGGATTCTGAACTGGGAAGAATGTTGAAAAAAAATGTTTTCAAAAAATAAATGAAATGTTTTCAATTATATGAATTAGGTATAAAAGGCACAGATTTTTAGGGCAAGAAAGCTACTCTGTGATCCTCTAATAGTGGATACATGTCAGTATACAGTTGTCCAAACCCATAGGATGTACACCAAGAAGGAGCCCTAAGGTAAACTGGACTCTGGGTGATTATGACGGGTCAGTGGATGTTCATCAATGGTAACAAATGTACCCCTCTGTTGGGGATGCTGACAATGAGAGAGGCTGTGTGTATGTGTGGGGGTAGTTGGTAAATGGGAAATCTCTGTATCTTCTGCTCAGTTGCACAGCGAACTTAAAACTGCTTGCTCTAAAAAATTAAGTCTGCTTAAAAGAAGAAAAGGGTACAGAGGGACAAGTCTTCCTGGTTCTCCTTGGAGGTAACCAGTATTACCAGTTTTTTTATCAAAGGTAGAATTTCCCCATCTGGACTCAGCTTTAGAGGGGGATTTTTCTGCCCACTTCTTGGCCTGGATGTAGCAGCGGCTCAACTAATGAGGAAAGGGAGGGGGACTTCTCTCTGCCTTTGTCTGCTGGGGTATCTGAGCCAAAAGAAAAAGCCCAGCCACTTCCCAGACATCACACCTGGCTTCTGGTGCTTAGGGGGCGGCAGTGAGAGAAATGGAGAGGAACGGGAGGATTAGGAGTGCCTTGGGGTCCCCACCCACAGAACCACCTCTGCTTGGACACTGAGTTAAAGGACAGGTTGTCCCTCAGAGAATTCCTGTGTTCCTGTTGAATCTGAGCTCCATGGAGAATGAACCCAAGGGAAGGAATAAGGCTGCTTCTTTCATCTCCGTTTGCACTTGAGGGTGGGAGAGGAGGTGATGGGGACAGGACTGGCCTCAAGCAACTCAAGATGTCCTTGCCTCCTACTGCCTTAGCTGCCCAATGTCCAGTGCTTTTTTTCCTCCCATGACTCAAAGAATGGGAAAAAAGATCTGGTAAAGAACATTTAAAATGTTTTCAAAAAAGTAAATAAATAAATAAAATGGTTTCAATCATATTAATTAGGTTTAAAAGGGCAGAGGGCACAGAAGGGTAAGGATTTGCACAGTAAAGTGAAGGGAAGGGAGCCGGATGCCATTTCCATGCCAAGATTTTATCTTTTGGAATGTGGGCTTGAGGATAAAACTCAGCTCCTTTTCTATGTGACTTGGCACAAGTCAGTTGTTCCCTCTGGGCTTTTCTTTGCCCACTGGAAAGTGGGGAATAGGACTAGAGCAAGGTGAATTCCAGTGCTGTGGGTCTCAGGCAGGTAATGGGAATGAGGGCCGGTGAGGCAGGCAAGTGCATACACACAGCCTGTATGATCTTCTAAAGGGGGCAGCTGCTTCTCAGCTCTGGCCAATGATCGCCATGGGGAAATAAGTTTTTATTAACTGATTCATCAGAGGGGCTGAACTTGATAGGACAGAAAAAAAAGAAATGGCTGTTTTCTTCCAGGCCTTTCTTAAGTGGTACTCCAGATTCTCTTGCCCACCCTTTGATGATATCTTGTACCAACAGATCAGATTCTGGGACTTTCTGATCAACTTCCCCAATAGGAACAGTTCCATTTTTAAATTACAACTTCCTTTTAGATACTAAAATTTTGATCATTTAAGTCAAAACTTTAATCACAAATATAATTCAAAACTTCAGCCCACCTGCTAGTTCAGGTCTGACTGGTCACCGCCTCTTCTAGCTCTCCCCACATGCCCTGATGCTCCCCTCTTCCACAGCAGCCGCTAGACAAAAGCCAAAGGCAGGGATCTTTTGTGACTGTTGTAATCTCACTCCTGGTGTGTCTCACAACTGGAATGTGAATTTACTCACCTACTTACTGCTCTCAGCTTTACAACTTCACGAATACCCAATAAATAGCAAATGACATCACGAATCTGACTTTTAAGTCAAATTTGTAGACATGAGCTCAATATTATTCAACAACACTGGGCCAAACCAGGCCTATCTGTGAGCTACACTGGAGGGCTCTGGCTTAGAACGAGTTTGAAGATCTCTTCTAGACCTTCACTGTCCTCTGTGAAGTTAAAATTTTCCTAGATTAAGAAACATTGGAAGTCATCCAAGATTTCCCCTTACAGTCAGGGTCCCCCCAACCCTTCTTCCTCCCCAGAACTTCTGGGTGGCAGATGCCTCCTGGAAATGAACTTTCCTGGGTAGATACCACCAGTGTCCTGGAGAAACAAGACCTGAGGGGAAGGGCCAGCAGGTGGCAGAAGAGAATAGTACAGTCCTCAGTTTGTCCAGTTGTGGTTCCGGCTGCCAACTTGTGAGTCCATATTGTATTCTTGCATTTGGAAGAGAGATGGACACAGGACCTCAGGTATCCCTCCAGCACCAAGAATCTTGAAGCACATCTGGAAAACCTATGCTTTGGGTGGGAGTGGGGGGAGCGGGGTCTCAAAGCTCTTTGCCATTGAAATCTTATAAATGTGGGATAGAAGGTGCCTGACCCCTTTAAACCAATAGCATGTATTGATTGAAAAAGAAAATGTCTGTTCAAAACAGAATGCTTATACTTAAAAGCAAATTTCTTTTGTTTCAGATTTAGCTTCTAGCCTTCTCTCACAGGCATTAATGCACAGGTTTCATAGAATCATGGAATTTCATAGAAACAACACCTGTGGAGTTTAGAAGGGACCTTGAAGGTCACCTAAGCTGATCACACTCTTTGGTGCCCTTTACAACATTCTGTAACAGAACTCCTTCAGTGTCAGCGAGAATGCATCCAGAGACAGGAAGCTCGGTACTTTCTAAAGCCATTTGTCATTAGAAAGTTACTTTATGGAGTCAAAGTCAGTCCCACAGTGACTTCAGCCTATCATTTTGTCTTCTGGAACCACACAGGCCAAGTTGAAGTCCTCTTCCATGAACAGCCTTGGAAGGCTGGATCATGTGATTGCCACATGTGACTGCTCCTAAACATCCTATTAGCAGAAAAAGCAGGCATGTGAGGACAGTAGATGGCCCCTCACATCACATGGGTCAAGTGCCTCTCCCCCACTGCTTGCCTAACTCCCAGGTAAACAGCAGCTCCCCAACTGTTCACGCTCACTGCCCCTGACCCCAGCGGCCTGCACAGAGCAGTGGAGAGCCCATTCTTCTCCATGTGTAGCCTAAATCACCTGACTCTTTGACTGACAATGTCTTTTCCACACATCACAGTGATTAGACTGCTGGGACCTTGGGGAGTTTCTTTGGATCAGAGGACTTTAGATGGATGGGTGGCTGGGTGGGTGGATGGGTGGATGGATGGATGGACGGATCAATTTCTCTTTTTGCTGTAAAATGTCATAAGCACCCAAAAAGAGTGCATGGAAAGATACAGTCACTTTGAAAGAGAATGCTAATATAAATACCTGTGTTTTATCGACGAAGCTAAGAAATTGAACAGCCCCAACCCACCCCTGGCCCCTTTGTGCCCTCCCCTCATCATGGCCACTCCTTCCCTCCCAACTCTCCTGACTTTTGTGATCACCATTCCCTTGCTTTTCTTCACAGCCTTTATCCCCTACTTTTGTCTAACAAAACACTGTTTAGTTCTGCCTGTTTCAAATATATAAATGGAATGTTGTAATTTTTTCCTATGATTTGTCTCTTTCACTTAATATTATGTGTTTAATGAATTTTCTCTCTTAAAGATATCTTGTTAGAGTCCACTGAGTTAATTCTGGCTTTAATAGTTTGTTCCAAAATAATCCCCTTTACAAATATTGTCTACATATTTGTAAACATTATTTCTGTATTATAATCCAAAAAATTTGGGAAAACATTGAATGGGGAAGGTCTCAGTGTGTAGTCCCTTCAGCAAACTTTTAGAACCATCCTTTCTGATTGAGATTAATCAATTATTCAGCACTCTTTGGGCACACTCTCCCAGTAACTAATCCTCTTAATTTTACTTTAAAACAGACCATATTTTTCTATGCTCACAGGGTTGTCAGAAAACGCCTTCCTTAAAAAAAAAAACTGCCACTGGTAACTTTAGCCCTGAAAATAAAATAAACAATGTAAAGGCTTTCAAAAAAAAAAAAAAAAAGAAGAAGAAGAAGAAGAAAAGAAAAGAAAATGCCTTCCTTGAAATCCAGATCAAATGGACTCATGGCATTTTCCTGATTTACCAGTTCAGCAACCTTGTCAAAATGAGACTTAGAGAACTTGTTTTGGCTCCTAATTGCTGTAACATTTTCTAAATCACATAAAGCAGCCCTTCCTTCCATAACTCTGCCTGAGATGGTGATAAGCTCACCAAGCCTAAAGTTGTAGGGAATCACCTTTGACTTTCAGAAAATCAGAACTACGCTTGCTAATCTCTTGCTGTCCATGAGTTCAGATAATTTTGCATGACCTTTCTTTGCCAGTTTTCAGTACCTGGAATGTCCTTTATCTGAGCCAGGGGGTTTTGATTGAGGGGGACAAGAGTTTATATACTGGGACAAGGAAGGCATTTTTAGCACAGAGAAGACGACAAAGCTCTTAATGATTGGCTGCCAGAAAATAGTAGATGAAATAATTTTTAGAAATTAGCAATAGGAGTAGGATTAAGAATTTGAGGGTGAAAGGGCAAGGTTGAGATAGTCACTGAGTAATGAAAGCATGCATTTATGAGAAATGAATCAATCAGATTGCCAAGAGAAAATGGTAGGGTTAGGATGATTTTGTAGTCGGTTCATTTAACATGGAATGATAACTCTCCACCAGCCAACTCCCAGCCAAGGAGCAGGAGAGGAGAAAGAAGACAGGACAGTCTGGGGCTGAGGGTGCACCAGCTGAGGGATAAATTTTAGGTGAGTTTAGGCCATTTGTGGGAGCAACACCAAAGGGTCTGAAGGGCTGAGGAAGTCCAGACCCCAGAGGAAGGAAATCAGGTGGAACAAAAGGAGGTGTGGACTGGGGAAAATGGGATGGGTTATGTGACTTGGGGTTTGAGGAGAGGTAAGTTAGTTTGGTTATGGCAGGAAAGGGAAGGCCCTCAAATAAGACACACAGAGCAGGACGACATGTGGCCTGGAAAGTAGTGTGCCTACTGCTGAAGACCAGCAGGGAGTGATGTCAGGAGAGAGGGAACAGGCTCTGGTGGGACATCCCCATGCAGGGGAGCAATACTGACAGTCAGGGCACCAGGCCCACACATTAGGTGCCAGAGTCACTAGAGGTGAAGGGGAAAGTCCCAGAACCAGATGGCATGATCTTCAAAGGAGGAGCAGGGGGCAGCAGTGGGTTAAACTTTCCTACATGGCCATAGAACGTGATGGCAGTGGATTCCCCAAATGTCCCCAAAGGACAGGGGAGAGCCACTGTGACCAAGGAGAAGAAAGGAGAGAAAGGCATTGAGACCAAATTGAAATTCACAATGATGATGCTGGAACAGCAGGCCTTTGGGACAGCAGCTCTGGAGTCAGGCTTGCAGGCACAGGGCTGAGGCCGAGTGGGGAGCTGGTGGGTGAGTTCTCAAGGAGAGTTGCTGTGGATAACATAGAAGGTACAAAGAATTGGGGAGGGGGGCTGTGTGAGGACCAGGAGCAATCTTGTTGCAGCATCAAACTGCCCTATGAGGTAGATATGATCTCTCTTTCATAAATGCAGAAGCCCAGAGTTGCTATGAACATCATTGCAGGGCAAACAGGAACATGCCCACAGGAACAGCTGCCCATTGGGGCAGGGAGTTCATTAACAGGACGGTTTATTCTGCCCAATACCTGTGCGCTTTCCAGGGGATACAAAATATGAGACCTTTAAAGACACATGTCTGCTTCCAAAGTGAAATAGAAACCAGCACAATCTCAAACATACTTAACGAATGTCTACAAATGTAATACTAGGATGCCATCCTTAGGTTTAGACTCAGCACTCATAAACATTTCATTCCATTTTAAACTTGTAACTTAGCAATACCTATTGATTACTGCAAGATCGTATTCACCTGTAAAGAAACTGAGTTAATCAATGCCAAAGCACATCTGAGTCATCCCTGAATCAAGGCTGAACTCCAGGGTCCTGAGTTTTTCTGGCAAGACTCCAGTCTCCCTGACTTTATCTCATGGGGCTACTTTCACTAGTCCCTTATTAATCACAGGCTAAGGCCAGAACTAACCACTGAAACCCTGGGGGCCTTTATGGGCAATAAACCAACTTTGTCCCCATTCCTGCTTTTTTTTTTTTTTTTTTGCCTTTTCTCTTTGCTTTACTTTTCTCCCTAGCAGTTATCACCATCTGCCATACTATACATTTTTTGTATCTATTTGTTGGGCTTGATCCACATAGGCTCCATAAGGGCAGGGATTTTGTTAACTTTGTACCCTAGCATCCAGAACAGTGCTTGGCTCATACTAGGAGCTCAGTAAACTATTTGTTGAATGAATGAAATTTTTAAAAGTGAAGTTGAAAAGGTTCAACTTATAAGTTTTTTTAAAGTTTAAAAATATTTTAAATTTTACAGAAATACAACTATATATTTAATGAGTGATATGAATGTATTTTGTTGCATTTAACATGAGGCGGGAGAGAGCTTCTATTAAAAAAGGTAATAGGGGTTTGGACTTTTAAATGGCCTTGCTCACGAAATGAATGGATGGATGGAATGAATGAATGAATGAATGAATGAATGAATGAATGAATGAAACTGGAAAGGACCTTAGAGATCAGCCAGACAGAGATGTGCCCATTTCATTAGGCAGTGGCAGAGGCAGGACTCTCTTCCTATCCTCCATCCTGAGTCCCTGAGTCCCTCTTTCCACCTGCCTCCACCTCTCCCACCAGCTCCACGCAGGATGGGTTGAAGATGTGGTAAGCATCTTAGCAGAGAGGGGCTTACCAGGAAACCAATGATGCCTATTATACTTACAAAGACCTATACCCAAGGTCTGTATTTCTGCATTTGTAATGTTCTGTTCCTCTTTTTTAAAAGCACCTCTTGTCAAATTGTATCAGCATCAGGCTCCCCCAAACTGGGATCCACCCAGTCTTGGGCACAGACCAAATGGCTTACCTCTCTCCCCGCTTCCACTCCATACGCGTATCCATACACAACTGACCCATCCACCTCCCAGGCCCACCATGCCTGGAGACTTGGAGAATAGACAAGCATCACAAAAAGGTGCTACTTTTCTGCCGTGGCTTATTAAGGAACTGCAACAACCCATTTGGAGAGGTTAATGCAACTGTTTGGAAGAGAATCCCTCCTCCTTCCAGATGAGCTCTGGGAGCTGCCTGGGAGATAAAGGAAGGGGCAGGCCCTGTGGGCTGGGATGGCAGTCAGAGAAAACAGGGGCCTATCCCCTCAACCCCTCCCATTCCCAAAATATGGTGCTGAGAAGACCCGACCTTCAAGCTCATGGGAAGAACTAAGGAAAAGTCTGGGGCTGAGACAGCGCGCGTGGCTTTACTAGGACCCTACTGCCTCCGAACCATCAGCCTCACCCTGCCTCTTCCGCCATTTCGCCATTTCCAGTGAGGCTGGAGACCCCGCCTCCCTAACCAGGGCGGTATAGTGGCTTAGTGGCACCTCTTACTTCGCATTTGCCTGTTAGGTGCACTTCCTCACCCACCTGATACCCAGCCTTGAAGCACCCGTGTCTTCTGTCATCTCTGTAACCCCAACTGTAAGTCTCTCTTGGGGAGGAGCCCTGGGTCCCCTCAGTCAGTCCCTTTGGCCACTGACCCGGCCAAGCCCCACTCATCCTGGAAGGCTTTGCTCTCCCCCAGCTGCTTGCAGGCCGAGTTACCCGCTTTTTCTCTGTGTTCCTTGGTTTTCTGTAATTATCTCTATGTAGCCCTTCTCAAAGTAAAGAGGAATCATTGATTTGTTCCCAGAAAGCAAGTACTGTGCCTTTTATCTCTTAAATGCAAAGACCTTTTGGGGGCAGAAGCTTAAGTGAGGAGGGTTGGCTATGTAAAAGCAGTTGAGAATGGAGACAATTCACTTGCCAATGCCAGCGTTTGCTTCTCTAACTGCAAAAACACAAAAAGCACAGGGGAAACAACCACCAACAGGAATTTATGAAGCGCCTCCTATGTGCCAGATACAGTATTATTTAATATTTAACTGCAAAAACACAAAAAGCACAGGGGAAACAACCACCAACAGAAATTTATGAAGCGCCTCCTATGTGTCAGATACAGTATTATTTAATTCTTAAGACTCCTTGGCTAGTATGCACATTAAACAGATGAGGGCACCCACCCCAAGAACCAAAGTGGCTTGCTCAGTTTCATGCGGCCTAGGCCTCACCATTCCAGGAAGTGATCGTCATTATCCGTCTTCCCTGTGTGAAGAGGATCACACATAATGTCATTTCTCTGCCTTTAAAACCTCCGCATCCCAACAGTCTCCCAGAGCAGAACATTTCTCCTTGCAGGGGAAGTGGCTTCTCTTTGCATTAAAATACTTGATAAGGTATGACATTCCAAACATAATGATTTTTTTAAAAATTTTTTAAATTTAATAATTATTTTTTAGTTTACATCTAAGCATATAGTGCAACAATGATTTCAGGAGTAGATTCCTTAATGCCCCTTATCCATTTAGCCCATCCTCCCTCTGACAACGTCCCCCCCCCAGCAACCCTCTGTTTGTTCTCTATATTTAAGTCTCTTATGTTTTGTCTGCCTCCCTGTTTTTTTATTATTTTTGCTTCCTTTCCCTTATGTTCATCTGTTTTATATCATCAAGTCCTCATATATGTGAAGTCATATGATATTTGTCTTTCTCCAACTAATTTTGCTTAGCCTAATACCCTCTAAGTTCCAAGTAGTTGCAAATGGCAAGATTTCATTTTTTTGATTGCCAAATAATACTCCATTGTATATATATGTATATCACATCTTCTTTATCCATTCATCCATCAGTGGGCATTTGGGCTCTTTCCATACTTTGTGGCTGTTGTTGATAGTGCCGCAATAAACATTGAGGTACATGTGCCCCTTTGAAACAGCACACCAGTATCCCTTGGGTAAATACCTCATAATGCAATTGCTGGGTTGTAGGGTAGTTCAATTTTTAATTTTTTGAGGGACCTCCATTCTGTTTTCCAGAGTGGCTGTACCAGTTTGCATTCCCATAAAATTTTTTTGTATTATTATAAAGAGAAAGTATGAGAAGGGTAGAGGAAAAGAGGGAGAAAGAGAGAGAATGAATCTCAAGCAGGCTCCATGCTCATCCAGGAACAGGACATGGGGCTTGATCTCATGAGCTGGACACGGGGCTCAATCCCATGACCCAAGGATCATGACCTGAACTGAAATCAAGAGTCAGATGCTCAACCAACTGAACTATTCACGTGCCCCAGAAACATAAATGATCTTCTATTTGTGTATTGATGCTATTGGATGTATCTTTTGGACTGAGCCTAGTTGATTTAAGAGGCAGGGAAAGTAATTTGTCTTTCCCTTTCAGAAGAACATAAGAATTATTTTTTGTGTTTCTGAGGTCAGTTATAAGAGTACAGACCCCTTACTTCACAAAAGGGGAGAGAACAGAAAGGCCTGAAGTTTTTGTTCTGGTACAGTCACCTGGGTGTTTTGAAGTTCTGATGAGTCCTAATAGAGGGTGGGCAGAGGTGGGGCATCACCCCACTCCCCCAGAGTTTCTCTTTCTTCAGCTGGGGAAAAGCTGTTCTTACACTTATATATGGATTCTCTTGTGGCTTAAATGAATTATTCCACCATTCTGTATACTTTTCCCAAGAAAGAAATACTCCCCCATTGCCCACAGGGCCTAGAATTATGCCATTGATCCTGCTGAAGGTTTGGAAACAACGGAGCTACTGAGAGCCTCAAACTTCTGAGCTCTCCGGGGGTTCTATTGAATTGTAAGAGCCATAGGACCCCATATTTCATTTGAAATCCATTCTTTTTTTTAAAATATAATTTATTGTCACATTGGCTTCCATGCAATGCCTAGTGCAACACTTGCTCACAAGTGTCCTCCTCAATGCCCATCACCCACTTTCCCCTCTCCCCCACCCCCCATCAACCCTCAGTTTGTTCTCTGTATTTAAGAACCTCTTATGGTTTGCCTCCCTCCATCTCTGTAGCTTTCCCCCCTCCCATCCCCCATGGTCTTCTAAGTTTCTCAACATCCACATATGAGTGAAAACATGGTATCTGTCTTTCTGACAGACTTATGAAATCCATTCTTTGTCAAGAAAAGCTGTTCACTACTGGTCTAACGTTTTGGGGACCACTTTTGGCAATCCAAATGCAGTACGTAGACTTTCACGAGACATCTGACCCTTTCAGGTCTTGCCTAGGATCTGGGAAAGTAAATAACTTTTCCCGAAGACATTCCTGAGGTTGCTGGAGGTAGACACATCCACAGCTGACAAGGGACCAGATGACCAAGTGCCCTGAGAGCCCAGAGGAGGGCGTAATTAACTAGCTGAGGCCAGGGAAGTTTCCACAGAGAGGGCTAGGTTTGAGGTGGGTTTCAAAGGATCAATCAGAACCTACCGGATTGTGGAGCATTCTTGGCAGAGGGTCTGTCATGGAACTAAGACCATAGTCAAGGAAGTACATGCTGAATGCTCAGCACAACCTGAGTACTTAGTGAGTGAGTGCCCATAGATGTTCATCATAGTAATAAAGCCTGAGGGAGGGTCTAGGGAGGCAGGGTTGAGGGGGTATGACTGGAGATAAGAATAGCAAGGAAGCTTGCTTGAGACAGACAGAAGAACAGACAGAATTAAATGCCGTGCATGATAAGGTTTAGGCAGAACAGGGACACAGTCAGAGTTGGGCTTTATATTTCTTAAAATCGGTTTATTTTTTGAGTAATCAGTACTTGTGTGGTTTGAAATAAACATTATATTAGGGGCACCTGGGTGGCTCAGTTGGTTAAGAATCTGGCTTCAGCTCAGGTCATAATCTCATGATTCATGAGTTCAAGCCCCTCATCAGGCTCTCTGCTGTCAGTGATCTGCCTGCTTCAGATCCTCTGTCCCCCTCTCTCTGCCTCTCAGCTACTTATATACTCTCTGTCTTCCTCAAAAATAAACATTAAAAAATAGAATTATTAAATACACATTATATTAAAAGATATACATTGAGAAGTCTTGTCCTCATACTTGATTCCAATAATTTACTCTCCCACACCTCAGTGCCCTAGTAAACCACTTTTATTAGTTTTTTGTATCATTCTAGTGTTTATATCTACATTTCCATCTACACCTATATCTGTATCTACATCTAAATCTCTATTTTATTTTGGAAAACTTTTCAACCTTGTGGGAAAGTGGTAAGAATGCTACAAAGAACTTCACCCAGAGCCCCCGTTTACGTTACAATTGTCCTAGTCACATTCTAGCACTGGCATCAATGCAGTGCGGGGGTATACAAGTCACACTCGGCTGTCACGCCTCTCCAGTCTGCTGCATTCTGGAACAGGCCCTCCTTGAATTTCAGACCCTGGACATGTTTTTGGTTTTTGTTTTGGGTTTTTTTTTTTTTTTTTTTTGGATTATAAAGCCAGCCTTTGTAGAAGATCCAGCAATTTGGATTTGTGTAATATTTCCTTGTGTTTAGACCCAGATTATGCATTTGGGGGAAGGGGGTAGGACTAGCACAGAAGTGATGCTGTGTTCTTGCTGAACACTATTAGATTTCACATGTTGATTTGTTTCATTCCTCATGGTGTTAGTTTTAATCACTTAATCAAGATGGTATCAGCCAGGTTTCCTCACTGGAAATTGACCTATTCCTACTTTGTATCAAAAAGATACTTGCTGTGGTGATCCTTTGAGACTATGTAATAACTCTATTTCTTATTCCACTCTCACCTACTAGCTTTAACAGCCATCAAATTTTTTTGGGTCTGATTTAATGATTGCTATGGTGGCTGTAAAGTGGTTTTTTAAAACTTCATTCTTTTGTATTTATTAGGTGGCATTTTATTATAGGGAAGAGCTTTCTCTTCTTCCCATTTATTTATTTGTTTACATATATCCATATGGATTTCCTCTTTTAAGTAATGGATTAAGAACTATTAATATCATTATTTTGATGCTTAAATTGTTCCATATTTGATAAGCAGGAGCCCCTCCATGCTATTTTCCATGTCTTTTTACATATCCCCATCATTCTTTGAGCATTTCCTTAATTTCTAAAAAAAAAAAAAAAAAATTCCAAGTTCATCTTGTACTTCCATTGTCCCACCCTTGGAATCAGTCATTTTTTCATGAATTCCTGGTTCCTTTTAATAGAGAGTGATATTTAAACATCAGCCAGTTAGACATCAGAGCTCATTTTCTGCTAGCGTCCCCTGCTCTAAAGCCGTCTCAGTGGAGATACACACGTACCCCTTTACATGTCCACTTACCATCTGTCTACCTACCTACCTACCAACCTACCTACCTACATATGTATCTATGTATGTATGTATCTATCTGTCTGTCTTTCTAGCTTCTATCTATCATCTATCTACTTATCTATGTATCTATCTCCCTATCATCTATCTATCCATCTATCATCTGTTAACCCATGAATTCACACTGACACTTCCAATTTCACTTTATACTGTAAGGTTCATTCTTCTTTTCTCCCTTTTCATATTTCCACCTCCTTTCTCTGTCAATGAGAAGCCTGACTCCATTGCCCATGATTTATTTATTTGTTTGATCTTGTGCATGTAGCCAACCAGTGGGCTACCCCTGCCATCTTCTCTAATGCCATTTTTCTGTGGCTCATCATTAATGGCCATCTTAGCCAGTACACACACACACACACACACACACACACACACACCATTTTTGAGGGGGGAAGGAGTATGGCTCATGCAATTGTAGGACTTATCTAGCAAGTTTACAATCTGCACACCAGTCTGGCCGGCTAGACCTCCAGGAATTCCTGTCATAAGAAGGCTGGAAATTCAGGCAGAATTTCTACGCTGCAGTTGAGAGACAGAAATCCTACTTCTTTGGAGGACTTTAGTCTTTGCTCTTAAGGCCTTCAACTGATTAGATGAGGCCCACCTGAGTTATGGAGGATAACCAACTTTACTGATTGGTCTACTGATTTAAATGTTAATCAGTCTTAAAAATACCTGCACACTAATATCTGGACAAGCATTTGATCAAATAACCGAGGACCGTGGCCAACCAAGGTTGATGCATAGAATTAACTGCTTTGGTAGCTAATTAGTAGTCATAATCAGTGTGTGCTACCTGGTATAACAAATCGTCCCTACATCTCAAAAAAGACATATCTCTTCTCACAACAGTCTGGCATTGGTTGGCAGATCATATAGAATTTTGAAGAACTTTGTTTCTTCTCTTTTCTCTTTCCATTAAAGCCTTGGGAAGTTCTGTAGGATCCTATCCATATAGCCAGTAAGGTGTAAGAAGAGAAAGAATGGCAAAATGGTGCATGGACAGTTTTATGGGCCAGGCCTACAAGTGACTTTTAACCACTGTTGCTTATATTCTATTGTCCAGAACTTAATCAGTAGCCAGTCCTATTGCAGTGGAGGCTGAGAATTGTCACTTACGTGTGCCAGGAGAAAAGAAGAAACATTTTGGAAAACAACCAGCTGCTGTCTGCCACAAAAATGTGTACGTAGGCCTGCATTTTGTTTTTCACTAATATGTCCTGGAGATACTTCTTATTAGTATATATTCTTTAAAAACAACAACAACAACAACAACATCTGCATAGTATTCCGTTTTGTAGATGTACCACAGTTGATTTAATCAGTCCCATTTAGATAGGCATGTGGATTGATTCCATTCTGTTGGAATGTTGAAATGAATAACTGATAACCCTGTTTAGTGTTATTTTGTACATGATCTTCAGGATAAATTCTCATGAGAGGGATTACTGGTTTAAAGATGGAAGTACACTGGGGCACCTGGGTGGCTCAGTTGTTTAAGCATCTGACTTTGGCTCAGGTCATGATCTCTCAGTTCGTGAGTTTGAGCCCCGCATTGTGTCTCTGTGCTGACAGCTCAGAGCCTGGAGCCTGCTTCAGATTCTGTGTCTCCCTCTCTCTGCGCCTCCCCCGCTCATGCTCTGTCTCTCTTTCTCTCTCTCTCAAAAATAAAATAAACATTTAAAAAAATAATAAAGATGGAAGTGCACTGTAATTTGCCCCCTTTGAGAACATCTCTCTTATTAAGAGGGAAATTCATCATTCTCATTGGCCACTCATATTTCATTTTCTGGTTCTTTGTTCACATCCTTCTTGACTATTTGATGCGTAGGACTTCTGGTACTAGAGAGATAATGTTACAAATTCTTTTCCCAGTTTTTTATTTCCCTTTGGACTTTGCATAAAGTATGTTTTCCATGTAGAAATTTTTATTTATATAATTGAATTCATTAATCTTTTCTTTTATGGCTTCTAGATTTTGAGTCATCATTAGGAAGCCTTCCCACTGCGACACTCTGTGGAGAATGGGTCAGAGCAGGGCCAGCCTGGAGGCAGAGAAATCAGCTAGGATGTGGTTATAACCATGAGGATGGAGAGAAGGGTATATTTGTCTCCCAGCATGGTGATAAGGTGGTGTAATGAGTGGGGCAAGAGGAGGTGAGACTTACTGAGGTATCTGGCCAGATGGTGTTGCTAAGAATGTAATAAGGTTTCCTATTATTTCTGAGGTTTGGGCTGATTTGGGGAGCATGAGAGTGAGACCAGGGGTGAACCTAGAATGAAATTTGTTGGGAAGTTGTTTTACTTATACCTAACATTAGCCTCCTTGTATATGGCTGCTATTAACTTTTGTGCCATTAAAAAACAATTTATGGGGCGCCTGGGTGGATCAGTTGGTTAAGCATCTGACTTCAGCTCAGGTCATGATCTCATGGTTCATGAGTTTGAGCCCCGCATCAGGCTCTGTGCTGACAGCTCAGAGCCTGGAGCCTGGAGCCTGCTTCGGATTCTGTGTCTCCCTCTCTCTCTCTTCCTCTTCTGCTCACACACTCTCTCTCTATCAAAAATAAATAAAGATTTTTTTTAAACCCAATTTATGTCATAAAATAATTAAGACAGGCTTATTGTGTTCCCAAAGGCACTATCAAGTTCCCCCCAATCAGAAAGTTAAAAGAACATTAAGGGGCCAAAAAGGAAAAGTACAAATGGCTATTAAGCATATAAAAAGAGGGGTGCCTGGCTGGCTGAGTCAGTAGAGCATGCAACCCTTGATCTCAGAGTAGTGAGTTCAAGCCCCACTTTGGGTGTGGAACCTACTTTAAAAAAAATATATATATAAGAAGATGATCAACTTTACTCTTAATAAAAGAAATGCAAATTTTAACTATGCAGAGGTATTATTTCTCATCTGTTGAACAGAAAAAAGTTAAGAGTTTAAACACCTATTTTGATTCTCATCTTGTACAGGGGGTAGAATTTACAAGAGGGCAGATTTTATCTTGACCCCTGAGTTCGATTTTGGATCCCAGCATGCTTTGAATCAAGCACCCTCAAGCTTTCTTTGTCATCTCTTTTTTGTAGCTTGCATAGTTGGGTTTTTTTTGTTTTTTTTTTCTGGGATTTTTGGTCACCACAACTCTCTGCCACCTTCATCCTTTCTTTGTACCTTGCTAACTTATTTATTTATCAATAAATATTTAGTGAGCACTTTTATGTGCCTACCACCATTTTAGATGTTTGAGATACTTTACTGACTAAAACAGAAAGGTTTCTGTCTGGCTTCGTGGAACTTCCAGTTGAAATCAATTCTTCTCTCCCTGTATTTCTCCCTCATCATTCTGTCTTCCCTGCTTCCTTTAACTTGGGTTTTTTTATGACCCCCTCAAGGCCCCATGTTCTTATGATTGTCTCAACATCTTGATGGACATTTGTGTTATCCCTAATCTTTTACAAATAGTGCTGCAATGAATAACCTTGAACATGTATCTTAACATATTTATGCTGCTGGTGTGTCTTTGGGATAGGTTCCTAGAAGTGGGGTTTGTGGGTCAAGGGTTAATTCTATATGTAAGTAGACTTACATAGAGATTTACATGGTGAGTCCATAGTGAGTAATAAAATATTACATGGTAGTAAAGTATCAGGTACATCTTGGTGGATGTTACCAAGTTCCTCTCGAAAGAAGTTATATGATTGGGGTCCCTGGCTGGATCAGTCAGTGGAGCATGAGACTCTTGATCTTGGGGTCATGAGTTTGAGCTCCACGTTGGGTTGGAGATTACTTTAAAAAAATAAAATTGAAATTGAAAAAAAGGTTATATGTTTTTTGTGGCTTCTCAGTCCTTTTCTCTGACCACCTCCTAACTTTTTGGGCCTCTCCCCTCTATCCTGCATCTATCCTGAACTAGCCTCATTCAGAGTGTTCTTTCTGCCAAAATTTGGTACCACTCTCAGTTCTCTTTTCTCCCTCTATTCCTAAAATCCAAAGGCAAGTGAAACTAACAAGCATAACTGCATTTTGAGTTGGAGGTTCAATCATACTGAGAGTAATATTTCAATTGACCTAAAAGTACAGTAATTTGGCTGGACACTTTTAGTAGGAAATACCTAAGGATAAAAAGAACTCTAAAAGAATTTCCCACCATATTATTTGCAATGGTATTGGTTTTGTTATTCTAAAACAATAAAATATACCATAAAGTGAAGTAAATCAGTAATAATCTTGATGTTGTTAGAAACCAAGATTTTTAGCTTAAGAGAATAAAAGATAAAAATATAAAATCAAGGAAATTAAGTAAAATTGTGTACACCTCCTAAATCTGAATTGGAAATGTTATATACTCAAGAAGTATTTTCTTTTTAATTATCTATTTAAAAAGTTTTAAAATGTTTATTTATTTTTGAGAGAAAGCCAGACTGAGTGTGAGTGGGGAGAGCCAGAGAGAGAGGGAGACACAGAATCCAAAGCAGGCTCCAGGATCCAAGCTGTCAGCACAGAGCCCTATGCGCAGATTGAACCCCCGAACCACTAGATCATGACCTGAGCCAAAGTCGGACACTTAACCAACTGTGCCACTCAGGAACTCCATTTTCTCTTTATTTAAGGAAAAAATGTAGCTATTCCTCTTTTTCTTTGTTCTCCTCTGCTTTCCTTTGATTTCTCTTCCTTTCTTTTTAAAAAAAAAAATGCTTATTTTTGAGAGAAAGGGAGGGAAGGGCACAGAGAGAGGGAGACAGAAGATCCGAAGCAGAGTCTGTACTGACAGCAGAGAGACCAATGTGGGGCTCGAACTCATGAACTGTGAGATGATGACCTGAGGCGAAGTCAGATGCTTAACCAACCCAGGCACCCCATCCCTTCCTTTCTTTTCTTGAACAATTCATCCCCAAAGCCATAACGTGCAGCTGAGGAGTAAAATCAGTGTCCATGCTGGGGTTTCAGGACAGAGGAGCCCAGGGGGTACACAGGGTGTCCCTGGGGAAGAGTGGGCTGCCAGCATGGGGGTCAGAGGCGAGTAGGACAAGGACAGTGCCTGTGAGAAGGATAAGCCTCACACTGGGTATTGGAGTGTGGGCAGGATGATGAAGAGGGTGTCCACATAGTCAGTGGCAGCACCTGAAGTGGGGATCAGTGCCGCAGTAGGGTGGGCAGAAGTAATAATCATAGGACAGGAAGTGGCAGCTGCTATGGGAGATTGTTGGGGAGTGACCCAATGGGTAAATACATTATGGATAATGGGAACACTTGTCTAAACATTGGAAAAAGGTATTACAAATACAGAAAGGATAAAGCAGAATGGACCCGGTGGTGTTAGATTAGAATGGAGCTCTATGGAAATAGAAATAAATATAGGTGTGTGTGTGTGTGTATGTGTGTGTGTGTGTGTGTGTGTGTGTACATATATATCTCCCCTAGCTATGTCCATTGAGAGAAGTCCTGAGAACACAGACACCCCAGAAAGCAATAAGCTCATCTAGTGTCCTGAATTTGGCTTCCAAATTCTATTCTACACTAAAAGGAACTGAATTCTTTAGAGAAATGGCTTATTTCACAGCTGGGATGGGCAAAAGACAAGATGAACCTAGAACATAATAGATGCAAGTCAGAGAGACAGAGAACTAGTCTGAAGTAGCATCTACTGGCCATATCTGGGCCAATTTGAGCACCAAACTAAATAATGAGTGCAATGTATTATAACCCGTTTAATAAGATAGGAAAACTCGAGTCTATACAATATAAATGTGTAAGTAATTAAATTGAAAATTTGACAAAGTTTTTAGAATACCTCTCCACAAAAGCTGTATTAATGACAAAGGGGAGGGGCACCTGGGTGGCTCAGTCAGTAAGCGCCTGACTCTTTCTTGATTTCCACTCAGCTCATGATTTCATGGTTGTGGGATGGAGCCCTGTGTTGGGCTCTGTGCTGACAGTGTGGAGCCTGCTTGGGATTCTCTCTCTCCCTCCCTCTCTCTGTCCCTCTCTTGGCCTCTCTCTCTCTAAACAAAAACAAAACATTAAATTACAAAGGGGAAAAGAATTACTTTACAATGAAGAAAGATAGCAGAAATGACATTAATCAATTGATCAAACCAAATATTATTTATAATTCATTAAGTTGAAATCATGTGTCACATTATAAGATGCAGTGATGTCATTTCTGTGATATTTTTGCCCTAGATGCACAACCTGAACCTAATCATGAAGAAACATCAGACTAACACAAACTGTAGGACGTTCCACAAAATGACTGCCCTATAATCTTCAAAAATGTCAAGGGCATGAATTTCAAGGAAAGATGGAGAACTGTTGTAGGCTGGAGGAGACTAAAGAAACATGATAGCTGAATGCAATGTGTGATCATATATTGGACCTTGGTTATAAAGGACATTGAAAGCATGACAAAACAACCTCATTTTGATTGTTGTACTTTGCTTATGGAGAAAAATGTTTTTATTTGTTGGAAGTACAACTAAAGTATTTGGGAATTAGAGGACATTCATGCCAAGAATTTATTCTCAATTTTTGGGGGGGAGGGGATTTCTTTGTACTTTACTTGTAACTTTTTCATAAGTTTGAATTTTTTTTCAAACCTAAGAACAATAGCACCAAAATAGATGTATTTCTTAGTTCTATCCATTAAAGAGAATCAGAAACAGTGATCAACCAGTAGCAATGAGTGCCTTCTGTGCCCAGATTATGAATTCTAAATATCATTTTTCATCAAAAGGAATCAGAATTCCTTAAAGAGTATTGGAATATACAGGTCCAAGATTGGAAATATACAAGATAAGCCAAGAACATTTTATTGTTCCTGAGAAAGCAAGGAAACTACCAACAACTACTAAGCCTGGGTTGGGAAAATTCAGGAACAAGCTCGAAGAGGCCAAAGATGGGACTGTTTGGCCACAAATAAGAATAATAAGTGCTGGGGTGCCTGGGTGGCCCAGTCCGTTAAGCATCTGACTGTTGATTTAGGTTCAGGTCATGATCTTGTAGTTCATGGGATAGAGAACTGCTTTGGGCTCTGTGCTGACAGTGTGCAGCCTGCTTGGGATTCTCTCTCTCTGTTTCTCTCTCTACCTCTTCCCTGCTCTCTCTCTCTCTCTCAAAAATACAAAAAAAAAAAAAGAATAATAAGTGCAATAGCTTAAACACATTAAAATTGTTAAAACCCACAAGTTCATAATAATAATAATAAAAACAATAAAAAGAGCTGATAGGTCATTTTTGAATGATATAGTGGGGGGACCAAGTCATTTTGAACACTAGAAAAACAAAAGAAAAAAAAGAGGGGGGAAGGGAAAAAAGAATTCAATCTGCCTTTCCTGTAGGAATTTTATACAAATCCTATAGGATTTCCTCAATGTAATAATTATTTGAGGATAAAGGCTTCTATCTGTAAGAATTCCAGCTTGTAAGTGAATATACAGTACTAAAATCATAAGGCCCTTATGAGCTAGTGGACCTAGATAATGATCATCAATGTTCGCTAAAATCACAAAAAGATCAGTAGATATCATGTACCTCTTAATGATACAGCATCACCTATGAAGTATTCTTGCTCAAAATCACACCTCACTTGTATACATCTCACCGTCAGTTTACAGGAAATATCTGGGACAGAGAAACAGCTTTTAAAAATGTGTCCACCATAAGGGTGCCTGGGTGTCTCAGTCAGTTAAGCATATGACTTTGGCTCAGGTCATGACCTTATGGTTTGTGAGTTCGAGCCCTGCATTGGGCTTCTCTCTGCTGTCAGTGCAGAGCCTGCTTCTGATGCTCTGTCTCCCTCTCTCTCTGCCCCTTCCCTGCCTAACACACTCTGTCTCTTTCTCTCTTGCTCTCAAAAATAAATAAATATTAAAAAAATTTTAAGGGGCACCTGGGCGGCTTAGTTCATTAAATGTCTGACTTCAGCTCAGGTCATGATCTGGTAGTTCGTGAGTTTGAGTCCCGCGTCGGGCTCTGTGCTCACAGCTCAGAGCCTGGAGCCTGATTCAGATTCTGTCTCCATCTCTCTCTGCCCCTCCCCTGCTTGCACTCTGTCTGTCTCTCTCTCTCTCAAAAAATAAATGAACGTTAAACATTTTTTAAAAATTTTAAGGGGTGCCTGGATGGCTAAGTGTCTGATTCTTGGTTTCTGCTTAGGTCATGATCTCACGGTTTGTGGGTTTGAGCCCTGTGTTGGAGTCTGTACTGACAGCTGCAGAGCCTGCTTGTGTCCTCTCTCCCCCTCTCTTTCTGTCCCTCACCTCCTCACTTGCTCTCTCAAAGTAAATAAATAAACATTTTATTTAAAAAATATTTTAAATATATCCAGCATAATTGAGACTATGGGAAACTCTGTAGGAAAAATGATATAGTTTCTTCAACAAATCAAGTTCACAAGGAAGCGGGAACATATAGTTTGAAAGAGATTTAAGAGACATATCAACCAAATACTATGTGAACATTTGGGGGAAGTTTGAAACTGTCTGATTATCTTATGACAACACAGATTTGCTTCAAAACAATCCATTTGAGGAGATGGGAAGTGAAAGGGACAATGATACAGTTGAAAGAAGGATGGCCATGAGTTGATCTCCGTTTTTAAAATCTGAGTGATCAGTTCATAGTAGTTCATTGCTCTCTACTTCTGTTATGCTTTAAATTTTCCATAATAAACATTTCTAAATGTAGCTAACCCAATGTGCTTATTGATTTCTGCCTAGGTTGTTCTGGCTCTGGTACCTTCCTTAGCTCCAACCACTTCTGAGGGGAGCGGGAGACCCTCTGTCATGTTGTGTTAATGGTCTCCCCTTGAACAGAAAACCTTTCATCTCTCTCCACCTAACAGTAAGGGAGCTGAAATAAGAGAGGAGGTGGATGAGGTGGATGAGGTGGGTAGTGTTGGGGCTTGGACTTAGAGCCTCCAATAGCAAACATAAAAATCACTTGTGAGGCTCAAATATCTGCGATAACATATACAAAAAAGCCTGTATGTAGAAAATGATATTATGCAAATGTAAAGTGAGATTGTTTTTATTTTCAATTCCTTCTCCTCAAAAGAATTTTTCTTGGCCCCAACCTATAAGTATATAGGAAAAAATGAGTATAAGGGAATTTTAAGTATTCGACCCTAAGATACATCTCTCTTTGATTTTCTGCAACCATATACCACTGAATTTGCTGAACTGGGGATCCTGACATCCGTGTCCCAGGGTAGAGCTACCTGGGCCAGCCCATAGACTGGTTGCAGGGAGAGAGATCAGGAGGGAGGGAAGAAAGGAGGAACAGTGGGTGGGATCTTGCCCAAGTGATGAAGTGTATGAATCCGAGCTGGCTGTAGCATAACATTGGCCATGCAAATAGCACAGCTGGATTTTCTGGCTCCAGCCCTGGGCCAGCATCCATGCTTCTGGGCACAGAAGGGCATTTGGGGAAGTCAAGCAGCTGTCCACTTGGCAAAGGTGCTCCACTGCTCCTCTGGGTCTGGGGAATCCGAAGGTGGGCAGGTGAGTCTGAGCTGAATTCCATGGGACTCAAAGCACCATTCCCCCAAAACTTCCCCTAGCCCCAGCACCGAATGTCAATAAAACTATCCAAAGAGGTGCATGGTTGGAACTTTCTTTTTCAAAGAGTAAACCAAGGTAACATAGAAGCCCATATTAGTGTGTAGAGGCCATGACACTGTGGACAATAGGCTGGGACCTTGCTCTAATTCTGCCTCCTTCTGGCCTGGTTATTTACTCTTCCTCCCTGGGTCCAAGTTACCCCAGGTCTTGAGGAGGGAAAACTTGTCTTGCAAAATTTCATCAGGTGATTGTCATGATCACACAGCTTAGAAACCATGTGCTCAACCAAATGGTCACTATGTCTCCTTCTGTTTGGAGTCTGTTCCTGCCTGATCCTTTGCCCTTCTCTGAACTGTTTTCATTTAATTAAATAATCAAATAGATGGAAAGTGCCCATTCAAGGGTGGGGGAAAAGGAAAACTGAGATTTCTTGAGGAGATTTCTGTGCTGGGTACTTTACCAACTTCATGTTTGTGTTCTCTGACCAGAAGACAATCATAGGCTATAAATAATACTTTCAGCAACGTGTCTTTGTCCCCTTTTCTGACTCTGAAATGCAATGGCTACTATGCTGGGACTCTCCTCATACTCTAAGGAGTAGGGTGGTTGGAAACGGGAATGAGAACTAACATTTCTCTTTTGCTATTTCATTTACATTTAATTTTCTAAACACAAAAGTTGTATAAAAGAAACATCTGAATGTGGTTTTAAAAGTCTAATGAAAAATAGTAACCATCTGTTTAACCTCTCCCTACATTCCAAAACCTTTAACCCACCAACCACCTAGACAACCACTTCCACCATTTCTTTTGCTACTTAACTCTACAATATAAAAATAATATGATTATGTTTTTTTTTCTTGAAACATCAGTTTTAGACATTTCTTTTTTTTTTAATGTTTTATTTATTTCTAGGAGAGACAGACAGCATGAGCAGGGGAGGGTCAGAGAGAGAGGGAGTCACAGACTCTGAAACAGGCTCCAGGCTCTGAGCTGGCAGTCAGCACAGAGCCCGACGCGGGGCTCGAACCCACAAACTGTGAGATCATGACCTAAGCGAAAGTCAGACGCTTAACCGACTAAGCCACCCAGGTGCCCCAAGTTTTAGACATTTCTGTTATGATAGTATATGATATTGGTTCTCATAATCTCTCCTACCTGTTGCCTCCCCATCCTCTCAATATAGTTAAATTACTAGTTTTTATTTTACATCAGCAATCAGGGTTTACCTCATTAAGATTTTGTAAATACTGTTTGTGGCAGAGTCAAGTAGCACACTATGATTGCATTCTCTTTCCTATAGTCTTTTTTATTCCTGGAGTTATTAATTGCTATTTTTTTACTTGGATAACTTTCCATACTTCTTTTTAAGCTCCATTATATAATCTACCATATCACTTACTTACATGATCAGATCTTTTTTTTTTTTTTTTTTTTTTCCTAGAGAACTCCCTTTCAGAGACTCTGTATTTCTCCAGCCTGGAGAAGTCATTCCCTAGTTCTGCTGTAGAGTGTCCTCTAGGACTTTTTTTTTTCTTCTCTACACCTTTAGGTTGCAATACCATTTCCTGGAATCTATGACTTATAACTGGATTTACTTTTTTATTTTGCTGTCACCTATTCTATAGTTTCCTAGGGCAGTGTGGATGGGAACTAATTTTTTTTTCAAGTTTTCTTTTTAATGTTTATTTTTGAGAGAGAGAGAGAGAGAGCACAGGAGAGGAGCAGAGAGAGAGGGAGACACAGAATCCAAAGCAGGCTCCAGGCTCTGAGCTGTCAGCACAGAGCCCAACATGGGGCTCAAACTCACGAACCTTGAGATCATGACCTGAGCTGAAGTAGGATGCTTAACTGACTGAGCCACCCAGGTCCCCTAGGAACTAAATTTTCTAAATCTTGGCACGTTCAGAAAACATTTCTCTTCTCCTCTCACACTAGGCTGATAGATTAGGAGGATATAGAAAATAATGTTCTGTCATAATTTTAAGATACATTTACTCTGTAGAAGTCCAATGCCATTCTTATCCTTTGTGTATCTTATCTTATCTTGTGTAACTTATCCTTATCTTATTTGTGTATATTTTGTTGTTGTTCTGTCTCTGGAAGCTTTTTGGTTCTTTGCTTTATGCTTGGTGTCCTGAACTTTTAGGACCAAGCTTTTAGGTTTAGATTTTTTAAAATCCTTTGTTCTAGGCTCTTGGCAGGTTCTTTTAATCCAGTCATGTTCTCTTTAGTTCTGTGAATATTTCTTATATTATTTATTTGATAATTTCTTCTTTCCCACCTTCTTTTTCTCTGGAATTTCTGTTAGTCAGTTGTTGAACCCCTTGGATTTTTACCTTATTTTTCTTATCTTTTCTCTCTTATTTCTTATTTCTATGTTCTACTTTCCCAGAAATGTCCTCAGTCTTATCTTCTAACCCTTCTATTGAAAGTTTTCTTAAAATGAACAAATCAGGAGACTCTAGATGCTGGCAAGTATGTGGAGAAATGGGAAACCCCCTACACTATTGGTGGGAATGTAAGCTGGTGCAACCCCTCTGGAAAACAGTATGGAGGTTTCTCAAAAAATTAACAATAGAACTCCCCTATGATCTAGCAATAGCACTGCTAGGAATTTACCCAAGGGATATAGGAGTGCTGATGCATAGGGGCACATGTACCCCAATGTTCGTAGCAGCACTCTCAACAATAGCCAAAACATGGAAAGAACCTAAGTGTCCATCAACTGATGAATGGATCAAGACAATGTGGTATACAATGGAATACTACATGGCAATGAGAAAGAATGAAATCTGGCCATTTGTAGCAACATGGATGGAACTAGAGGATGTTATGCTGAGTGAAATAAGTCAGGCAGAGAGGGACAGATACCATATGTTTGCACATTTAGGTGAATTAGGAGGAAGCTATCGGAGGACCATGAGGAAAAAGAAGGGGAAAAATAGTTGGGGAGAGGGAGAGAGGCAAACCATGAGAGACTCTTGAATGCTGAGAACAAACTGAGGGCTGATGGGGGTGGGGGAGAGGGGTAGGGAGGTGATGGGCGTGGGGGAGGGCACTTGTTGGGATGAGCACTGGGTGTTATATGGAAACCAACTGACAATAAACTATTTAAAATATAAATAAATTAAGTTAAATTAATCTATAAATATGATAAAACACATTGTCAGATAAAAGAAATTAAACAATCATACATGAGACTTAAGTACATGTTCAAGTAAGTGTCATTTCAAGGATAGAAACTATTGCTTAAGTTCTGTGGGCCAACCATGGTGTGCTTAATAAATGCTAATAACTTGAAAATAAAAGCTTCTCCTAAAGTATACATAATATTCCATGATAAAAAAAAAGAAAGTTTTCTTTTATCCCTTAATTTATTTTTTAATGTTTATTTATTTTTGAGAGAGAGAGGGAGACACAGACTCCAAAGCAGGTCCAGGTTCCAAGCTATCAGCACAGAGCCCTACATGGGGCTCAAACTCACAAACCGCGAGATCATGACCTGAGCTGAAGTCAGTCATGAGCCACCCAGGTGCCCCTATCTATTAATTTCTAAGAACCCTTTCTTGTCAAATGATTATTCCTTTGTCACAGCACCTTGTTATTGTTTTATGGCCTCTCATATCTATGAATATATGAAATTGAGTGTTCATATTTAAGCATGAGAAACTATAAACATTGACTATAAGCTCTGTGTTGCTTATCACTTCAGGGTGAATGGGATGAAATTTTGCTATTTCTTTGGAGACACTACCCCCAGAATATTAGCATCTGGAAGTTTTTTCTGTAGACATCATTCAGTTCCTCTAAAGAATCCTATTTTCCTACCTGGGAAAAATATGCCAATTAGCAGGTAAGGCAAGAGGAAGGGGCTAGAGATCTGCTGCTCCACAGTCAGACTTTCAACTAATTCTTTCCTTCCAGCCCTGAATCTCACCCTCATTATTTGGTGCCCGGATCCTCAAGTACATAACCTCTTCAGTTCTCTTTCTTCCAAGAATAAATGCTGTCTCCTGCTTAAGAAATAAGTATCTGGCTGCTAGAATTCTGAAGGTAGGCAGGTTTCCAACCTATGTCCTCATTTTAATCTCATGCCTCATTCTGCCCTCCTCCCTACCTGGTGCCTTCATATTCTGAGTTTCTCCAGGAGTCTATGGCATGGATTGGCTTTCTCCTCATCAATGTCATTCTCCACTAGCACATTTCTTCTTTCCAGTGCTAAAATAGTTACTACCCTTCTCATCATCCAAGCCGCCTCTTCTACAACATCCAGTCAGTCTTCAAGCTGCACTGATTTTTCCTCTCAATCACCTCTCATACTTATCTATTTTTCCCTTCTCTGCCTTGACGTCACCTCTGTAGTCAGATCTCTGTTGTCTCTTGCATGGTTCACTCCCACAGCCTTCTTCTAACAATCTCTTCATCTTCTTATGTATTCCTCTCCTTCAGTCAGTTCTTCTTCCTGTAGCCACACAAATCTGATCATTTCATTTCCCTGCTGAAAGCCTCTATTAAAGCATAGACTTAGAATAAAATCTAAACCCAAGCATCGATAGCCAACTTCCACTGTCCTCTTCAGCTTCTCTCCTCCCTGATGTCCTTCCTACCACACACACTCCATCTCTGGCCATTCTGCTCCTTAAGCTAGGCTATCTTTTACTGCCAAGCCTATGCACATGTTGCTCTTTGCTTTCATTTTCCTTTTCAAAACCCCTTCCTGTATTGCCAAACCCAGCTTAGATGCCATAACCTTGGGAAAGATGTTCCTCATCCCTGAACTATTATGTGTTCCTATATACAGCCTAGGGTAGCACTAGTTGTCCTTACTAAGTAGACTACAAGCTCCTTTGGGACAGGGGCAATAATTTGATTGTGGCATTCCCAGTGCCTAGCACAGCACTTTGGACATAGTAGGCACTCAATAAATGGTTGTTGAATAAATAAACATATAAGGAAATGGTTGGATTCCCATGTGAAGGAAATGAAGTTTGGAGAGGCCAAGCAAATCATTCCAGTTCACCCAGCTGGGAGCTGCATTGAAGTCCCTCTTCCAAGGCCTGGGAGCCCTTGTTTGATGGTGGGCACTTCCTCTTTGAAGCTGCACTTGCTTTCCTAGGTTCTGGCCTCTGGCTCAGGTATGTTAACCTTGGCACCCAAGGGATTAAATTTCCAACCAGTGTCCTCTGGGGTGGCTTTTCCGTCAGCATTGATTTCCAGTTGCTCCTGCCTGGGTCTGCCAGCATCCTGCAGTGAGTTCCTGCTAGCCAAGTGCCCATAATAAAAGACACAAGCCCCAGAGGAAGGTAGATGGGGGCCATTCCCCATTCTGTACCAGGCTTTTTGGGCCTGTGCTTCCTTTTCCCCTCCCTTCCCTAATCCCCTTTAGCACTCATTTTCCCAGTCCTTGGCACCCACAGAAACTCAGACTATGGGGATTTTTATGGGGGAAGTGGGTGGGAAGTGTGAGAGAGGCAGCTTGTTGGTGCCCTTACTAATTATTCCCTTAATAAGCAGAAGTGTGAGTTTTATTTTGGCCCAATTCAGAGGACACTGCCCTCTGGGGAGAAATTGAGGTTGGAAGTTTCAGATTATTTTGTAGCTTTTGAGGCAAACATCCACTCAGAAAACATGATGTTACCAAGGATGCTTTGATTACCCTGTGGGGTGCTGGAAGCAAAGGCACCCCTCCCTCATCTCGAGCTTGTGCTCCTTCGTGAGAGAGACAGGAAGAACACTCGTTTCAAAACAGGAATGAGGGGCACCTGGGTGGCTCAGCTGGTTGAGCGTCCGACTTTGGCTCAGGTCATGATTTCACAGTTTAAAACAGGAATGATGCTCTGAAGGGAGTTGGCTCAGTGTCTCCAGCTGTGAGTATGAGTGTGTGTGTCAGAGAGAGAGAGAGAGAGAGAGCAAGAGAGAGATCCAGAAACAAACCCCATGCAGGGGCTCTGTAAATGCTTCTATTAACTGGTTCCCCAGCTAGTTCACGAAGTTTCCTTCTAGTTCAGCCCAAACCAGGGTTTTTATTATCAACCCTAAGAAAAGCAAAGGGAACATTGACTAATCTTTCTTTTGCTGTCACCAGTGCCTTCCTCTTGGAGCCCCAGGAATCTGGCAGGAGGAGAGGCACTCTTCATGCCCATGCCATTCCTCCTTCCCCTTTCCCTTCTTCCATCCTTTCCATTTTCCTTTGATTCCTTCCTCATTTCAGACGTTCCTCTCTCTTCTTTTTCTCTTACCTCCCACTTCCTCTCCTTTTCCCCTTCTCTCCTTCAGCTAATACTATCCCTTAGCAGATGGCAGCCTTTAGCCATTCTGCTAAGCACCTATGTGCGGTGTGTCATCTGGGGAGAATTCTTTTTCCCTTGATGTGTTTTACACAAGTAACCCTTGCTCGTTAAAAAAATAAATAAAAATAAAAAAAGTACAAGTGGGCAAAACCAACCACAGAATTAAAGTTCACCCCCTCATCGCGTTGCTGACATTTTGGTGCATGTTCTCCCAGATTTGTCTGTAAGAATAAGAGCAGGAGGTTCTTTAGGAGTCAGAATCCTGGCTCTGTCGCCGAAGCTCCAGCCTGATCAGGTCACAGGCCCTCCCTGCTCCCGCCTGGATCTTGGGCTACACCTGGATCACAGGAAAAGGCCTTGGCTGTGCCACCAGGTGACCACACTCAGGTTGAGAGACCAGACCTTTCTCTCAAGGAAGCCCCAGCCTTGTGGCCTTTTGCCACCAGCTGGAGAATTGGACCTGGCTTCCCGGCCCAGCTCCACATACACCCTCACATCCCTCTGGGCCTCACCCCTGACTTCTCAGCTTTCACTTTTTCTGCTAACGCATTGGAAACTACAGCACGCTCCCGTCTCCCCTCCACCTGCACTAACAAACACACTATTCCCCACAGTCTACACGTCCTCTGTCGGGCGCAGGTGCCACAAAACAGCGTGCTAAGGGGTCCTCTCTCTGCCTTTGCTGGACGGTGTGCCTGGCAGTGCCCACGCGAGGCTCCTCTCCTGTGCGGCCTGGGGCTGTTTTTTCCCCTGGAGCATTGTGGCCAAGTTTCCATGGCCCTGCGTTCAGGGCCCCTGGGCCAGGCTGTGGGTGTGGGCAGCTTTCCGTTCCATGTGGGTTCTCCACAGGAAGGGCTTTCATGTGGGCGCCAGCAGGACTCCTGGGCCTCACCCCAGCGGGGCCTGAGGAGGGAGGCTGTGAGTATGAAAGACACTCTGTCTGGGAGTTGGTTGGTGGCAAGGAAAAAAAAAAGGGAGAGAGGACAGGCAGGTCAAACCTTGGTCCACGCTGAGAGGCGAAAGACCATCACGACCTCGGGGAAATGAGACAATATAGCCTTTTCCACTCAGAAGAGGCCTTGGCAGAGATACGGGGGAGAAAAGTCTGTTGGATGGGAATGGAAAACAGTTTCTCAAGACTGCCTTTACTCCCTCCCTCTGCCCGGGCTCATGGAGCCTAATCAGGTCAAGCTTCCAGTCAGCCGCCAGACACAGTGGCATTGTTTAACTGCCCAGCCTCCCCACCCCATCCCCTCTCCCCACTGAGAACCAAGTTCTGGCAAAGGAGCCCCTGAGGGACAGCCTGCAAGGACAGAGGACCAAGGTCTGCGAAGGAGGGTCACTTCCTCAACCCTCTCCCCTCCCTCCCACTGGGGTATTTTTCTACCCAGGACCTGAAGAAGAAAACAAGCTTGACTCTGGAAAACCTGAAGGCTGTTTTTGTTTATATAAAAGTTACTTTCCAACCCAACTGCTCCCTGAAAGGTCAGCGCCAAGACCAGGCGGCTCTGGCGCTTGAGAGTGGCTTTGGGAGGCTTGGGGAGAAAGGAAACGGTTGGGTACCCGGGGTCAGATGACTTCACCGGAGTGGGGAAAAGTCAGGCCAGGTGGCTGGGGGCAGAGATTCCTGGAGATGGGGCTCTGGAAGGTGTTCACTCTCCACAAAACTTAAACAGGGCTTGTTTACCTGCCTTCCGGAGGAACACCCAGCGTCATGGTAGAGAGGCCAGAGCCACAAGCAGGACACAGTGAGCTTGGCATTTGGGCCTGGATCTATCACCTCTGCCTCTGGCTTTACCTCTGTGGGCCTGTTTGCGTGAGGGCATCAAAACAGAACCTTCAGATCCCTACACACCTGTATTTGCCTGGGACTCTCCCAGGTTTGGTAATGAAAACGTGAGCGGTTGGTCACATCAATCCCAGGCCTCAAGCAGCTCACAATCTGGAAACAATGGCAGATGCATAATAGCATGTGATCAGTGATCTAACAGAGGGTACATAAAGGCATGGGTCTTGGTGAAGGTAGAGACTAGCTTTTGGTAGGGGAGCTGGGAAGTTTCACCATGGCAACACCTGTGGGCAATGGGAAGGTAGGGATAGACTTTTTTTTTTTTTTAGCCCACTGTATTTAGGTATAACTAATAAAGAATACAATGTACATACTTCAGTGTACAGTTCAATTAATCTTGACAAGTGCGTATATCCATGTGACTATGACATCAATCAAAATATTTACCTCACCCCAAAAATTCCCTAGTGCTCCTTTGCAGCTAGTCCCATCCTAACCATCCCATACCAGGTGACCAGTTAACCTGGTTTCTGTAACTAGAGATTCGTTTCACCTGTTCTAGAACTTCATCTAGATGAAATTCTACAGTCTGTGCTCTTTAGAGTCTGACTTCCTTTGCTCAGTTTGTTTTTGAGATTCACCAGAGATGTATGTGTCAGTAGTTTGTTCCTTTTCTTATGCAGGAGTATGGATATAGGACAAGTTGTTTACTCTTTTGCCTATTGATGACCTTTTGAGTTGTCTCCGAGTTTTTTTGCTGTGGTGAATAATGCTGTTGTGTATTACATACAAGTCTTTGTATCCCTTGGGTAAATATCTAGAAGTGGAATTGTGGGCTCATTTGTTACGTATATGCTCAAAGTTGGGGCACCACAGTTAAGTGGTTAAGTGTCCAGCTCTTGAGCTTGGCTCAGGACATGATCTCGTGGTTCGTAGGATGGAGCCCTGCCTCGAGTCCTACACTGATAGCGTAGAGCCTGCTTGGGATTCTCTCTCTGCCTCTCTCTCTCTCTCTCTCTCAAAATGAATAAAACATTAAAAAGAAAGTGTATGCTCAAACTTATAGGAAATTGCCTAACTTTTCCAAAGTGGTTGCATCAATTTTACAATCCCACCATCAGTGTATGAGGGTTCTGGTTTCTCCATATCCTCATCAATATTTGGTATTGTCAGTTTTAAAAATTTAAGCCATTGTAGTGAAATCTCATTGTGGTTTAAATTTCATTTCTCTGATGAGGAATGAACACTTTTCATGTACTTACATGTCATTCATATATCTTCTTTTGCTTTTTACCTAGTTTCAAATTGGGCTGCATATCTTTTTAAAATTGAATTGTTATAGAGTTCTTTATATATCCTCAATGAAAGTCTTTGTCTATTCTATGTATTGCAAATATTTTCTCCCAGTCTGTGGTTTGGCTTTTTATTATCCTAAAGGAATATTTGAAGTACAAAGCATTTTCATTTTGATAAAGTATAATTTATCAAGATTTTTCTTTTATGGCTTGTGACTTTTGTATACTAAGACATCTTTGCCTATCATAAGGTCATGAAAATTATCTCATATTTCCTTCTAGAAGTTTACAGATTTAATTCTTACATTTATGTTTTTGGTCATAAATGATAAATTTTTATGTGTGGTATGCGGTAACATCGAGCTTAATCTTTTTCAGTTTGGAAAAAAAATTGTTGGTTGAAAAGACTTTTTTTCCTTATTGAAATTCTTTGATACCTTTGAGGAAAATCAGTTGATTGTATATGTATGGATCTATCTACATTTTCTATTTGATTTGATTGATCTGTATGTTTATCTCTACACTATTATCACACTGTCTTGATTATGGTTACTTTAGAGTAACTCTTGATGTCAAATGTTAAAAGCCCTCTAACTTAACGCCTCTTCAGAATTCTGTTGGATTTTTCCAGGTCCTTTGCATTTTCACATATATATTTTAGGATCAGTTTGTCAATTAAAAAAATTTACTGTGATTGTATTGAGGATGGATAGAATCTGTAGATGGGAATGGACATCTTAATGATATTGAACCTTCTTATACATGAACATGATATATATTTCCACTTTCAAGGTAGTTTAAAATTTCTGTCAGCAGTGTTTTATGGTCTTCAATGTAGAGATAATGCATATCTTTCATAAACTTTTCCCTATGTATCTTATGTTTTTATTCCTATTGCTACATAATTTTGTTAATTTAATTTTCCAGTTAATTTCCAGTATATAGAAATGCAATGAGTTTTAGTGTTTTGGCCATCTATATTGGAACATTGATAAACTCACTTATTAATAATTGTTTTCTTATAGATTCCTTAGGATTTTCTATATAAATAACCCTGCTGAATAACCTATGAATAAATACAGCTTTACTTTTTACTTTTCAATATTTATTTCTTTATTTACCTTCTTTCCCTGGGGAGGACCTACAGCAAAATATTGAATAGAAGGGAGAAGGTGAAATCCTTGCCTTTTTCCTAATTTTAGAGAAAGCCTTTTAGTCTTTCACCATCATATATAGGATTAGCTTTTTATTGTAGGGTGTTTTTTATAGATGTTCTTTATCAAGTTAAAGAAATTTCTATTTATAAGTTGCTGGAATTTTTAAAATCATGAAATGCTATGGAATTTTGTTAAATTACTCTTCTGCATTTATTGAAAAGATCGTATAAGTTTCCTCCTTTGTGATGTTAATGTGGTAAATGACCTTGATCAGTTTTCAAATGTTAAAAAAATCTCTCATTTCTAGTATAAACCCCATTTGGTCATGGTGCATTATCTTTTTTTTAATCTGTTGTTGCATTTTATTTGTTAATATGGTTAACTATACTCTCAAAGAATCTGTTAATATTATTAATTGTACATGTTAAAGTTTTCATGGGACACCTGGGTGGCTCAGTTGGTTAAGTGTCTGACACTTGTTTTTGGCTCAGGTCATGATCTCACAGTTCTTGGGTTCCAGCCCTGTGTCAGGTCTGTGTTGGCAGTGCAAAGTCTGCTCGGGATTTTCTCTCTCCCTCTCTCTCTCTGCCCCTCCCCAACTTGTGTGTGCATGTACGCACGTGCTCTCTCTCTCTCTCTTTCTCTCAAAATAAATTAACTTAAAGAAATAATTTCATGCTTATGTGCCTGTAATTCTCTTCATTGTAAAGCCCCTGTCTGGTTTTGTTACCAGATTTATACTGGCTGACTGCATCTGTTTGGGTTACTATAACAAAATACCACAGACTGGGTGGCTTATGAACAAGAGACATTTATTTCTCATAGTTCTAGAGTACAGGAAGTCCAAGATCAAGACACTGGAAGATTTGGTGTCTGGTGAGGGCTCATTTTCTGGTTCATAGTCTTCTTTTTGCTGTGTCTTCATATGGTAAACATGGTAAGGGACTTCTCTTAGGTCTTTTTTATAAAGGCACTAAATCCTGTTTATGAAGGCGATTTCCTCATGAACCAATTACTTCCCAAAGGCTCCACCTCCTAATTCCATTACCTTGGAGGTTAGGATTTCAACGTAAGAATTTTGAGGGGACACAATTATTCAGTCTGTAGTACTGGCCTCATATGATTAATTAAGAAGATTCTCCTTTTTGCATAAGAATATTACATCTTTCTTGAGTATTTTATAGAATTCATCTATCAAACCATCAGAGACTGGTGCTCACTTTATGAGAACTTTTCTTAATTAAAAATTCAATTTCTATAACACATATAGTATTATTCAGATTTTAAATTTCTTCTTGAATTAGTTTTTATAAGTTGTGCTATTCAAGGAATAAGTCCATTTTATCTCAGTAATCAAATGCATTGGCATAAAATTGTTCATAATATTCCTGTATTATTTTTTAATGTCTGTCTGATCTATGGCAATAGTCCTCTTTCATTTATGATATTGGAATTTATATGTTCTCTTTTTTGTTTATTATTAATCTTTCTAGGTGTTTATCAATTTTATTAATTTGTTCGAATAACCTATTTTGGGGCTTATTTGTGTGGCTTCTGTTTTATTAATTCTTATTGTTTTATCATTCTTTTCCATTTACTTACTTTAGGTTTAATTTGCTCTTCTATATCTAGTTTTTTTAAATTTTTAATGTTTTTTAATTTATTTTATTTTTTAATATTTATTTATTTTTGAGAGACGGAGTGAGAGACAGAGCATGAGCAGGGGAGAGGCAGAGACAGAGAGGGAGACAGAGAATCCAAACCAGGTTCCAGGTTCTGAGCTGTCAGCCCAGAACCTGACATAGGGTTCAAATGTATGAACTGCGAGATCATGACCTGAGCCAAAGTTGGACACGTAACCAACTAAGTCACCCAGGCTTCCCTATATCTAGTTTCTTAGAGTTGATTTTAACCTTTCTTCCTATCTAATAGAAATATTTAAGGCAATAAATTTCCCTCTAAAACTGCTTTAGCTGTATCTTATAAATTTATATAAGTTGCATTTTTCTCATTCATTCTAAATATTTTCTAATATCTCTTATGATATCTTTTTGACCCAGGCATCACTTAGCAGTATGATATTTAATTTACAACTATTTGGGGGATTTTCTAGACATTTTATTTTCATTGATTTCTAATACAATTCCATTATAGTCAGAGATATTTTATGTAAGATTCCAATCTATCAAAATTTACTGAGACTTAACTTATGACCCAAGATATGTTTTATTTTGATGGCATATATTTCTTTCAAAGGAATGTTTATTATGCTCTTATTTGTCATAGCATTCTGTAGTTAGTTGCATCAATTAGTTCCAGTTGCTTCAGATTTTCTATACAATTACTAGGACTTTTTTGGGAGTACTTATTGTTAATTACTGAGTGAGAGGTGTTAAAATACCCAACTATGATTGTGAGCTTATTTCTTTCTTTGGTTCTGTTATTTTTGCTACATGAATTTTGACTCTTTTATGTATAACATTATTATGTCTTCCTGGTGAATTATCTCTTTTATCACTGTGACCTATTCTTCTTTATTCTTTATCTCCTCTAATGTCTTGAAGTCTGTTTTACCTGTTATTAATATAGCCCTACCAGCTTTCTCATGCATACTGTTGACATGGTACATCTTTTGCCATTTATCACTTCCAATTTATCTTTGTACTTAAAGCACCTCTATGTAGACAGCATCTAGTTTAGTCTTTTAAAAAAAAACCTGGCCTGACAGCAAACAGATGAACAAAAACAAAAACAAAAAACCCCCACCAATTTGACAATTCTGAATTTTAATTAGAGTGTTGAATGTAACTATTATTATGGTAGAATGTAAGTCTATTACCTTATATTTGTTTTCCATGTGTTTATCTGTTCCTTTTGTTCTCTATTCTTCTCTTGCTGCTTTCCTGCCTTTTTATGGTTAATTAAGTAATTTTTAATATTCTAGTTTAATTTTTCTATTGGCTTCTTAGCTATACATCTTATGATTATATTTTAGTGCTTGCTTCAGGTTAATAATAAGCATTTTAACTTATAAGTCTAGAGTCAATATTATACTGCTTTTCACTTTGTAATTCACATTTCCTATTTATTACTTCACTCCTGACCCTCCCACTTCACACATCCCATTTTACTAATGTAATAACCATATAATAGCACAATTTCATTTACACATTTCCCCTTGTTCAAAGTGCAATTGCTATATCTTCTTAACTTTGCAAATAAATGCATATAAATAAATGTTCTACAATGTTATTATTATTACAATACAATTATTATTACAATGCAATACAATACAATAACAATTACAATGTTATTATTATTATTATTATTATTATTTTTATTTTTACAAATAGTTTATTGTCAAATTAGTTTCCACATAACACCCAGTGCTCATCCCCACAAGTGCCCTCCTCCATGCCCATCCCCTCCTCCCCCCACCACATCCATCAGTCCTCAGTTTTTGTCAACATTCAAGAGTCTCTCATGGTTTGCTTCTCTCCCTTTCCCCCACCATTTCCCCCCTTCTTCTCCCCCTTGTTCCTCAGTTAAGTTCTTCCTAATCCTCCTATACGTGCAAACATATGATATTTGTCCTTCTCTGCCTGACTTATTTCGCTCAGCATAACATCTACAATGTTATTATTGTCCTTAAAAAGTCAGTTATCTTTTAAGACAATTATAAAGAAGATAAAAATTCCATAAATTTTAATATGTAGCCACTCATTTACCATTTCCGCTGCACTTCATTCATTTCTATATACATAAATTTCTTATTTAATTTTTTTTGTTACATTTATTTAATTTTGAGAGACAGAGTGAGACAGAGCATGAGTTGGGGAGGGGCAGAGAGAGAGGGAGACACAGAATCCGAAGCAGTCTCCAGGCTCTGAGCATTCAGCACAGAGCGTGACCCAGGGCTCGAACCCATGAACTGTGAGATCATGACCTGAGTCGAAGTAGGACACCTAGCCGCAGTGCTCGAACCCCTGAAGTGCAAAATCATGACCTGAGTTGAAGTTGGACACCTAACTGACTGAGCCACCCAGGCACCCCAATTTCTTTGTACATAAACTTCTATCCAATATTTCCTGTTATGAAATTATATGAAAAAAATTATCAATTCTCATAATGCAGATATTCAACTCTGAAATCTGTCAGCTTTCGTTTTTGTGAAGATCTTTTTTATCCTCATTTTTGAAGGATGTTTTCAATGGATATAAAATTCTACGTTGACAGTAATTTTTTAAAAAACTTTAAAGATTTTATTTTATTCCAATGTTTCTTGTGTCTATCGCTTTTGACTAAAACATTAAGATATTTCATATCATTGACCCTCTGTATATAATGTGTATTTTATTCTCTGGATGTTTCTAAGATTTTATATCTTTGGGTTTTAGCAGTTTGACCAGTACGTTCATAGGTGTGATTTTCTTTCTATTTATTCTTAATTTTTCTTCTGGTTCTCCAATTTCGTGTATGTTGGATTATTTGCCATTTACCCATGTACCCCTGGGGATTCTGTTTGTTTTTTCTGCTCTATTTTTTCCTTCAGTTTGGATAATTTCTATTGATTTGTCTTCAAGTTTTCCTGACTTTTTCTTTTCTGTTGCCAATGCAATGTTAATTCCATCTAGTGAATATTTTATTTGTTATTATAATTTTCAGTATTAAAATTACTATCTTTATAGCTTCCACTTTTCTGTTGAGTTTTCCTGCTTTGTTATTCATTATGACAGTATTTTCATTTAGTTCTTTGAACATATTTATTATCATATTTTTAGTCTTTGCTAACACTTTGGTAATTCTGGGTCAGTATTTTTTGCTTATTTTTTTCTTGACAATGGTCACATTTTCTGGCTTTTGTTCTTTTTGGGGGGAATATCTAGTAATTTTTGGATATTAGTGACGATACATTTTAGAGACTATGGAATCTGTTATTTTCTTCGGTAGAATATTGATTTCTGTTCTAATAATCTGTTCAATCACTGGTTGATCCCTTTGTACTTGATTTGATTTGATGCTTTTTTATGGCAAGTTTGTTATTCCCAGCCTTCTAACTTCATGGGACTCAACCTCCAAACTTTGTCTCTTAGACATTTTCCAGAGCTTTAGTTTTCTTACAATGAGTCTAAAATAAACCTCACTCTAGGGTGTAGTTCTTACTCCTAAAGCACTTTTCTGATGTCTCAGCCTGACACCGAAGATGTTAACAAATTATTAATAACATCTCTCCACTCTGCTGTTATATAACTCCAGTATCTCCAGAACTTCCTGATCTTATATCTCTGTTCCCTTCTCAAGCCCATATTAGCCTCACTAGTAATCCTTTGTAGTCTTTACCTGTGTGTGTATAGCCCTCACCCAAGGCCTGATGGGTAACCCAAGCACAACTTTTCAGCTTTTTATGTACACATCCTTTTCTTATTCATTGTCCTGCTCTGTAGTTCCCATTGTTTCAGCTGCCCCACACTCTACAAGCTGACTCCTCAGCTCAGCAGGACTGCTATGCTTATATTAGACTTTAACCCTCTGCCTTCTATTACAAAATTGTCTCCAGAGTGATCATGAGTTCACCTTGTGGGGTTTTTCCCATCTTGGGGACTGGAGTCTGATACTGCCCATTATCCACTGCCTGAAAACAGTTGTGTCATATATTTTGTCCAGTGTTATGGTTGTCTATGATGGGAGGGCTGGTATGGTACCAGTTACTCTGTTATATCCAGAAGTGGAGGTCATCCGGTGAATTTCAGATAAGGAAGTCTCAGCATCACTTCAGTCTGTATTGAATGGGAAAGTGTTGAGGGAGAGCACTTAGAAAACCCTTGATTGACTCTGATGAGGAGGGATTATTTTACCCAACCCCACCATTTTTCATTCCATTTACATTCCTTCTTATTTTTGTATGCTTTTTCCAGTTAGAGCCCTGCCCTCTGGTGATTTGATCTTATGGGGACCTAAGGTGACACACAGATGTACTTAACTACTTTGGCTCATCTTCCAGCAGGCAATAAATAGGCACAGATCTCTCTTTCTATGGCTAGCTCCCATTTCTCTTCCTGTTTCCTGCTATTCTGAGTAGGTCAAGTTTACAAATTAGGTCACAAAAAATAACTTGTATTTGCCAACCTATCATAGAGGTGTGCTTCTTATTTACCAAAGCTGTGTTTACTTCTCATTCCTACACATTCACTTGCCTTCTTCTCAGTTTTTCATTTCTCCAACTATCCACTCATTCCTTTCTTCTTCTAAATGTAAGCTTCCTTTACTTGCTTTCCTATTTTTTAAAAAAATATTGTCTATTGGGTCATATGAATATGACCTATATATCTTTATATAAATCAATTTTATATGTAAGTCAATTTAGATTACATTATTTATATAATTATAATAATTAGTTATTTTTAAAAATTTTTTAATTTTATTTTAGAGAGAGAGCACAGTGGGGGAGAGGGGCAGAGAGAGAGAGAGAGAGAGAAAATCCCAAGCAGGCTCTACATGCGGTGTGGAGCCCAACACAGGGGCCAATCCAACAACTCTGTATCACAGCCTGAGCCAAAATCAAGAGTCAGATGCTCAACCAACTGAACCCCCAGGAGCCCCTACAATTATTTGTATATTATTTATAAATTTTATAAAATCGATTTACATATATTAATTGATTTACATATATATGCTTGATGAGAAGTGTTCCTACATATGTAAGTGAGAATTTACGTGGCATAGTTTATAAAATGGAGCTGAGAAACATCGAGGGGGAGAGAACTATATTCACTAAGCATTGGTTCTGAGTCAAGACACTAAAATATACCCTTTACATACAAAACTCATTTAATCCTCTCTACTGCTTTGTGAAGTAAGGATTCCTACACTTATTTTCTAGGAATCTGGACTCTTTTCACTATGCAATACTTTTTACCCAGAAAGATACCTGTTAAGAAATTTGGTCAAAAAGCATGCTGTTCCCTAATTCATGAACTCAGAATGGCCCAGTGTTACCTGGATGGAAATTGTCAGATATTAGGAGTCTTCTGTTATAATCTCCATCGGAAATTTGTGTGATCTGGGAGGATTTGTGATCAGGCAGAGGAGAATGAGAAGGGTGGGAGAACTTAGCTGAGATCATCAGAGATTAAAATAATTGAAAACTACAGGAAGGGAATCATAGGACTCACAAGGGAATGAGTCCAAGGTTAGGAGGAGAAGGGATTGAGGATGAGGTCAGCAGGAAGAATAGAACCTCAGGGGACAAAAGGGTCATTCAGCCCTGAAATTTACAGGAATTCAAAGGGGGCAGGTTCAGTGCTGCAGACAGAGAGCCTTCCCAGAAGCCACTCATATGTAGAGTGGCAGGAACCGGTGAGTATGGCACTGAAACTTACAGGAATCCACAGGGGGCAGGATTAATGCAGGAGACAGAAAGCCTTCCCAGAAGCCACTTACATGTGGATTGACAGGAATCAGGTGAGTGCAGTCAGGCCCCCCTCCTCTCAGCAAGGGGTGCCAACATTATTTATAATCAGGATGAATGAACTGTCTAGTTGGAAATGTGAGTGAGCTATGAAATTATATTGAAGTGAATCATGATGTCATGGCAAGTGCAAGAAGAAGGGAAGGGATTGAGAGTTTGAAAAAGAGAAAAAAGTAAAGGGAAGTAAGAATCTCAGAGATTCTGCTGCTCTGGCCAAGGGGGAGAAACTGAGCTGGGAAATGCTAATATGTCGTCTTTAGAAAGCTGTACTCTCACATGTGTACTAATGATTTGCTAAACTCTCCTCAGTCTGGATAAATTGTAAATATTCCTTGCTTTGGAAAGGTAGCCTAGCTTCTTTACTTTTTTGTATTTTAAAATAAAAACAATTGCTTAACACATTCGCAAAGTCCAAAAGGTGCAAAAGAATATACAGGGAAAGGCAGACCTCCCTCCTGCCTCTGTTGCCCACTACCTGAGCACCCCTTTCCAGAGGCTTCTATCATCAGGCTTTTATAGATCCTTCCAAAGATATTCTCAGCATTTAAAACCAGCTATGTATATATTTATGTTTTTCACACAAATGATAGCATAATGTATATGTTCTTTTGCACCTCGCTTTTTATAAATTTTAACTTTTGAAATATATTTTGGAAATCATTCTTTATCAGTTCATAGAGGAATGCCTTATTACTTTTCAACAACCACATAATCTCATGTTATAGATGTTCACAAACTAGTCTCATAGTAATGGATATTCAGGTTAATTTCTAGTTTCTTTATATTCCATACTAGACAATAAACATCCTTGGACATACATGGAGTCAAGCTCAGCAAGGTGCTGGCAATTCCAAAGTAACTGGGCAACTTTTAATGAGCCTCTTGGATTCCCTAATATTGGGAAAGGTTGTATGTCTCCAGATAAAGGATAAAGATGTCAGGTCTCTAGAAGTATGTGTCCTTTGTGATAAATAACCTAAGTCAGGTTTCTGGTCCAAATTGGTCTCAGAGGTTACTTGGGATCACTTAGGGGTCCACCCAGGGTCTGTCTGGCTCACCTTGAGCAGAGCTGAGAGCACATCTTAGGTCTGCGCTTATCCCAGTGCCCTGGAGCCCTGAGATGACTGAGCAAGTTTACCACCCCCACCCCCACCAACATAGTATTCCCCAGAATCTAGAGCAATTTAGTTTCTTCTCAGTGCCTGAACACACACATCCAAACACAATAGGACTTTTTTTCCAAAGACAGGGCCTTGGGAAGCCTGCTCAACCTACCTGAATCCCTTCTCTGTGGTGTGAGAAGATAACAAGATATAAATGAGACATGGCTTAGTGCATTATCAGTCTCACATTGGTCACTAGTTTAGCTTGGAGCTGTGACAAGAATAATCACACTTTTGATCAGCAGCTCCTATTTCACTTCCTGGTTCCTCAGTACCTTCCATCCTCAGCTTGGCCTAAAGCCCTTTTCCTCTTGGCTTTCCAGATTCTGAGGAAACAAGAGCTCCAACTGTTCCCCCAAGTCAACCCCTTGGTTAGAACCCTGGGGTCTGTAGACTCCCACCCTACATAGTGGCTTCCCTGGACACTTCCAGAACCAGTTTATCAACTGTCTCTCTCAGGACCCTTTCACGCTGCCGAGACACACTCCTTTAAGGCACTGCTTCTGATTTTCAGGTCTTTTCTGATTGACTGGTTTGGTCACTGACTGGCAGACAGGCGGATATGTAATCATGCAGCAGGTTGGCTATTAGGTTCATGGTAAAAGGCCAATGGCAAAATAAAGGATGTTGACTAAATGAGCACATCATTAGACTATAAAAGACAAAGAATATCTCAGCACCATATGCCTTGTACCATTTGTTTCTTTTTCTTACTTTAATGAAATGTATAGGACCTCCAATTCAATGCTGATAACAAGTGGTGATAACAGCAGACACCCTTGTTCTTGATCCTGAAGAGAATGTATTGCATTTTTTCTCCCCTTTTGTGCATGTGTGCACGTATCACACACGCACGCACACACACACAGAGGCATTTTATTAATTAAAGTACTAGAAGACTGGGGGGAGGTGTGGCTAGGTACAGGGATTATAATTGTCACAAGACTCTGAGTCTCTGCTTTTTTATAGTGGCTTCTTTGTTAGGTAAGATCTCCTTCCGTTTTTAGGGAAATGGCCACAGCCACTCCAAGCTTTCAGTCTGCTGAACTAGCTACCCCATAAAAGAGAGAAAGCCCCTCTTTTCTAATATTTCCAGAGAACGTGTGGAGGCTGACACTCTTTGGCTAATTGGTCCTGCCTGGGTAACACATCCATTCCTGCAATGAGTGTGGACAGAGCAGTGGTATTCTCACTTGTCAGACTCTGGGAGGATGTGAGTGGTAGGGTCAACCCTATTTGAACTATATGAATTGATTAAAGGTGTTTATCAAAAGGAAAAGACAGACGGGTGTTGTTACTTGAAGAAGAGGGAACAGTATTCAGTAACTACAGCAGATATCAGCTATACATTGGGAGCTGGGTTTGCAGGAACGCAGGGCTGATGTCTGCAAAGACAAGAGAAAAGGGAATTCTGGGAGGAAGAAATGGTGCAAGCAAAAGCCATGGAGGTGGGCTGGAGACATTTTAACTAGCAGTGTGGTCTCCCTGGGAGGCCCCATGATGGTAAAGGAGGAGGAGGGCCTGTTGTCTTCTTTGTTTTGTTTTTAAAATAACATTCGTTGTTGTTGTTGTTGTTGTTGTTACCACCACCATCATCATCGCTATTTGTCTTCTTTTTTAAATGTTTATTTATTTTTGAGGGACACAGAGAGACAGAGTGTGAGTGGAGGAAGAACAGAGAGAGAGGGAGACACAGAATCAGAAGCAGGTTCCAGGCTCTGAGCTGTCAGCACAGAACTGAACCTGGGACTTGAACTCATGAACTGTGAGATCATGAGCTGAGCCGAAGTTGAACATTCAACCCACTGAGCCACCCAGGTACCCCTCACTATTTGTCTTTTAATTTGTTGTTATAGAGGGTTTCCAGAAAAGGCAAAGAAACTAGATAATGTACCCCCATGTACCCATGTACCACTCCTCACACAATTTTATAATTATCAATGTTTTGCCGATTTTTTTTTGTCTTATCTCATGGCATACTTTAAAGCAAATCCCAGACACCAAATCAATCCAGCTCTAGATATTTCAAGGTATATATATCTTCAACATATAGAGGTTTTATTTTTAAAAAAAAAATTTTTTTTTAATGTTTTATTTATTTCTAGGAGAGAGAGAGAGAGAGAGACAGCGTGAGCAGGGGAGGGTCAGAGAGAGAGGGAGTCACAGACTGAAGCAGGCTCCAGGCTCTGAGCTGGCAGTCAGCACAGAGCCCGACGCGGGGCTCGAACCCACGAACAGCGAGATCATGACCTAAGCGAAAGTCGGACGCTTAACCGACTAAGCCACCCAGGCGCCCCGTAGAGGTTTTATTTTAAAAAAAAAAAAAAAAGGAATCACAATATATTATTTTTTAAATGTTTATTTATTTTAGAGAGAGAGCACAAGCTTGGGAGGGGCAGAGAGAGAGGGACAGAGGATCCAAAGCAGGTTCCTCACTGACAGCACCAAACCTGGTGCAGTACTCAAACTCACAAACTATGAGATCATGACCTGAGCCAAAGTCAGATGCTTAACCAACTGAGCCACCCGGGTGCCCCGCTAATCACAATATATTATTACACTTAATAATTTCTAATAACAAATCTGTGTTCAAATTTCTGTGATTTTCTCAAAAACATCTCTATAAACTGATTTGTTTGAATAAAAATCCCAAGTCCAAACATTCCATTTGATTGATATGTTTAAGCCTCTCTCCTGAATAAACTTTTACTGGAAGATTAATGTTAATGTCTCTTTTGATCTATAACATCTCCACGCTACTTTTCCCATGCCATTTATTTGTTGAAAAAAAGAGTCCTTCTAGGTTGACAGTTCAAGATCATGAAGATGGCATTAACATGTTTCTCTCTTTGGAGATGCTGTGGGCAAACTGGAAGACAGATCTAGAGGGTTGATTACAACTAGGGGCAATTTTCTTTTCTTTATTTTGGCAAATCTATTTAATAGGTGGTGCTGTGTACTTTCTATTACATCATATCAGGAGGCATGTGATGTCTGGTTTTCTTAAAGGGAAGAGTTTTCATTTTTCACTCTTATGAAAGATGTTTGCTGTGAACTTTTTTGGTAGATACTACATTTTAGATTTCAAAGTTCCCTAGTTTGATAGGATTTCTTAAAAGTCTGAATGCCTTATTTACTAAAAAAGAATGGATGCCTTATTTACTATAAATTTTTTCTGCATTTATTCATCTATTTCCTTGTCTGATTTTGGTAACAAGCTTTTCTATCCTCATGGAATAAAGTTGGGGAAGTCTCCCCAGTTCATCTGTTCTCTGGAAGAATTTGTGTTGGATTAGAATTGTCTTTGAATGTTTTGGTAGAATTTGCCTCTAAGTCTTTCTGCATGAGCCTGGTGTTTTCTTTGGGGGAATACTTTAAACCACTGATCTGACATCTCTAATGGCCTCAGAATATTCAGGTTTTCTACTTCTTGAGTCAGTTTCGATGAGTTACATTTTCCTATGAATTTGTTCGCTCTATCTAAACTTTCAAATGTATTGCCACTAAATATTCATAACATTTCTATTTTGTCTTATTTATTCCTAGTGTCTTTTATTGATGCTTTTTCTCATTTTCCTTGATCAATATTGCATATGGTTTATCAATTGTATTAGTCTTTTAAAAGAACTAACTTTTGGATTTGTCAATCCTCTCCATTCAAAACTTTCTTTTTCCCATGTCATTACTTTTGGGCCTTTATTATTTCCTTCTTCCCACTTTATGTGTGTTCTGGTGCACTTCAGACTTTTTAAGTTGGACACATAGCTCATTGATTTTAGCCTTTCTTCTTCTTCTTCTCATGTAAGTATTTAAGGTCATTAATTTTCTCTTCAAGTATTACCTAACTACACTCCTCAACTTCTGAGATTTAGGCATTTCATATAATTATAAAGCAGCTTAATAATATTTTCTGTGTCTATTTCAATATAATTTTTATTATAATTTCTTTTTTGACTCATGTGCTTTTGGAAGTGAATCTACATTTTTAATTTTTAAAAACTGAGTGTTACTTTACATTCCTTCAGTGAAACGCACAGATTATGTATATCATTCGATGAGTTTCCCCAAATGCATACCTCTGTGTAAGTCACACACCTGCCAGGACACAGACCATTTCCATGAGAGCAGAACCTTGTCTTATGGTCTCTTATGTCGATTCCTGCTCTTCCCTTGCACACCCCGAGGCAGCAACCATTCTGATCTCTAGTGTCATAGAATAGCTTTGACTCCCCCCAAATTTAAAAGAAATGGAAGCATACTATTATATATGTTCTTTTGTGGGTTGTTTTTCTTTAATATAGTATTTTTGAGTGGTTTTGTAAAATGTTGCTTATATATTTTGGTTGTTGCTTTCTTTCTTCCTCTTCAACCTCATCCTCCTCCCCTTCTGCTGCTTCTTCTTTTGAGTAGTTCATATTCCATCGCATGAAAATGTAACAATTTATCCATTCCTCTGTTGGTGGATATTTGGCCAATTTCTAGTTTGGGGCAATTATGACGAAAGCTGCTGTGAATGTTTTTGTACAAGTCTTTTTGTGGACTATGTTTTTATTTCTCTTGGGTAAATACTTAGGAGTGGGAGTGAAGTGTTAAGTCATAGGGTAAGTGCATGTTTACCTTTATAAGAAATTGCCAAACTAGTTTTCAAAAGAGTTCCTACCATACATTCCCAACAGGAACATTTTCACTATAGCTGGATAGTTAAATCTTTTCTATTTTAAGTATTCTAGTGAGTAAAATATGGTATCCTAGTTGTTGTGGGTTTTTTTGTTTTTTTTTTTTGTTTTTTTTTTTTACCAATTTTGGGGTGCCTGAGTGGCTCAGTTTAAGTGGCTGACTCTCGATTTGAGCTCAGGTCATGATCTCACGATTATGGGTTCCAGCCCCACATTGGGCTGTGTACTCACAGCACAGAGCCTGCTTTGGATACTCTGTCTCCCTCTTTCTGCCTCCCTCTCTCTCTCTCTCTCAAAAATAAATAAATGTTAAAAAATTAAAATCAACTTTATTGAAATGTAATTTACGTGCAATAAAATGCACACATTTTAAGTGTATAATTTCTTGAGTTTGACAAAGGTACACACCTGTGTAAACACCATCCCATAATGATACAGAACAATTCCATCACCTCAGAAACCTCTCATGTCACTTTCTGATTAATAACTACCCACTTCTGCCCCAGTAACCACTAATCTTATTTGTATCATTTTTTTATTTGTTTGTCTATTCTAGAATTTCATATAAGTGGAATCATACACTATGTACTCTTTTTTTGGGTAGCTTCTTTCACTTAGCATAATTTTTTTTATTAAAAAATGTTTTCTTTATTCCTTTTTGAGAGACAGAGAGAGACAGAGTGTGAACAGGGGAGGGATAGACAGAGAGGGAGACAGAATCTGAAGCAGGCTCCTGGCTTTGAGCTGTCAGCACAGAGCCTGATGTGGGGCTCAAAACCATGAATCAGAGATCATGACCTGAGTCAAAGTTGGATGCTTAACCGTCTGAGTCTCCCAGGCGCCTCTCAACATTTAAGATTCATTCATATTTTTGTGTCCAACATTAACATTTCCCTTTTTCTTACTGAGGGGCATTCCATTGTATGGATTTTATACATTCTCCTGATGGTGGACATTTGGGTTGTTTTTACTTTTTGCCTATTCTGAATAAATGCATTTTTTAAATGTTTTATTTATTTCTAGGAGAGAGAGAGAGACAGCGTGAACAGGGGAGGGTCAGAGAGAGAGGGAGTCACAGACTGAAACAGGCTCCAGGCTCTGAGCTGGCAGTCAGCATAGAGCCCGACGTGGGGCTCGAACCCACGAACCGCGAGATCATGACCTAAGCGAAAGTCGGACGCTTAACCGACTAAGCCACCCAGGTGCCCTTAAATGCATTTTTTGATATATGTTTTTATTTCTTTGGGATAAATTCCTAGGAGTGGAATGGCTGAACCATATGATAAATGTCTGTCTAACATTTTAAGAAACTAGCAAACTGATGGTTTTGATTTCTATTTCCCTGATCACTAATGATGTTGACCATCTTCTTGTGCACAAATAAATGTCATTTGTGAAGTCTGTTCAAACATTTCATCCTTTTTTTGGGTTAATGGTCTTCTTTATTACTGAGTTGCAAGAGATATTTATTCTATTTATAAATTGTTCATGAATATTTTCTCCCAGTGTGTAACTGAATCTCTTGATGTGCAGCTTTTAATTTATGAAATTTATCAATTTTTTTCTGTTATGGTTAATGTTTTTCTTGTTTCAGCTGAGACATTATTGCCACCCAAAGATAATAAAGGTATTTTTTCTGTGTTTTATTCTAGAACGCTGTAATTTTTTTTTTAAAATAAGTCTTCATGCCCAGTACAGAGCCCTAACAGAGCTTGAACTCACGACCCTGAGATCAAGATCTGAGCTGAGATCAAGAGTCGAACACTGAACCCACTGAACCTCCCAGGAGCCCCTAGAAGTGCTATAATTTTAACATTTGCATTTAGGCCTTCATCTATCTAGAACTAATTTTTATGTGTAGTATGAGCTACATATAAAGAAGTTAAGCTACATATCTAGAAGTCAAGATATATTTTTCTCCTTATGATTTCCAATTGTCCATTTTTGAAGAATCTTTCTTTTTTTCATTGAATTCATTTGAACAAACAAAACAAAACAAAACAAAAACATCAGTTGGCTATTTAATGTTGAGCTCATTTCTGACTCTCTTCTATTGCTTTTGTCTCTTCATCTTTGTGCCAGTACCATACTATCTTGAATACTAAATCTTCATAGTAATCACTGAAATCAGGCTATGCAAATCTTCCAAACTGGTTCTTTTTTTTTTTCAAGAAGTTTTCTTTTTTGCTATTCCATGTCATTTATATTGCCATATACATTTTAGCATCCACCTCTCAATTTCTACAAAAAGAGTGCAGGAACTCTGGGATTGCATTGACTATAGATCACTTGGAGAGAATGTCCAGTACTAAGTCTTCCAGTGTGTGAATGTGTACATCTCTCCATTTATTCTGGTCTTTTAAAATTTCTCTCAGCAACATTTTATCATTTTATATGTAGAGATTTCATACAAATTTTGTTAAAGTTATTCCCAATTATTTTATGGTCTTTCATGCTTTTGTGATATTTTTTAAATTTCCTTTTTCAACTCATTTGTAGCTAGTATATAGAGAAATGACTGATTTTTATATACTGCTCTTGTATCCTTTGACCTTGATTAAGTTGTTTTTGACCTTGATTAAGTTGTTTGTTGGTAGAAAGTAAGGTTTTCTTTTTAATAGATTCCTTAAGAATGTCTACATATACAATTATTTTGTTTATAGATAGAAACAATTTTACTTCTTTTACATTCTTTATATTTTCTTTCCTTGCCTTATTTCACTGGCTAAGATCTTCAGGACGATGTTGAATGAAAGTGGTATGTCCATACTTTTGCCTTGTGCTTGATTTTAGAGACAAAGCATTTGGTATTTAAATATGATGTTAACTGAAAGATTTTCATAAGACAGCTTTATCAAAATTTGAAGGATTTTTTAATTTCTAGTCTACTGAGACATTTAATTAGAAAACGTTGAATTTTAACATTTTTTTGCACCTGTTGAGATGATCAAATGATTTTTCTCCTTTATTCTTCTGTATATATGATGAATTATATCAATTGATCTTCAAAGTATTAAACTACCTAGCATTACTGTGATAAAACCTGCTTAGTCATGATGAATTATCTTTTTTATCTATGGCTAGATTTGATTTGCTAGTACCCTAATCCAATTTGTTAAGAATTTTTGCTTTTATATTCATGAAAATTATCGGTCTATGATTTCATTTTCTTCCACTTTACTGGTTCCTTCCTTATCTCTTGAAAGAGTTTGTGTAAGACTGGTATTTATTTTTTTAATGTTTAAAATAAGTTTTCTTAGGAAAAAGTTTCTAATTCTGAATTCCATTTTTAAATGCATATAAGGCTGTGGAGATTTTTCAATTATTTTTTATTAGTTTCTGTAATTTTTGTCTTTCAAGAAATTTTTTCATTTCACCTAGACTGTTGAAATTGGTAGCATAACCTTGTTCATAATATTACTTTATTATCCTTTACTGTTTGTAGGATTCATAGTGATACCCCTCTTTCATTCCTGATATTGTTCTTTCTTTGTTTTTCTTGATCAATTTAGTTAAGAGTATATCAGTTTTATTCATATTTTCAAAGAACTAACTTTTGGTCATGCTAATTTTCCTTATTTTTTGTCTGATTTTGGCTTTTTCAGTTTTCTTTTTTTATCTTATTCTGTGTTAACATTTGTTTCTTTTTCTAGTTCTCAAGGTAGAAACTAAGTCAATGATTTAAAAATTGCTTTTCTTTTTTTATATAGTCATTTAAATGTTTATTTATTTTTGAGAGAGAGCACGAGAGCATGAGAGAGAGGCTGACAGAGGATCTGAAGCAGGCTCTGCATTGACTGCAGAGAGCCTGACGCAGGGCTCAAACTCATGAACCTGTAAGATGGTGGCCTCAGCCAAAGTCAGACACTCAACTGAATGAGCCACCCAGGTGCCCCACTGACATAGTCACGTAAAGCTCTATTTCTTTTTCCTAAACACTACTTTATCTGCATCTGACAAATTTTGGTATGATGTATTTACAATATCTATTTAAAATATTTTCTAATTTTCTTTGTGATTTTTTTCTCTGACCTATTGTTAATTAGAAGTGTGGCATTAGAGTGTTCGCTTCAGCAGCACATATACTAAAATTGGAACAATACAGAGAAGATTGGCACGGCCCCTGTGCAAGGATGAGATGCAAATTTGTGAAGTGTTCCATATTGAAAAAAGAAAGAAAGAAAAAGTGTGGCATTAGAAGCATCCCTTTCAAACAGCATATCATTAGGTCTTACATTTTTTAAAAAATCTAGTCTGATATTCTTTGACTTTTGAGTATTTAGTTCACTTACATCTAACATAAGTATTATATAATTTGTTTAAGCCCATATCTTCCCTTTTGTTTTTTTTTTGTCCTGTTTTTGTTCATTTATTCCTCTTTTCCATCTATTTTTAACTCAATTATGTAATTTTAATATTTCATTTTACCTCTTCTATTTGCTTTTCTGCTCTACCTCTTGGCTTTAGTTTTTAATGGTTGCTTATAAGAATTACAGTATACATCCTTGCTTATCCTACCTTGAATTAATGTTATTTTTGTTTGCATATGATGTAAGAACTTTCCATTTCTCTACCTCCCTTTCATTGTGCCACTATTATCACTCATTTCCTTTTCTGTATGTAATAACTTCACAATGCATTGTGATGATTACCCATTTAACCATAAATTTTCTTTTAAGAAATCAAGAAATAAAAAGAAAAAGTATTTCATATCCATAAACTTAACACTTATGGTATCTTTCATTGGGTAAAAGAATGTTGTATGTGAAACTTAAGTTTGTAACTGGTATAATCTCCTTTCAGCCTAAATATTTTCCCTTAATATTTCTTTTTTGTGCAGGTCTATTGGTTATAAACTTGCTCAGATTGGTTATATGAAAATCTCTTTTACAGCCCATGTTTGTAAGCTTTTACATTAGACATACTTCTAATATCATATTTAAGAAATTGTTGCCTAATTCTAAGATTTTTATATGTTGTTTTTTGATGTTTTATATTTTTAGCTTTTACAATTAGGTACATAATCCATTTCGAGTTAATTTTTCTGTATGGTAAGAGATAAGAGTCAAGATTCATATTTTGTATATCACTACACTATTGTTACAGTACTGTTTTTTATAAAGATTATACTTTCTTCATTGAATTGTTTTGGGACTCTTTTGAAAACCAATAGACAATATATAAGTGGATCTATATCTGAACTCTCTCTTCTGTCCCATTTATCTATGAGTGTGTCTCTATACAAATATCGCATTATCTTGATTACTATAGCTTTATAAGTCTTGAAATCAGGTAGTGTGTCTTTCTACTTTCTTCTTTTTTTAATTTTTAAATTAAAAATTTTAATGTTTATAGTCATTTTTGATAGAGAGAAAGTGTGTGTAAGTGAACAGGAGAAGGACAGAGAGAGAGGGAGACACAGAATCCGAAGCAGGCCCCAGGCTCCGAGCTGTCAGTACAGAGCCTGACACGGGGCTTGAACCCACAAACTGTGACATCATGACCTGAGCCAAAGTCAGACACTCAACTGACTGAGCTACCCAGGTGCCCCTACTTTCTTTCTTTCTTTTTGTAAAAATAGTTTTGGTTTTGGGGTGCCAGCGTGGCTCAGTCAGTTGAACTTCTATCTGACTCTTGGTTTCAGCTCAGGTCATGGTCTCACAGTTTGTAGGTTTGAGCCCCACGTTGGGCTCTGTGCTGACAGTGCAGAGCCTGCTTGGGATTCTTTCTCCTCTTCTCTGTCTGTCCTTCCCCTGCTCATGCTCTGTCTCTCTCTCTCAAAATAAACAAATAAATGTGAAAAAATATTTTTAAAAAAGTTTGGGCTCTTCTGGGTTTCTTGCAATTCCAAACAAATTTTTTAATAAGTTTATCTATTTCTTTAAAAATCCCTGATGGGATTTTTTATTAGGATTATATTGAGTCTATATATCAATATGGAATGAATTCATATTGTAACAATATTGAGTCTTCTGATCCATGGTCTTTGTATTTATCTACATTTATTTAGGTCTTCCTTAAGTTCTCACAGCAATGTGATTTTCCATTTTCTAAATTTTAGGTCTTACATGTATTTTGCCAAATTTATTACTAAGTATTTCATATTTCATATTGTATTATTGTTTTTTATTTCAACTTCTAATTTTGCTTTGCTAGTATATGGAAATACAATTGATATTTGTTTATTGACTTGTGTTCTTAATTTTGTTTACTCATCATTGCTGAGTCACCTTTTTTTTTTTTAAATCCTTAGTATTCTTTACATAGACAATCAAACTGTCCTCAAAGACAGTTTTACTTCTTCTTTTTCAATCTGGATATCTTCTTTTATCTTTTACTTCCTTTATTGCATTGGATAGGATCACCAATACATGGTTAACTCCAAGTGGTGAAAGCATACATTCTTGACTCTTTTCTGTTCTTAGGGGAAAGCATTAAGCCTTTTATCATTAAGTATGATGTTAACTCTAGGTTACTTGGTTGTTTTAGGATGTTTTATAACAGATTGAGAAAGGCCCATTCTCAATCTGTTGAGAATGTGTTGTGAGGTTCTTCTAATAAGCAAATTTTGGATTTTTTCAAATGTTTTCCTGCATCTATAGAGATAATCATATTGTCTTATTTTCTATTAATGTGAATTATCTTGATTTTGAGTGCTAAAACAACTTTGTATTCTGAAATAAAACTCATTGATGATATATTATCCTTATATATTGTTGGATTCAGTTTGTTAAAATTTTTTTAAGAAATTTTGCTTCAAGGGGTGCCTAGGTCGCTCAATCAGTTGAGCCTCTGACTCTTGATTTCAGCTCAGGTCATGATCCCAGGGTCATGGGATTGAGCCCCCCTTTGGGCTCTGTGCTAAGCATGGGAGCCTGCTTAAGATTCTTTCTTTCAAAAAAAAAAAAATTCTCTCTCTCTTCCTCAGCCCTTCTCCCCTGCTTGTGCTCTCTCTCTCTAAAATTAAAAAAAAAAAACATTTTTTAAAGAAATTTTGCTCCTATATACTCAGGAAATTGATCTATAGTTTTCTTTTCTTATAATAATCTTCTCTTCCTGTAATTTGTATTCTGTTTTGTTATCAAGAAAATGCCAGATTCACAGAATCAGTTAGCAGGTGTTCTCTCCTCTTCTATTTGCTGAAAGACCTTGTGTAGAATTTCTGTTCTTTTTTCTTCAAATGTTTGGCAGAATTCATCAGTGAGCCCAGCTGACTCTGGAGTTTTCTTTGTGGGAAGTTTTTTTAACCAAAATTTTATTTATTTATTAGTAATACAGTTATTATTATTGATTTTTCCTTGAGTTAATTCTGGTAGTTGGTGTTTCTTAAGAGTTTTGACTTTATTGGCTTAAATTGGCTTAAAATTGTTCATAATATGCCCTTATTATTATTGTATTGTTTTTAGGATCTGTAGTGACGGCCCCACTATTGTTATTGATAATGGTAATTTGTGTCTTCTCTGTCTTATTTCTGATTAGTATGGTTAGAGGCTTATCCATTTATTGATCTTCTCAAAGAACCAGGCTTTTAAAAATTTTTCTCTGTAATTTTTCTCTTATTTTTTTATCTTTACCACCTCTTTTCCTGTTTTTTTGGTTTTTTTTTTTTTTTTTTTGTTTGTTTTTGCACTTTAATTACTGTTCTTTTTCTAGTTTCTTAAGGTCAAAGTTTAAGCCATTGATTTCAGAGCTTTTTTCTTTTCTAATAAAAGTACTTAATGTTATAAATTTCCCTCTAAGCATTGCTTTAGCTATATCCAACAAATTCTGTTACATTATGTTTTCATTTTCATAAAGTTTAAAATATTTTCTAATTTGTCTTGTGATATTTTTCTTTGACTCACAGGCAATCGAAAGTGTGTTGTTTAGTTTCCCTTTATTTGGAGACTTAGATATCTTTCTGTGTTCATTTCTAACTTAATCTGTGTTCAGAGAATATACTCTGAATGGTTTGAATTTCTTTAAATTTGTTGATATTTGTTTGATGGCCTACAGTCTTGGTAATGCTCTGTCTTGGTAAATGTTTTATCTGCCATCAAAAAGAACGAATATTCACCTGTTGTTGGGTGCAGTGTTCTTTTCTTATCATTAGGTCAAATTAGTTGATAGTATTGTTCAAATTTTCTGTATACTTACTGCTTTTCTTTTTATTTATTCTACCAGTTATTGAGAACGGCTTTGTTACTGTGTGTGTAAAATCAGTTCACAGTTCACAAACCTTGTGTTTCTTGCCTTAAGCATTCAGGTCAACCATTCAAGGAAACTCTGTGCACAGCTTGTTCTTGACCAGGGCCCTGTCTGGTACACAATTTTAGCTGCCTTGGCACCTGCAAACTCTGACCTCTACCCCTACCAACCAGTGAGACTACTACTGTCTGTTTGGGCCCCACCTCTCTGTAAGGTGGTTTGGAAAGTGTTCCTGGACAGGAAGCTAGAAGGAATCTGGAGCTTGCCTCTTTTTTTTTTTTTTTTTTTTAACCAAGTACGGTAAGTGGCAGCTGGTTGCATTTGTTGAATGAGTGGTGAACAACACAGTGGGATCCCCACACCACCTATTATGTTTTTAAATGTTTCTCTTTCTGCAAGAAGGAAGCTCTATGAAGTTGAAATAAGGACAATGATGGATAATGAGGAGCAAGCAAGTTGCAGGTTGTAAACTTAGGGGTTGGACTTGTCTAGTGCATTTAGAAGTTCTCAAAATTCTGAAGAAGAAGGAACCATCAGACTATAAACCTAAAATCATCACATGGAGATTCTTTCTTTCCCCATCAGGAGGAGCTCTGCTTTACCATAAAGGAGATGTGTTAGGACAGTTGTGTTCAAATATTTTGATCACATCCCCCTTTAAGAAAAACATTTGTTTTGAATTTTAAGATTTCCCAATATATGTAAATATATTTATTTACAAATTATTTTTTATGTTTCTATTATTGGCTAATGTCCCAAGGCATAATTGCACATAGAGCACTATTTAGCATTAGAGATAATGAACATAAATTCATTTTCAAATCATATTCTAGGTCATTCCAAACTTTCTGGCTGACTTTGTGTCATATCTGATTGTATGGAAACAAAGCATTATTTAGAATAGATGAAACACAGGTGGTAGACATTTTAATACTTAATAGTTTGTTTCTCGCCCTGAAAGATTTAGTTGGGTGTCTGTTTTGGAGACCTTGTTAAGGAAAAGGCCATTGGGAGGTTGGTGGGCACCTGGCTTCCTTTGTAAAGCCCCCAGCTTTCACAGCAGAAATTAGATTCCTGTCTCTAACCCCTGTATTGCTCTTCCTAATCCCTAATCCTAAACATGTGCCTTGTCACGTTTAGTGATAAGGCAGCTGGGCCGGAAAAGTCCGGCAGCCCTGAGACTGGGGCCTTGTTACAGCTCTGTCGATAGCTTGCTCCGGGTCCTTGAACAAATCTGTTTCTGCAGACCTCAGCTTTCTCAGGTGGAGAGCATAGGCTCAACTGAACTCCCAATCCTATCCTTCTGTAAGAAGCTTCCATAAATTCTGGGTTCAAATCCATATAACTTCTACATGGCTGTGAGTGAACTACTTTACTTTCCTCAGCCTTATTTTCTGACCTATAAAATGAAAATACTTTCAGTTTTGTGAGAATTGGATGAGATAGTGCAAGCAGGGAAGGGGCAGAGAGTGAGTAGAACAGAGGATCTGAAATGGGCTCTGTGCTGACAGCAGCGAGCCTGATGTGGGGCTCGAACTCACAGACCATGAGATTATGACCTGAGCGGAAGTCTGACACTCAATGGACGGATCCACCCAGATGCCCTGAGATGACTGCACACAAATTTTAAAGAACATAGTTTGCTTTCTATAGCTCTTTTTTTTTTTTTTTAATTTATTTCTAGGAGAGAGAGAGAGAAACAGCGTGAGCAGGTGAGGGTCAGAGAGAGAGGGAGTCACAGACTCTGAAACAGGCTCCAGGCTCTGCGCTGGCAGTCAGCACAGAGCCCGACGCGGGGCTCGAACCCACGAACCGCTAGATCATGACCTAAGCGAAAGTCGGACGCTTAACCGAGTAAGCCACCCAGGTGCCCCTGCTTTCTATAGCTCTTACACCCATGGTTCTCAAATTGTATTTGGGGCACCAGAATTCCCTGCGGATTTTCCTCCTCACAAACTCCTGTGTCATCCCCTCTGTGATTCTGAAGCGGTGGTGGAGGCCTGCAGCCTGCATTTCTAGGGCCTCCTGGGTGTCTGTCCCTGCTAAGAGCACTGCCCAACCCCCGTAACATCCCCCACCACATCAAACACACAGCCTTGCACTTTGAAGTGTGCAAAAGGAAACACAAGGAATGGACAGGTGGTGGCAAGGAAAGCAAATAACCTGTGCTTCTGCAGGTCAAGCAATCTCTGGGGAGGCCACTCAGCGTCCCGCAAGACCCTCCCCCGCCCCAGCCCAGCCCTGCTGGAAAGCGCAGCATGCTCAGACCATGTGTGTCAGCACCCTGCTCACCTCTCCTCTGGCTCTGTTTTGACAAGTGTGTCCAAGGCTGGCGCCGCTTTTGCTGCCAGGACAGCCCCAGGCAGGGAGGAGGAGCAGGAGAAAGGCCCTGAGGCTCTTCACAGCACCACATCTGCCTGGGCTGGAGGGGCAGTGTGGTGTCCTGGGAAGGAAGGGTGGGACAGCCTTGGGTTTTTAAACATACCCCAGTTCTGTGGCCCCCAGGAAGGCCTCTTGCTCTATGCTTAAAAGGATGCCCAGAAGCTCCTTCAAGGCTTCGCAAATCTGGTGGAGAGTGAAACACCTGACAGCAAAGGCCATGATTCTAATCCAGTGATGAGAAATCTTGCAGGCTGTCACCTCTTAGTCTGGGTTCAGACTTTAATGCCTTGGCCCTAGCCAGTTCTAGGAGAGCAACCAAGCAGGGCAGGAGCAAGAACACTTGGTCAGAATTGCAGGATAGATAAATCTAGCACATTACGGGAGACTTCCCAATGGAGTCAAGACCTGGCCACTCTCTGTTTCCTGGTAGAGAAACCAACAGTCAGAGATGCATGGTGTCACCTGCAGTCCCACCACAAATGGAGGGCCCAGCGGGGTGGAAGCATGATTGGTTCCAGTTTCATGTCTGTGAAGGAATTCCATCATGGAGCCCACCCAGTCATCATTGAGCCCACCCAGTCATCCTGCATGATGTGGGTGGATCGGTCTCACAGAGTTTTTGCACAGAACAAAGTCCCAATTCATGGTGTTTGCCACAGGCTTTATGGCTCCAACTGCCCACCCCACCAGCTAGTGCTGGGCTTCCCAGCACCTCAGATGGTCCCGACATTCTGAAGGGTCACATTAATAGCAGGGGCTATTTGATGTGGTGGGATAGAGAGAAGGACCAGAGGGTACTTTCTGGGGATTGTGCATCAGGAGCCCAATGGTCAGGACCAACAACAAAGTGGCCTCAGAAGTGGAGTTTACAGCACAAGCAGAGATGTGAGAAGCTTCGAGGCCCAAGTGGGTGACAAGCTCCTCCCCTCTCTCAGCCTTTGCTTTCTTTCTTGGAAAGTGGAGAGGCCAAGCCCAGTGATTCACCAGCTCTCTCTTGGCTCTAACGATGCAGGGATGGTGGCAGCAGGAGTTGCAGGGGCCCCTGTTCTGACCACTAATCTGCAGTGAACCATGGTGACAACACTGGCACCCAAGAAGGTCTGCATCTGTATAATGACTCACACGATAATGGCTGCTAATCGCATGACCACCACTTCTGGGTACTGGGGACTGAACTGTGTCTCCATAAAATCCCTATGTTGGGTGCTTGAAGCCCCAACCCCAGTGTGACTGTATCTGGAGCTAGGGTGCTAGGAGGTTAAAGGAGGTCAGAAGGGTGGGGCCCTAATCTGTTAGGACTGTAGCCTTATGAAAAAAAGGAATAGAGTGCTCTCTCCCACTCCCTCTCTCCCTTCCCCAACACTTCTCTTCCCAGTCCACCTGGACCAGGTGAGGACACAGCCGTCTACAAGCCAGGAAGAGCTGGCATCTTGCTCTGGGACTTCCTGGCCTCCAGAACCCTGAGAAAGTTATTTCTCTTGGTTGAGCCACCTAGTACTCTGTTGTGGAAGCTCGAGCTGACCAGGGCACTGGGCAAATGGCCAACTGCAGTGTTGAAAAGAAAACCACAGGCCCAAAATGGTGGTACCTGGGCCAGCCCGGTCATCAAACCCGGGCTTAATACCTAACCTAACTGCAGTTTCAGTCTCCCCCAGAAATGTAAATCTTGGTCTGTGAATCAGGAATTTTCTGATAAGCACCAGTGAGGTAATCTGGGGACATGGGCCCTCCTTATCCCCCAAAGGAAGATGAGGCCATCTGCATAATAAAACCCTTTGCCCTTCCCACTAGGGGAAGGTGATTTTGCCTGAAATAATCCTTTCTTTTCTCTTGCTTATAATTTTTTTGCCCCACCCTCCTTCCTATAAAAACTTTCCATTTTGGGGCGCCTGAGTGGCTCAGTCAGTTAAGCATCTGACTCTTGATTTCGGCTCAGGTCATGATCTCACAGTTCGTGAGATGGAGCCCCTCCTTGGGCTCTGTGCTGACAGTGTCAAGCCTGCTTGGGATTCTCTCTCTCCCTCTCTCTCTCTTGCTCTCCCTGACTCATCCTCTGGGTCTCAAATAAGTAAACATTCATAAAAATAAAAACAAGGCGTTCCTGGGCGGCTCAGTTAGTTGAACATCCAACTCTTGATTTCAGTTCAGGTCATGATCCTGGGGTCACAGGATCAAGCCCCACATCAGGTTCTCTGCTGAGTGCAGAGCCTCCTTAAGATTCTCTCTCTCTCTCTCTCTCTCTCTCTCTCTCTCCTTTTCACTCTCCCTGTCTCTCTCTCCCTCTCCCTCTCTTTCTCTAAAATAAATAAAATGAAAAAAAAAACAAATAAAAACAAAACTTCCCATTTTGTACAACTCCTCAGAGTACCCTCTATTTGTTAGATGGGGTGCTGCCCTATTCATGAATCACTTGATAAAGCCAATTTGATTTTCAAATTTAGTCAGCAGAATTTTGTTTTTTTACAGTATCTTTTTAACCCCCTCAATGCCCTCAGGAGGTAGGTATAATATAATCCCGATTTTAAAAGGACAGAAAGAAAAGCATAGAGAGGGTAACTTGCCCAAGACTGAGTTTCAATAGAAGTACTTCTAAAAACTCATAATCCATGTGACTTTGGGAAGCTAATCTCTCCAAACCTCTGTCTCCTCATCTGCAAATAATAGTGGGAATAATAATAGTACATATGGATAGAAGAGCTGCATTACAAGTTGTAGTGAGGAGTAGATGTGTTCCTACATGTAAAGTACTGGGTCACCTGGCGGGCTTAGTTGCAGGAGTGTGTAACTCTTGATCTCAGGGTTGTGAGTTCAAGCCCCACATTGGGTGTAGAGATTACTTAAATAAATAAACAAGCAAACACACTTACAAAGAATTTTAAATATATGTAAAATGCTTAGAATGGTATTCTGTTGCATAGTAAGTCCCCCACTGGTGTGCGCTATTATTGTTGCTATGATTCTCTTATTCCTTTATTGCCAACCACAGATTTATGGCCAGCTTTGCTCAGAGTTGGTCTTGCTCCTCTGCCTTGAATTTGACCAATGACTCTCCCTGTGTGGTCCCAGCCCACTGGATCGAGGTGGATCCCGGCCTGGCCCCCAGGGTTAGCAGTTTAATCGCTACCCTAGTGTTGAGAATGAGCAACTGAAGGACAGAGTCCTTGGGTGGAGAGCAGTAACCCAGGTAAGCTGAGTCTTATGCATACAGAAGATTATGGTCAGGAGAAAGCAGCTAAAGGGGAGCAGAGAGGAGAGGTCAGTGGCCACCAAGAGAAAGTAAGAGACCAGTCACCCTCCACAGTAAAGACAGAAGCCTAAGATGCTGGCAGCTTCCCTCGGGTAGCAAGCCCAAGACCCAGCTGTTCTTCAGCTTCTGTTGCTCTGGTTTTGTCTGCCGCACCCATTTCATAAATACCCTCTCTCTTCCTTCCTGCCTGGGGCCTGAGAGAACTTCCCTGTCCAGGGAAGGTGGAGGGATGCACCTGTGGGGGGTGGTGCCAGCACAGGTGGGTTCAGGTGTGTCCCTCACCCTCGCCTATGAATCAAGCTGACCTTCACCCTCCAAACTCCAGAGCCAGATGCTGGTGGCAATAGTTTAGGACACACGAGTTTTCTTCTGTCTTTACTTTTATGTTCTTGAATTGCTAAGGTGGTTTTTTTTTTCAAGTTTTTTTTATTTTGAGAGACAGAGATTATGTGTGCACATGAACGGGGGAAGGGCAGAGAGAGGGATAAAGGGAGAGACAGAGAATCCCAAGCAGGCTCTGTACCGTCAATGCAGAGCCCAACATAGGGCTTGAACTCAGGAACCGTGAGATCATGGCATGAGCCAAAACCAAGAGTCAGACGTTTAACCCAAGTACTTCATCTGTGTCTAATTTATAAATTAAACTTTATCATCAGCATGCATATTGGGGAAAAGGCATAATATAAATGGGGTTCAGTACTATCTGTGGTTTCGAGCGGGGGGTCTTGGAGCCCCTCACAGACTACAGGAGACTACTGTATAGCCTACTGGTTTCATTTCTGTGGAGAAACCTTACTAATACACATCATGTCCCCCTTATCTCCCAAAATACAAAATCAAAACAGGGCATAGGACTTGTGCTAGGCCATATTCAGCTAGCAAATGAACCTACTATGCTATCACAGACCGAATATTTGTGTCTCCCCCAAATTCATATGTTGAAATCCTAGCCTCCTAACCTGTGGTGTGATGGGATTAGGGGGTAGGGTGTTTGGAAGGTGTTTAGGTCTAGAGGATGGAACACTCATGAACGGGACTAGTGCCTTTATAAAAGTGACCCCAGAGAGCTCCCTCTCTTCTCCTGCCATGCGAGGGCACAGTGAGAAGATGGCCATCTATGAACCAGGGAGCAGGGCCTCACCAGACCCTAAATCTCCAGGCACCTCGATCGTGGATGTTCAGCCTCCAGAACTGGGAGAAATAAATGTCTCTTTTTAAGTCACCAGTCTGTGCTGTTGTGATAGAGCAGCCTAAATGGACTAAGATATATGCTTTAGGGGCACCTGGGTGGCTCAGTCTGTTGAGCATCCAGCTTCAGGTCATGATCTCGCAGTTTGTGAGTTTGAGCTCCACATTGAGCTCTGCACAGAGCCTAGAACCTGCCTTGGATTCTGTGTCTCCCCCTCTCTCTGCCCCTCCCATACTCATGCTCTGCCTCTCTGCCTCTCAATAATAAATAAACATTAACAAATTAATTAAAAAAAAAAAAGAGAGAGAGAGAGACCTATGCTTTAAAAGCCAGCCCCCAAGGGCAGCGCTCCCTCATCCACTCTGGCATTCTGGAGCAGATCTGGCTGATTCACTGGGGACCCAGCTGTGCTGTTTCCTGTGGATCCTGGAGGGCCAGACTTTTGGGGGAAGATCCAGCCCGATCTCTTCCTCCTATTCTATCTGCAGAAGAGGGAAGGTGAAGGTATCACTCAGATGTCTAGGACTTGTTTTAGCCTGTTGAAAGAATAATAAAACTCACCTTGTCTCTCACTTGGGTTCCCACTGTTTATGGGTGAGTCCCTCACATGTTCTTGGTCCCTGGCCCCAACAGGACCACTGTGAATTCCTGATAGAGCTCAGTATCTCTAGATTGAAGGGCAGGGAGTTAAGAGCCAAACTCTACAGTGAATATCTAGGGAACCCCTCGTCCACCGTTTCCCCTTCAAAGGCCAACTGTGGCAGAGCCCCTGAAGGCATTATGCCCCTGGTTGGGCAGAAAGGACCAGAAGACACCTCCCTCCTGGAAACAGCTCTTTACTGAGTCAGTAATATATCACATGATATCATATGTAGACAGAATTACATGGCAGTGGGGGGGACAGGCGGGAGTGCAAACCAGTTGCACATCTATTACAAGAAGGGAGGTGGCATTAAGGCTTTTTGGAATGAGGATGGGGGCTAGTCTCTGAGGCAGGCTGGGGAGGACTCTATGCCCCTCAGCCCAAGACCGGTCGGAATCTGCCAAACACCAAGGCAGGGCAGCTTTACCATGAGGTTAGTCTGTGGGAGGCCTTCACCTTGCTGAGGGAGCTTCTAGGGCTCCTTTCTGCCCTTGTGCGCAGGAAGGTGGAGGTGATGAGGGATGATGTGAAAGTGGGCCTCTTGTGGATGTTAGGGCCCTTCCCTCCTCATCCAGTCTTACCACCCAAGCAGGGGAGCCTCGGGCCATTCTGAGTCATGGCAGGGTTAAGGTCAGCAGGCCACTGAGGGCAGGAGAGCTGGGTGCAAGAGGGTCAAGTGGCTGTTGCCAGGCTTGGCCCTCCCTCAGTCACCACAGAGGGACCTATGCCAGGAATGGAACAGGCCAGCCTGAGATGGAGCAAGGGAAGCATCTGCACACATGCCTCTGCCTCCCTTCCTCCAGCTTCCCAGCTGCTGAGCACCACTCTGGGAGAATGTTCCAGGGCCTACATAGTCTCCCCATGCAGATGAAGCTCCTGCTTGCATTTCTTCCAAGATGCTCCTGAGAGAAGGAGGCAAAGATGAAGTAAGGAATTTTTTGGAGATGTGAAAAAATTGCTCAACTCATGAGAGCATGGTACCCAGAGCCCAAGCACAGTGACTCAGGTGGCATCCCTCTATGCTGTATGAGGTGGGGGGCACCTCCCGGGACTCTGCTCGCATGGTTGTGAGGAAAGCATTTGGTCATCAAATCCACCTTGTCCCTAGAGTTTGAACCACATCCCCTTCAAAGGTTTTCCTGGTTCTTCTTAATGGCTGGGAGCCACGGGGAACTGCTGGCTAGGTTGTTGCAGAAGAAACTGGAAAGCCAAGTTGGTTGGCAATTCAGAAATAGAGTTAAGACCTTCCTCCCAAGGCAGCCACCTCCCTGGCAGGCTCAGTCACAGGAGAGGGGGGTCTTCTCCGGCCCTCTCCTCCTGCCCAGCCAAGGAAACCCCTTTGGCCCCCCTGGCCAGCAGGGAAATGTGTGTGCATGTGCATGTGCGTGTGTGTGTGAGGGGGGCTGCTTTTTGTGGTGCGGTCAGTACCGGGGAGCCCGGAGGTGCAAGGGCAGGCCAGGGAGAAGCCCCTCTGGGATCAATGAACCACAGTTGTCTAAGTGTGGCTTTCTGGGGTGGGGGCTCACGCTGCCCCGAGGCCCTTCCCGGCATTCTGTGCAGCAGTGTCTGGGACTGGGGCCCTTAGTAGCGGCTCTGGCTTCCTGGTGGGCCTGGGGGCCCTGGGAGACCAGGGGGCCCCTGGATGCCTGGTTCACCCTTAAGCCCCATGGGCCCCCGCTGGCCTGGTGACCCTGTCTTCCCAGCAATCCCTGGCTTTCCCTGAGGCCCTGAGGGCCCTGGAGACCCTGGGGGTCCCTCTGGCCCTGGGGGCCCCATGTCCCCTTTTGGGCCTGGCTGTCCTCTTGGGCCTCCGGTTCCAAAGCTGCCCTTTGAGCCTTTGAGGCCTGGGAAACCCCGAAGGCCAACCGGTCCCCTTTCCCCCATGGGTCCTGGGTCTCCAGGCTGTCCCTGAGGACCCTGGGGTCCCGGGGGGCCCAAGCTGCCAGGGTCTCCTTTTGGTCCTCTGCCGCCACCAGGCCCTTTCATGCCCATGTCTCCTTTGAGTCCTCTTGGTCCTGGAGGGCCGGGGGCACCTAGGGTCAAAGAGAAGAGGGGAGAGGTCAGTCTATGATGGGCAGGCGTCACAAGGCTTTCCCATGAAGGAGGTGTGACACACAGGCCACAGTGACAGCTCAAGGGTTAGCCAGACACAAAGGCCAGGTGTGCTGCCTGTGGGCCCTGGGAGCTCAGGCCCATTCTGTGACTTCCCTAAGCCTTCCCTAAGCTGGAGATACCGCCTGAGAGTAGGGAGCCCTGAGACAATGCAACTAAGTGTCTGGCATGAGGTCTGGGGCACAGTGAAAAATCGCTGTTCTGACCTCAGGGCTTGCCCATAGTTCTCCATGTGCATGCAAGCTAGGAACTGAGCTGGGAAAAGAACAAGACTGGCCAGGATTGTCTGTCCTGGTCTGGAGGCCGCCTGGCCTTCTACACCTTCTCGTGGTCTTTGAATCAACCCCCCTGCCCCACCCTCATCTTAGCCCCAGGCTTGGCCCATGACTGTTCTGCATCTAGGACCAGAGATGGCATCAGGTGACACAGGGGAGAAAACCAAAAAAGTGAGGCATGTGGGCACAACAGCCCAGAGAAAGGATGGCTCCTCCAGGAGGCCCGCCCTGACTGCTCTGAGCTCCTGAGGCTACCACTTGCTGAATCTTTTAGTTGATGTGTGGAAAAAGAAGTCAGGGCACAGTGAAAGCAAACCCTTGGTGCCTCTCTGGTAGACCCAGCTAGACTGTGGAGCTTCTGGGACAGAGTGGGGGCCACAGCTTACCTCCCCTGCCCTGGGCATGGAGCCTGGCACATGGCAGGGAAAACTCAGAATATGCTGGAAGAGAGTGATTCACCAAATAGCTGTGGACCCCTGGCTCCCACCTGGCTCTCGCCAAGACAAGGACATGGTCTGTCCTTAAAGAGCCCTTTTTAGCTCCCAAGCCAGAGGTCAGATGACTTTAATATCCTTCAGACGATGTAAATCTGAGTCACCAGCTCTCAGAGCTGTACAATCCCTCAGCGTGGCCGTCACTCTGCCCAAGGCATCTCTGAATTCCCGGAGGAAAGGGGACCCTCTGGCCTCGGATCATGCAGCAAAGGCACGGCAGAGACCTGGCTTTTTTTAGTGGTCTCAGCAAAGGATACTGGTGGGAATAGGGGGCCCCAGGGCTGGCTGGGGAGATGGATTCTAACACCCACACTCAGCTCTCCCTGAGAATTCTGCTGCTACATCATTCTTCCTGCAAAAGACTTCTGCCATTTTCAAGCTAGTTGAGGGCCAGTCCAATTCCTGCATTTCACAGAGGAGGCAACTAAAGCCCAGAGAGGTGAAGCAGTCTACTTAGGGGCCCCTGAGTGGAAACCAGAACCCAGGTGGGCCTATCAGAGAGGAGGGAGACCTGCAGCCCTGGAGCAGGGAGCCCTGCCACTGGCCGTGACCCAGGTCTGCGGTGTCGGGGCTCTGCCCCAGCTGAAAATGCCACTGTGGTTAATCCTGACTGATGCTACCTGCTGCCCCCCCTCACCACCCACTCCATGCCCCCACCCCTGCTGCTCCCTGTGGGTCTGCTTCCCAGAGAGTTCTGTGGATCAGTGAATACCGTCCTCTTAAGATCTAAACTGGGACCTAAACTGGAAACTGGAGCCCAGAGAGTCAGCCCCACGAGGGCCAATAAAAACCTCACAGCCGTTCCCTGCCCCCACTTGCCCATGCCCTCCACTCCCACACGGGGGCACATGGTCTGTATAGCTCAGCTCACGGGGCGTGCCAGCTGCACAGGCTGGGATCCCAACATCAGGCCACAGGAGTGGGGCTGGCCGGTGGAGCAGGGGACCAGCTGGGAGCAGCCAGGAGGCAGCAGAGGCCCCTGGAGCCCCCCACCCCCGCCTCGCAGCCAGGCATCGGGAACAGCCTGGCACTGAGAGGGGCCCACCCAGGGACTGCATCCCCCCAGCCTGGCAGCACTTGCTGGGAATTGGCAGAACCAGGGCGCCCGTCTCCACCCCAGTTCTGGCCTTGGCATCTGGGCCAGCTGAGGTTGGAAAAATGGAGCTGTTCAGAGGTGGAGGGGCCCCTGGAGGGAGGGTGGGTGGGTGGGAGTCAGGGTCCCCCATAGCGACGCTAGGCAAATTCCTGCCCACTCCAGAGCTCAGGTCCTCAGGTATACAATTGAAAGTTGCACTTCACAGTTCCTGCGGGCCCCTGGAGCTCCCCCTACCCCCACCCCTCCACCTGCCTCTGTTCCTGCTCTCTGGGTTCATCTTCTGCTTGCTCCAGAACGTAGCCCCCTGCTTCATTCCCTCCCCTTCCAACCACTTCTGTGGCTTCCTCTCTTGTCCCCAGGGCGAATAGGTCCACAATCCCCATTTCCAGCAGTGACTCAGGAAAAGCATGAGGAGTATCATCCTGACGAGGTTGCCCTGCTCTGAGCAGCCCCTGGGGCCTGCAGGAGCCCCTCACTCTCTCCCAGGGACCCCCGCCTGCCCATGTCATCTGCATCAGGTGTCCACCCCCCTTACTCAAGGGGCGCAGCAGCTGGTTGCAAGGGTTTCCAAGGGTCTCTATGCCAGTAGTGAGGGAGAGAAGGCAGAGGGCGAGGCCCTCTCTTCTGCCCCTTCCCACCAGCCCTCTCAGCCTCCTCTTCCTGGGGAAGTCTTCTTTGGTGGGTTCCCTGGATGGGGAAGGCTGGGGGCCCACATGCCAGGACAGAAGGTGTGTGCCGAAGCCTGGGCCACACCGTTCACCACACTGCCCCCGGAACCGCAGCCCCCAGCATGAATGGAAGGAGGACCTCACTCTCCATACCCCTTGTCACAGCTGCACCTCCCACACCATCTCTGAGAACACAGAAAGGGGTCCTAGACAGCCACTTTGAGGACATCAGGCAGGGTGGCCTCAGCTGGGACTACTGCCAGGAGCCTCTTGCAGACAGAGGCCAGGCATCAGGGGCCAGGGACAGCCCTCCAACATCCCTGCTCACTCTCTGACTTCTCTGAGACCTGCCTTCTCTCAGAGAAGGGAAGGGCAACCAGAGCACCAACATCTGTCCATGGAGTCCCTCCCATGCCAGTGTTGCGCTTTGACACTGTTGTCCCATTTCACAGATGAGACAATGTGAAGAGAGTGACAACTTGGCCAAGATCACCGGCCAGGAAGGGGCAGAGACAGGACTCAAAGCCAGGCCTGAAGCTCTGAAACCCATGCTCTTTCCCTCTACCCCACTGCTTCTGGTCCTCATTACCCTGTGGCTGGGCTCCTGGACCTTTCCCCATGCCCGCCCCCGCCTGTCCCAGGGAAGGTCCACATGGAGTGGGAAAGGGTAACATGAAGGGCTGTTTTCCTCAGGTGAGCTGGTCCCTCCCAGCCATGAATCATGCTGTGGGACCTGAGGCTAGCCTGGCAGGAGGTAAACAACCCAGGCTTTCGTCATTAGCTTAGAGGCAAGGAATGTGGACAGAGAATGACAGAGGAGGCACTCTGCAGGACAGGGTCCCCTGACACAGCCCATTATCAGATCTTGGTATCAGTAGAGCTACAGGGCAAAGGAGGGGAGGGCTCAAACCTGCTCTGGGCAGGATTTAAATGTTTCAGGGAGTATTTAAAGCAAAGGAGGAAAGTGAGCAGTGTGGCTGAAAGGTAGAGTTGTGGGAGAGGAATGGAGCACCCTGGAGTTCTGGGGAGGCCCATAATTACCCAGGAAGCTGAAAACTATAATTAAGCCATCCTGGCCCATTAGGGTCGAGCCACAACTGACTGCATGTCTGGGACAAGTAGGTGGTCTGCTCCTGGTCTGCACTGGGAACCAGGAGGAGGTGGGGTTGGGGATGAGCAGAAGTACCGAGTCTGTCAGCACCCAACACTCCCCACCCATGGGTGGGGTAGTGCATGGGCAGAGGGGCCCATGGTCCATCTCAGTCCAAAGCAACAGGCCAGCTTATGAAGACAGAAGGAAACAAACGGAATGGGCACCTCTTGAAAGACTGGTGCCATGGAAGGAAAGCACACTGGCCTGGGCTTTGGGGGATGTAGGTTTGAGTCCCAGCTCTGGTATTAACCAACTGGATGACTGGTAAGTCTCTGTCCCTCTTTGGACCTCAGGCTTCCCTCTGTTCAGTGAATGTACTGGCCTAAGTCAGGGACTCTCAATACTGGCTGCTGTTACATGAGGAACATCGAAAAAATGACTTCCACTTCTGTGACACACTAGATTGTAACAGACCAAACTTCCCACCGACAGTAGTCTGAATCATCAGCTAAAATACCAAGACATCCTGATGGATTTGGAGGGAGATCAAAGGCCAAAATCACAGGGAGAAGGGAGGCTCATTGAAGTAAGCCTGGCATTCTTTGGCACTCTCCTTCTCAAGGCATTTGTTGACTAGTGATCAGTTTGAGCAGAGAAGCTGAGAAGCCAAACAAAATGCCACAGCCGTCAGGCTAAGAAGCTGAGTAGGGCTTTCAGCAGCTTCACTGGGGCTGGGGTGGAAGGTTGCCAAGATTCAGGAGAAGAGGGGACCACATGCTCATTTGCACAGGGCAGACAGACTGAGCAGAAACCTCAGCTTTGTTTACTTAGTCTTGTGGTGCTGGGGAGAAAATAATTGGAGTTCAAGACTGACAAGGTGGTAGGGCCCTAGTAAACACTTCTCCAGGACCATGCACTGTAGGTATGAGTGTATCAGAAATAGGCCAAGTGTCACCTTTCTTGCCCACCCATAGCTTCTAGCCTTGTTGATGCTTTCATTCTGCATTCACTGGGCAAATGTTTCTTGAGTGCCTTCCAAGGGCAGGCACTCTTCTGGGTACTTGATGAGGGAGACAAGGAGCCCATCATCAAGAAAATTAGATTCAGAATCATCCCTTAAATTAGGACAGCCTTTTATATTTTATAAAAACTTATTCACATGCACCGTTAACAATGATACAACTGTCCTCATGGGCTATAAGCAAGGAAGGTGTTAATATTCCTATTTGTGGATTAGGAAGTTGAGTTGAAAGTAACTAGAAGCCAAGAGCCTTATCCAAGGTCACTCAGCTAATAAGCAATGATGGTTTCCTGTTTCCAATTCCCAAGTACTAGTCCTAGCACAGACACTGTCTAGCACAGACACAGAAATCATCCTACAGAGTAGGATGAGAGAAATATTCTTTTTTTTTTAATGTTTATTTACTTATTTTGACACAGAGAGAGAAAGATAGCAGGGGAGGGGCAGAGAGAGACAGGGTGAGAGAATCCCAAGCAGGCTCCACACTGTCAACATAGAGCTCAACATAGGGCTCAAAATCACGAACCGTGAGATCATGACCTGAGTTGAAACCAAGAGTTGGATGCTTAACAAACTGAGCCGCCCACGTGCCCCAAAGAGAGAAAGATTCTATGATAGGCACACACACTATGGTAGTACCACAGGCTGTCTGTTGAGCAAGTGGAGCTGGAAGAGGTCTCTGAGAACAGCTAGACTTACAAAAATAAAAAACAGAGGCTTAGAAAGATTAAGTGATTCTGCCTAAAGACTCAAGGCAAATTAGAAGTCAGACTTCTTTCCCATGTTGTTTAAGAGCTCCAGCCCTTCTGTCAGCACTTGGCAACTTCCACACGGGCTGTGGTCATTGCTGTCCCACCCCGTTCATTCTAGAGAGCAGCTCAGCTCCAGCCTGGGGGGAGACTTCACTGCCAGCTCCAACATGAGAGGCTGTCAGTGCCTGTCTATGCCTGAAAGAATGAGCAACAAGCTCCTATAGGAACAGACGTACATTTTTGTACCTGAAATTTTCTCTCAGGTGAGAAAGGTTTTACATGTGGTGCTTTAACAACCATGAGGAGTTTAAACAGATATGCAGAGGTTGAACCAAGAGTCGATGTAGCTGAAATAAACATCTCGCCTTGCTCTCCAGCTAAGATGAGGTCTTTGGGTGAGGACTCTGCCATTATTAGACAGGAACAAATATAAATTCCCATGACTCTTGCTGGGGTCTTAAATGGTTCCACTGCCAACACTTTGAGTATCATTTCCCCCTTTTCCACTCTCTGCCCCGAACCCCACACCTAGCCAGGACCCAAGGGAAAGTGCCTTTTTGGTACCTGAAAGCTCATGCTCTCAGTGTCCCCTCTTCTGGCTGCGCCCTGGATGTGTGCATCTCAGAGCCATGATAAGGGGTCGGAATTCAAAGTCATAGTGTGACCTTGAGCTTGCACCTTAACCTTTCCCAGTCTCAGGTCACCTTCTTGTAAAATAAAGACACTGCCTTGTCTACAGTACAAAGGTTGTTGTGAAGCCAAAAAGAAACAAAGCCTGGAAATGGGCTTTGTCACTGGGAAAGCTTTATATTTCATTTGTTCTTAGGATGAATGCAACAAAAATACAGAGAATGAACCATGAGAACTCCCTGATAATGCCTTTTCTAGAACAATGCATCCTAGAGGAGGTATCCTAGAGATACATATTTTAGATAAAATACCAGGGGAATGTTTCAGTTGCCCAAGAAACACTCAGAACTTGGCTTTGTTGCAAAAATATGACAGCAGGCAAACAAGATGTACTCCCATCCCCCCAATACCACCAATTTCGATTAAATAAAAACTTAACCCTGGTGGCATTGGAAATCTTCAATGATATAAAATAAAGGCAACATAAAGTTTGAGACTAAATGGTTAAAGCAAAATAGAGAATCAGAGAGACTGGTTGCAAGTCTGTGCTCTGCAGAGAGAACAGAGCTGTCTGGGATTGTGGGGCCCTCTCTCTTTCCTCCTTGGAGCTCCCCTAGATTATCAAGCACAGATGTTTGCCCCCTCCCCCAAATGTAAACCATATATTCTGAAACTGCGAGATCTCCGTGGCTAACTAATTTTATTCTCTAGAGCCAAGACTGGTTATATTTTCAGGTAGAAAACTCTTCCCGCAGAGACATACACTGCTTTGGGGAGGGTCCAGGGAGCCTGGGTATAGCCATCAAGATTCCTAGGATAAAAGAATCCCAATTAGGAGTCTTTGGGATTGTTTTCCAGGAGAAAAACTGTTGGGAATACTGCTGTGAAGACATAGAATGAAAAAGTAATAGTATCTGTTAGGGATTGAATTGTGTCCCCTCCAAATTCATATGGTAAAGTCCTAGCGCCTTGGGAATATGACCTTCCTTGGAGACAGGGTCTTCACAGAAGTAATCAATTCTAAATGTGGCCAGTAGGTAATGGCCTAATCCAATATGACTGGCTTCCTTAGGAAAAGGGGAAACTGAACACAGACAGAAATGCACATACAGGGAAAGGATGGCCATCTATCAGCCATGGCCTGGAACAGAGCCTTCCCTCACGGTCCTCAGAGGGAACCAACTTTGCCGACACTTGAACTCAGACCTCTGGCCTCCAGGGCTATGAGACAGTACATTTCTGTTGTTTAAGCCACCCAGTCTGCAGTCCTTTGTAACAGCAGTCTGGGCAGACTAATACAGTGCTTATCTCAGAATGAGGCTCTCATAAGCAGAAGCCACAGAGCATGAATTGAAGGAGTGGGCCAGGTAACCCACCTTTGATATGGAATCTAGGGGTAAGCTGGGGATAGAGATTCCCCAAGGGGGAGAAGAGGTCAGCTTTCTTAGACAGGAGTGCACTGCAGAAACTACACTGGGCAGATGGTGCTATCACCAAGAAGCACATTTCAATTGCTCAGGTGCTTTTAGAGGGACAGGGTTTTATGTGACTTTGGGGAAGGCCATTCAAGGCAGCTTGCAACTTTGGATCTGAACTGCCTTTTTAGCTGTGTGAACTTGGCTAGATCTCATGTGATATCTAGTTCTTTGCTGCAGGCTTTTTGGGTTCAGGGACTGTGGGAGTGAAAGGAGATAATGTGTATGCCGTACACTTTCCCCACGGTCTTTGTAGGTATTGCTACCTCCACCTGGAACTCTTCTGCTCATTCATGCTGACCCTGCTATATCTAACTTACTCTATCTCTTTCAGGTCTCAGGTCAAAAATCACCTCTGATGGTTAATTTCATGTATCAACTTGACTGGGCCTTGGGGTGTCCAGATATTTGGTCAAACATTACTCTGGGTATGCCTGTGAGGGTGTTTTGAGATGAATTAATATCTAGATCAGTAGACTGAGGAAATCCCCAATGTGGGTGAGCCTCACTCAATCAGGTGAAGCCTTGATAGAACAAAAAGCCTGACAGGGAATTCCTCCTACCCAACTGCTTCAAATGAGGTCTTTAGCTCTCTCCTGCCTTTGGGTTTGAACTGAAGCCATTGGCTCTTCTTGGGTCTTGAGCCTGGCAGCCTTCAGACTGCAACTACACCATCAGCCTTCCTGGGTCTCAGGCTTTTGGACTCAGATTGGAATTAAACCATTGGCCTTCCCAGGTCTTTTGCTTGCTGACTCACCCTGCAGACCTTGGGCTTTTCTGGATTCTCTAATTGTATGAGCCACCTCCTTCAATTCCTTATAGTAAATCAGTTTCTCTTTGCAAAGGTCCTAATGGACACAGGCTATATATATATCCTGCTGGTTGGTTCTGCTTCTCTGGAGAATCCTGACCAAGAGAAAGTATAAAGGAACAGAATTTTAAAGATGAGTGTTCTAAATTGATCTGGGGTTTCTAGAATTGACTCTCTAATTTAAGATTTTAAGATGCTAATGACTTTATTTCTAGTAGTCAAGAGAACCTTTTAGTCCACGGCATGATTTGGCATAGAGATATGCAAAGTATTGAGGACTGATACTTTCGAACATTTTTTTGTCAAAAGAACAAGTATAATGAGATTGGTTGCTCCTATGTTACTGGACAAAGTGAGGATATAAAAGGTTGATCTTGGGGATTCAAATTCCAGGCTCAAGTGTCACATAAATGACCATGTCTGCCCTGAAGGAGACCCTTATCTCCTGTGGCCCTGGGGTTGAGACTGCTGAAAATCTAACTCACAACCTCATCCCATAACTGGCTGAATTGCAATGCAGACTGAATTCCCAGCTTCCCAGGGTGTCCATTCTTAAAGAAAAGGCATTCACTGGGAAGGAATGGTATCCTGAAAGTTGGAATGGGGATATGTGGGAAGACCCTGATGGAGCTGGGGACACTGGACCCCTAAATTCTGATAAGCCATCTTTGACAATGGCAGCAGTTCCTCCACACCCAGTAAAAGTGGTCTTTCAACCCCTGTCTGAAGCCCTCATTGCCTGAGAAAAGGGAAGTGGCCTCCCCTGCTGGCCTCCCCTGAGGCACCCCAAGCAAGACAATGGCCACACCATCACCCCCCACCTTTTGTTCCTAGACTTATAACTAGACTTAGTTCTCAGCAGGGCCCTAAAAGTGAGGTACAATGTGTGACCCATGAGGTGTGCTACACTCCAAAAAACTACCTGAGTTTTTAAATTCATATAGATAGGTATCTGGGGAATATTTGTGGTAATGGATACTAAAGGTGTGGAGATAATGGTGGAAGGAACGTAACATTGCATCAGGCAGAATTTACTGATGGGGCTCACTAAGTAGGGATTCTGCATCTTGGGGAGTTGGAAAGGCTCTCACAGTTAGTCTGGTTGGTTGGCTGAGGCATGAGCCAATAGACCCACAGTGAGGGAGTTAGAAATTCTGGATCTCATTGGCTTCATGTAAAGAAAGGGATTCAAAGAGTGAAAGAGGCTGGGGTGTTGGAGTGGATGTGTCATCTGAGACCTACTCACCCACCCTGGGAAGATCCAGAAGACATGCCTTTCACCACAACTGTGAGAAATAAATCTGTGAGGAGAGTCTTAGAACCCTTGAAGAGTTTTCTTATTGCTCTCCTTTGCAGGCAGACCTTACAGGGGGAACTTTAGCTACTCAACTGGGAAACCTACCATAATGGGAGTAATTGGGTCCTGGGATGGCAGACACCTAATGGTGGCACTCAACTACCCAAGGCAAGGAGAGCATGGATACCCTAATAGACAGTAGAGTCAACTCAGTGATCAGAATAGGCTGACATGCACAGACCGTGGTGGTGTTAGCTAGTTAGTTGATCATGGTGTGCCTAGAAGTGAAATAGATAGATAGAAGCCTACTAAATTCTTACTTGTTCTGTATACGCAGAGAGGTTCTAGGTCAAGTGAACAAAAGTCTAATGTGAATCATAAAAACACTCATGGCTCCTCAGTCAAATCTCAGACTTGAGCCAGTTTACAAATCCAGAACCACTTGAATGAAAGGGAAGCTGGGTACCCTTGAGGAGGGACCTTAGTATACCACCAAATATTTATACTGTTAATCCCAGCCTTCCCTAAAGGGACCCACAGCTTTTTACTTTATTTTTTTAACCAGGATATCTGTGCACTGGGGAAGAGAAAATAATCAACCCTTTAGGGGACTCCTAGACACTGGCTCTGAACTGACACTAATTCCGGGAGACCCACATGTCATTGTGGCCCTCCAGTCAGAGTAGGGGCTTACGGAGGTCAGGTGGTCAATGGGGTTTTAGCTCAGATCTGTCTCATGGGAGGCCCACAAGGTCCCGAAGTTCACCTTGTGGTGGTTTCCCTAGTTCTGGTATGCATAATTGAAATAGACACACACAGTGGCTGGTAGGATTCCCACATTGGTTCCCTGGACTATGAGGTAAGGGATATCATGGTGGGAAAAGTTAAGAAGAAGCCACTAGAATTGCCTTTACCTAGGAAACCAGTAAACCAAGGGCACTTGCGTGGCTCAGTTGGTTAAGTATCTGACTTCAGCTCAAGCCATGACATGGTTTGTGAGTTCGAATCCCACATCAGGCTTTCTGCTGTCTGTTGACTTGGAGCCTGCTTTGGATCCTCTGTTCCCACCCCCACCCCCGCCCTTCCTTTGCTCATTCTCTCTCTCAAAATAAATAAACATATATCTCTATAAAGGAAAATAGCAAACCAAGAGCAATACCAAATTCCTGAAGGGACTGAAGAGATTACTGTCCCCACCAAGAACGTTAAATTTGCCTGTTTGTTCTGTACAGAGGACAGGTGCAGCTTGGAGAAGGACACTGGAGTTTTGTAAGCTTAACCAGGTTGTGACTCCAATTGTAGTTGCTATACCAGAAGCAGTCTCATTGCTTGAGAGAATCAACACATCCTCTGCTTTTTTGTCCATACTTGTTCATGAGGCCCACCCGAAACAGTTTGCTTCCAACTGACAGGACCAGCAATACACCTTCACTGTCCTGCGTCAGGGGAATCTCAACTCTCTGTCATACTTTAGTTCACAGGGAACTTGATCTCCTTTCTCCCCCAGCAGATATCATGCTGGCTGGTCCACTACAGTGATGATATTATACTGATTCAACCTAGCGAGCAAGTGAGTTGTAGCTCATTATTTCGAAGATGTTTGTGTGTCAGATGGTAGGGAATAAATGTGACAAAAATTCAAGGTCCTTCTACCTCAGTGAAATTTCTAGTGCTCCAGTGATTTGTGCATGTTGAGATATCCCTCCTAAGGTGAAGGATAAGCTGTCCATTTGGCTCCTACTCAAATCAAAAAAGAGGCACACCTAGCGGGCCTCTTTGGATTTGGAGGCAGCATATATATATTCCTCATTTGGATGTGCTACTCCAACCCATTTACTGAGTGACCTGAGATGCTGCTGGTTTTGAGCAGGGCCTAGAACAAGAAAAGGCTCTGTGATGGGTCCAGGCTTCCATGCAAGCCGCTTTGTCACTTGGAGCATAGGCTCCAGGAGATCCGATAGTGCTTAACGTGGCAGTGGCAGTGGCACATCAGGATGTTGTCTGGGGCCTTTGGAAGACCCCTATAAGTGAGTTGCACTATAGACCCTTAGGATTGAAGCAAAGCCATGCCATCCTCTGGAAATAACTAGTCTCCTTTTGAGAAATAGCTCTTGGGCTGTTGTAGGGCTTGCATGCTTAGCCAGAGGCCACCATGTTACCATGAGACCTGAGCTGCCCATCATGAACTGGGTACTTTCTGACCCATCAAGTTATAAAGTTGGGCATACAGAGCCACACTCCATCATCAAATGGAAGTGCTATATATGTAATCGGGCCTAAGCAGGCCCTGAAATGATAAAGTGGTCCAAATACCCATGGTCCCCACTCCTAGTATACTACCTTCTGTTTCCCAGCCTGCACCTGTGGTATTACGGGGATTTCTCAATGACCAGCTGATAGAGGAAGAGAAGATTCTGGTCTAGTTTATAATTGGTTCTGCACAAAATGCAGGCATCATTTGAAAGCGGGAAGCTGCAACATCACAGTCCATCTTTGGGACATCCCTGAAGGGCGTGGTGAATGAAATTCCTCCCAGTGGGCAGAACTTCTGGCAGCATACATGGCTGTCATGTTTGCTCAGAAGAGGAAATGGCCAGACACATGATTATATACTGATTCATGGACTGTGGCCAATGGTTTGGCTGAATGGTCAGGGACTTAGAAGAAACACAATTGGATAAGTGGTTACAAGAAAAGTTGGGGAAGAGGTTTGTGAACAGTCCTCTCTGAAGGGGTAAAAAATGTGAAGACCTTTGCATCTTATGTAAATGTTCTTCAAAGGGTGAGGTCAGCACAGGAGACTTTTTATAGACAAGTGGATAGGATGACCTATTCTGTAGATACCAGTCTTTTTCTCCATGCACCCCTGTCGTCACCCAATGGGCTCATGAACAAAATGGCCCTGGTGGCAGGAATGGGGTCAGCAGAGTGGACTTCCAGTCACTAAGGCCAACCTGGATATGGCTACTGACAAGTGCCTAATCTGTCCATGGGAGAGACCACCAGCAAGTCCCCAACATGGTACCACTTCCCAGGGTGATCAGCCAGCTACCTGGTGGCAGGTTAATTACATTAGATCACTCCCATCATGGAAGGGGCAATGATTGTTCTTACTAGAATAGAAACGTACTCTGGATATGCATTTGCCTTCCCTGCATGAAATGCTTCTGCCAAAAATACCAGACAGAAAGCGTTACCTGCCATCATGGTTTTCCATGGTATTCCAACATAGCATTGCTTCTGACAAAGGAAATCCCTTAACAGCAAATGAAGTGTGACAATGGGCCCAAGATCATGGAACTCACTGGTTACCATGGTCCCCACCATCTTGAAACAGCTCGCTTGACAGAAGGGGAAATGGCCTTTGAAGACTCAGTTACAGTGCTAGTTAGGTGACAATACCTTGCCAGGCTATATATGGTTGGAATCAGTATCCAGTATGTGGTGCTGTTTCTCTGATAGCCAGGTCCTGGGATCAAGGGATGGAGATGGGAAAGTCTGCTTCACTATTACCCCTAGTGACCCAGTAGCAAAATGTTTGCTTCTTATTCCCACAACCTTATGCTCTGGCTGGCTTAGAGATCTTAGTTCTAAAGGAAGGAGTGTTCTTGCCAGGAGACACAACAATGATTCCATTGAACTGGAAGTTAAGACTGCTGCCTGGTCACTTTGGGCTTCTCATGGCCTTGAATTAATAGGCAAAGAAGAAGTTATTGTGCTGACCACGTGACTGATGCCAACTACCGAGGAGAAACTGGACTATTACTCTACAATTGGGGTAAGGGAGAGCATGTCTGGAATTCAAAAGCTCCCTTAGGATGCCTCTTAGTGCTACTGTTTCCTAAGATAAATGTCAGTTGAAAACTACAACAACCCAATCTAGGAAGAACTAGAATGGCTCTTCAGGAATGAAGGTCTGGATCACCCTACCAGGTAAAGAATAACAACCAGCTGAGGTGTTTGCCAAGGGCAAAGAAAACACAGACGGGTAGAGGAAGAAGGCAGTCATAAATACCACCTATGACCATGTGGCCAGTTACAAAAACAAGGACTTGGGGAACCTAGGTGCCTCAGTCGGTTAAGCATCTGACTTCAGCTCAAGTCATGATCTCGTAGTCTGTGAGTTTGAGCCCCACATTGGGCTCTGTGCTGACAGCTCAGAGCCTGGAGCCTCCTTAAGATTCTGTGTCTCCCCCTCTCTCTGCCCCTCCCATGCTCATGCTCTGTCTCTCTCTGTCTCTCAATAATAAATAAAAACATTTAAAAATTTTTTAAACAAAAATAAGGACTGAACTTGTCAAGAGTATTTCCCCCTTGGTGTGTTATAAATATGTAAATACATATACAGCAAATATTTTTGCTTTCTTCCCTCTCTTATCCCCTTATCATGTAACATAAAACATAAAACACATTGACTGTAGGGGTGCCTGGGTGTCTCAGTTGGTTAAGCATCCAACTCTTGGTTTTGGCTCAGGTCATGATCTCATGGTTCATGAGTTCAAGCCCCGCATCAGGCTCTGTGCTGACATTGCAGAACCTGCTTGGGATTGTCTCTCTCCCTCGCTCTCTGCCCCTCCCCTGCTTGCTTTGTCTCTCAAAATAAATAAACTTAAGAAAATTTTTAAAAAATGCATTGACTTTATATCACAATATTTAAATATTGTTAACTTTATATCATAGTATTTAAATGATGGTATATCATGGGGCATAGAGTAAATCTCTCTCAAGGACTTTACCTTCTCTTCTGGGGAGGGGGTTAGTATGATTTTGGCTGTATACAGCATGCATGCATTATGAGCTAACTTAGGCAGAATTGTAACCTTGCTATTGTCTCCATTTGGGGATAAAGTATTATTTGAGATGTGTATGAGTACCAACTTGACATGTGATGGTTAATTTTACGTGTCAACTTTATTGGACCACCAAATGGCCATTCTAGATATGTCTGTAGGGGTGTTTACAAATAAAATTAATATTGCTCTCCACAATATGGTGGGGCTTATCTAATCAGTTGAAGGCCTGAATAGAACAAAAGGCTGACCCTCTCCTAAGTAAGACAGAATTCTCCTTCCTGGGGGCCTTCTAACTGACACATCTAACTAGTTCTGTGGCAACTTCCGGCCCTCTGACTCAAATCAGCCAAGCAGATTTTAGACTTGCCAGACTCCATAAGTACATAAGCCAGGTTTTGAAAGAATCTCTCTCTCTCTCCTATTGATTCCATTTATCTGGAGAACTTTGATTAATGCAGTGATGAGAGTAGAGGAGAAGGGAGCATTAGAGTGATGGGCATATGAGGGGCAGATGGCTGAGAACACCAGTGATGGGGTGGGAAGGGAGAAAACGGTTTCCAAGATGCGATCTGCCTATTTCTCTGTGTGGACCCAATCAAACAAACCCACATATGAAAATCCAGATTTATATGACAGGCAAAGTTAGAAGCCACAACACCTTTACCAAAGAGCCTTGTAAGTACGGTAGTCCTCCCTTAACTGCGTGGATATGTTCCAAGACCCCCTTAAAGCCTGTTCTTTCCTATATACTTGCCTTCGATAAAGTGTAATTTGTAAATTAGGCATTTTGTGAATGTCATCTCTCTCTCTCTGTTTCTCTCTCTCTCAAAATATCTATTGTACTGCCTTCGCCCTTCTTGTGATGATGTGAGGCAATAAAATGCCCAAGTAACAAGATGAAATGAGATGAATGATGTAGGCAACGTGACATAGCGTTAGGCTACTACTGACCTTCTGACTATACTTCAGAAGGAGGAAAGTGAACCCACAGATAAACGGGCAACTACTGTGTTTTTAAAGCTTCCAGTTGCCCTAGGCATTTGTTACAGGATTGTGTTAGGCTACCAGGACTTCTACCTGAAACCAGGTACTTCTGTGTCTGGCAAGATCACCAAGGCCCTCTGGGAGCTCTGTAGCAGGTCTGGTGCAGGTCGGGCTCTTACCTCTGAGGATAGTGACATTACGAAGGATTTCTCCGTGCTGCGTGTCCACAGCTTTCATCTCCTCCACAATCATGGAAAGGTTGCGGACGTTGAAGTCCAGCCGGGCACTGAGCAAGCTGAAACGCTCCCGGAGCAGGTCTGTGGTGCCCAGCATGAGGGAGACGGACTTGTTCAGGTAGTAGAGCTCCTCAGCATGGGTGTGGAAGCCCAGCGTGCAGGAGAGCCGTACATCATCCAGGTACTTGAGCATGCTGTGCACATGGTTGTCAGTGGCATTGATGTTGGTGAAGATGGTGCCAATCTCGATCTCGTGAGAAGCCATGCGTCCTTCTAGCGTCTCGAACCTCTCCACCGTGCGGTTCTGGGCATAGCGGGTATGGTATTGCAGATCGTGCATGTTCTCCTCGTGGTCATCCAGGAAGGACGAGATGTTATCCAGCTGTAGCTGCAAGCCCATGACCTGCAGTACCAGGTCATGCATGCTCTCGGAATTCTGACTGATGCGCTGTGAGGAGACCCCCAGGGTGGCCTGGATGTTCTTGACCACTTCTCCGGTCTTGGCTGATGTGGTACGCAGGCTGCTGAAGAGCCGGGTGTAGTTTTGCCAGTCGGTGACAATCTTCTGGAGGGTCAAGGTCTCCTCATCAGTCTTCCGCCGGATCCCATGGATCCACTCTGAAGTCTGCCCAACAGTGAAGTTGATCTGGTGGACTGTAGCTTTGACGTCATAGCACTCCTGGGTGAGGTCCTTCAGAGAGAGGTCCAGGCCAGCTGTGGTGGCCTGCCAGCCTCTCACCTGGGTGAGAAAGAACCCCAGAGACTGGTTGACCTGGTGGATGGAGAAGGAACAACTACCCATCTCTTGGGAGATTTGGCTGCTAGTGGTGGAGAGCAGTTCGTGGGTCTGGGAGGTCTGGTCCAGCTGGACCTCCTGGGCCAGAAGCATCTTCTGAATTCCTTCCAGCTCTTCCTGCAGTTTTCTGATCTCTTGCTCCAGCTGCCCAGCCTCGTGGCAGAAGGAACAATTATTTGGGGCTTTCAGATCTTTAGGAGAAAGGGACAACATTTTGAGTGGCTAAAGGATCATGGGACAAAAGTTGCTTCTTTAAATATTTCAGAGCATAATGAATTGTCAATTGGTTTCCCGATCCCTCTTCCTATCCTAAGTCTGCTATGAAATCCTTTATGGACAAACCTTGCCATCTCTATGATATCTTATTTTTACCAACTGTCTTTACTAGGACTTGAAATGTAGAACTGGGGACATTTTTTCCACCTCAGCATTGAATTCTCAAGAATATATCTTCATAACTTTTCAAAGGTTGCCAAGAACTGTCCATTTATGCTTTAGTTTAAAATTTCTCCAAATATTTTTATATTTGTTATCTTATCAGTGAATTTATGGGGAAAAGATGGTGCAGGGATTATTTCTCCATGTGTCAGATGAGAAATGAGACACAGAGAGGAGGCCTGCCCAATATCACTCAGCTGGTACTTTCTCTTTCCATCAGAGTAGACCACCTTCTATTACAGCTCCTCTGTCTCAGTCTCAGAATGAGAAGGTCCCTAGTTAAAGCAGGAAATAGCATCATGAATTGTGCACATTTGAAGGCAGTAGTGAGGAAAGGGTAGGATACCTGGGGAATGGACTGTCTTTGGGTCCCTTCTCTACCTTCAGGCTCTGGCTAGATCTGTACCTCACATAGAACCCTGGCCTCAGTCCTGGATGAAAGCCAGGACTGCAGCCCACTCTGAATGAACAGGGAAGCAGGGAATCATAACTGCCCTTCCTTTGTGCCTAGAAGGTGGGTAAAAGCTGCCCTGCTCCAGGGCACCATGGTCTGGGGGGGAACACTCACCCCTCCCCAATTAACCCTGATCTTCCATCATTGTCATTAGCACATTTGGACACTGGACACTTACCTAGTCCTTGCAGATTTTCCTGCATAGACATAAGCTTCTTGTCATAGATGGCCTGGGCCAGGGAGATGTCTTCTGAGAGAGAATCAACTTTCCTGAAAACTGTATGAGAAATACAGATGAGAACGTGGGGCAGGGTTGTAGCTCAGAGAAACAGCAGTCTTTTGTTGAGAAGGCATTTTATCAACCTGTCTGCAACCAAGACCATTCACCCTTCTATGGGGCTGAAAGTGGTGGTAAGGGAAAATGCTTCTCATGGCCAGAGTTAACACATTCCTCAAAAATATCTATCTAGATGTAGATCTCTTTATACATCTCCCTTAAATATATATATATGTATGTATATATATTATATACTAAATCATTTATATGTAGTATGATACAAACATCAAAAGTTTGTGTGCATATATATACATATATATATATACACACAAATATATACACCCTTGTGCCTATATATATATATATATACATATATATCCATACATATATATATATATATATATATATATCCATCCCCATCTAGATTTTAAAACTAGGACCTGACCCCCCACAGGATACAATAGGAAAAATTAAGAAAAAATATAAAAATAATATAAAAATATGCTTAATCCTACCACTGATAGATAATAGCCATCAATATCTTCATGTATCTCTTAGACTCTTACTTATCTCCATAATCATCCTATAGCTACATAGATATACATATGCTGTTAGAAAACTTGAATGTTCTGAGTATCTCATCTGTTTTCTTTCATTTTGCTTCACTGGTATCATGTTATGGACATTTTCCCATTGAAGTTTAAATCGCTTTAAAATCATTACTTTTAGAGGCACCTGGGTGGCTCAGTTGCTTAAGCATCATGATCTTGCGGCCTGGGAGTTTGAGTCCTGCGTTGGGCTCTGCGCTGACAGCTCAGAGCCTATAGCCTGCTTCAGATTCTGTGTCTCCCTCTCTCTGCTCCTTCCCTACTCACACTCTGTCTCTCTCACTCTCAAAAATGAATACATTTTTAAAAATGTTTCAATCATTACATTTAATGTTTGTATCATACTGTATATAAATGATTTGGCAATTATATAAAAATCCTCTGTGGTTGGGGGACACTTAAGCCACCTCCCTTTCTGAGCCTACAAATAGACTTTAATATGTAAATATGACTAACACTTGTTCCTAGAAATAATCCTTATGTTTGACAGTTGTGTGTATAGGGTTATTCTCTTAGAATAAATTGCTGGAAGTAGAATTGATGAGTCAAAGGGCATTAATATTTTTAAATCTTTGATACATGTGGCCAAACTGACTCCTAGAAGAGGATTTATCAGCTTATACTGCATAGGGCAGTCTCACACCCTTCTCAGGGATCAGTGCTGGCCAGTGATTAGAGCACATCTGGCCAGCAGCAGGATCCCTACCTTTCTCTAGCAAGTGCCTGGCTGGAGGAGGAAGTGAGAGGAGAGCCCAAATAGGACAGAGGTAGACCAGATGTTTCCCACAGAGCCTACGAAGGTGAGCGCACAGGGATGGAATTAGCTCTACCAAGAGAGTTGGGTAATGCGACTTCTCGTCCACATTTGTCTCAGATTTGCTGGGTGACTTCGGGCAAGTCAATTAATCTTTCTGGAGCTCAACGGAATCATCTGTAAAAGGCAAGTATGAAGCTAGATGACTTCTAATGTTTTCTCAGCTCCAAAATACCATGATTCCAACTTTTTTGGAATCTCTGGGCTTTAATTAACATTGTATGTCTGAGAGCTGTTGAGACTTCATTAGTCACAGTGACACGGTAAAAGATCCTATGAGTAGTTCTATACCATTTTATTACACTAGCACTTATAGTTTATGGTATTTATTATTCCATTTGAGTCTCCCCCAAATTAAAATCCCTTGTATAGATAGGGAAACAGAGGTGCAGACTTTGATTCTTATTCTAATGCTTTATAAAATCTACCTCCGAGCCAATAGCCAAAGGCTCGTTCATATAATTCACACTGCTTATTTCTTCACAGAGCATTTCATGATTTGTAATTCTATATTAATTTGTTTACTGTTTTCCTTACTTTTTAGACCTTATTTTTTCTCATCTTTTCAAAATTGTGTCTTATAATGTATACTATCAAGAGTACACATGTATAACTTATAAATAAATAGGTGTATTTTACAGGTATGGGATTATTGGTTTTTTTCTTTTCCAATATTTAATTATAAAAATTTTCTTTTTTTATAATTTTTTTAATGTTTTATTTATTTCTAGGAGAGAGAGAGAGAGAGACAGCATGAGCAGGGGAGGGTCAGAGAGAGAGGGAGTCACAGACTCTGAAACAGGCTCCAGGTTCTGGGCTGGCAGTCAGCACAGAGCCCGATGAGGGGCTCAAACCCACGAACCACGAGATCATGACCTAAGTGAAAGTCGGACGCTTAACTGACTAAGCCACCCAGGCGCCCCTATAAAAATTTTCAAACGGAGTAATCAAAAGACTTGTACAGTGAATATCCTACTTGCATAGTAGACAGTGGTGTATTAACTGCCTACATTCTATAATTAACATTTTACTATAGGGTGCCTGGGTGGCTTAGTCATTAAGCATCTTAATTCGGCCCAGGTCTTAATCTCACGGTTTCTGAGTTGGAGTCCCACATTAGGTGAGCTCAAGTCCCCTTCCAGTGAACTTGAGCCCTGCTTCTGATGAGCCGGGCTTCTTTCACTATTTCTCTTCCCCTTGCTCACTTGCGCCCCCACTCCCAAAAAAAAACGCAAAAACAAAAAAAAAAAAAACAAAAAAACATTTCACTATATTTATTGTACATCTGTCCATTTTATCTTCTTATTCATTTACCAACCCATCTAAGTTTTTGATGAATTTTAAATCAAAATTTTTTACTGATGGGGTGCACAGTCAAAAATAAGTTCACAGGTTACTGCTCTAGACCAAGGGTTGGCAAAGTAGGATTTGTGTAATATGTAATCTAACCCAGTCATTCTGTTGGAACACAGCCACCCCCATTCATTTTCATATTATCTCTGGCTGCTTTGGCTGTATAATGGCAGCAAGGTTTTGACAAACACCATGTGTGGCCTATACATCCTAAAATATTTACTACCTAGCCCTTTACAGAAAGTTTGCCAAACCTTGCTCCAGATTACAAGCTCCATCACGGCAAGGCCTATGTTTTATTAAGCAGTACATGCCCAGTGCCTAATACAGTTCTTGGCTGATAGTATGCATGCAACAAATACCCGATTACATGAATAAGTGGATTCTCCATTTCCCTGTGAGGAAGACTGATTTTGCTCAGTCCTCCAGACTTTATCCACAGTCCTGACCTTAATGCCTCGACGAGGACTATCCATGTACATACTCACAAATCTCTAGTCATTCATTTGACGAATATTATTGGGCACCTACCAGCCAGGCCAGGACGGTGCCCGCTCTGCTCTAGGGACTTGGGAGATCCAGGCTGGAGGCAGAAGCACAAAAGGAAACCTAAAGTTCTCCCTGGAGTCCCCAAGTGCACTCCTCACCCCCAATTATTATGATCTCCTAAGCATTCATTCTGGATCTTGGGGCAAATCATCTCACCTCTCCAGGTAAGTGGAACGAGGGCAGCCTCCCACTTTGGGGCTGGTGGAGATGACTCAGGTATCATGTATACGACAGTGCTGGCAGCTGGTGGACACCTGATGACTGTCCATGCCCTCTGAAGGGTAGCTGTGCCTGTGTTCCACTCTCGGCTCAAGTTAGTGGCTACCGGAGCTTTATTCACAGTCCTGCGCATGCCAGGAACTGAGGCCCTGAAAGGCCTGACCACCTCTGGAGGTTCTCTGATGTCTGGTCTGCTACCTCAGAATGGCGGGCCACAGCTCCCCCCTCCTCTGGCCCAGGATTTTGGTCACTTTCTGAGAGGCCAAGCTTCATGAAGTGATTCAGCAGAAAGAAGTAGGGTCAAACCAGGTGAGGGGCTTGGAAATTTCCAGAAATCAGTGGTCCTCCAACCTAGCTGCATGCTGGAATCACCTGAGAAGCTTCTATAGTTTAGTAAGCCCTGGTTCCTACCCAGAGATGATGATCTCACTCAGATGGAGCGAGGAGCCCTGCCATTAGCATTTTTTTTTTATATGAATACATTTTTATTTTTTATTTTTTATTTTTTATTTATTTTTTTTCAAATAGTTTATTGTCAAATTAGTTTCGACATAACACCCAGTGCTCATCCCCAAAGTGCCCTCCTTCATGCCCATCCCCCCCTCCCCCCCACATCCATCAGTCCTCAGTTTTTGTCAGCATTCAAGAGTCTCTCATGGTTTGCCTCTCTCCCTTTCCCCCACCATTTCCGCCCTTCTTCTCCCCCTTGGTCCTCCGTCAAGTTCCTCCTAATCCTCCTATACGTGCAAACATATGGTATTTGCCATTAGCATTTTAAGTGCCTTTTAATGGGCAGGCAAAACTGAGAGGTGCTCCCTCTGACGGCAGAATGTAAGGGCCTCATCTTGGTGCTCACTTTACCTGGCACGATGTAGGTGCTTGGCTTGTGTTAGATTCATCAACACCGTTAGGATTCCTGCAATATGACTAGAGTGTCCATTCAAGTCATGCCCTCAAGCCAAGCAAGCCAGTGGCTGAATATCTTTAGCCAGGGCTGGGACCAGGTGCTCCCATTCAGGGAGGCACACACCCTCACGGTCACACAATGCAGGGCAGCACCTGGATTGAGGCACCCCACCCTGTTCCTCACTTGTCTCACCTGCGTCCTGGCCTTGTCCCTGATATCTCGTCCACAGGAGCAAACAAATCTACTGGGTGTCCTTAGTAAAGACATCTAGATTTTTTTTTAATCTGAAGCTGAGTGCAACAAGACTGCAGTGAGAAGCTGTCACATTTGTTTCCCTCAGTTCACCGTAATCTATTAGCATCCAGAAGGCAGGGGTGCCTGAACCTGACTGAGCACCATCATGTGGGTTGGCCACCATACAGGCTGTAGTGCTTCTGAGAGCCACTGAACTCCAGGTCCCTGGGCTTTGCCTGCAGGACTCTGATTTAATAGGTCCAAACGAGACTCTGGAATTTGCATTTTAACAAATAGTGGGGGCGATCCTGATGCAGGCAGGCATCCAACCTCACTTTGAGAAACACTCAAAAGACCATGGAAGGGGCTTAAACATGACCGATACAGAGATCTCAACCCTGGATGGACATTACCTGGGGTGGGGTGCAGAAGCAACATTTTTTAAAGCTCCCAGGTGATTCTAACACATAGTGGAAACTGGGAACCACTGAGCTGGTTCTGTCCTCTCATTCTACCAGAAGGAAAACAGAGCTCCCGAAAGGTTGCTCAAAGCCAAACAGCTATGAATTGACCAGAAATCAGGGCCAGTCTTTGAAGTCTGAATCAAGTCTGAAGATTCCCTAGCCAGAAAGATGCTGGAATCCTGGAGGCTGCTGGGAGCCTGCACTAACCCAGAGAGGCCAGCACAGCCACAGCCACCAGTAGCAGGGCCAGGAAGAGGTAAAGGATCCGCACCGACGTGTGCAAAGACAAGTTCTTCTGACAGCGGCTGCAGCGAGGCCTCGGCCGGCCTGTTGGAGGACAAAGGAGACCCGTGGCTGATGCCGCAGATGAAGGGACAGTTTCATGGTCCTGCTCTGACCTGTCTCATCTCATATCAAACCAGCCTCAGAAAGGGAGTTGTTCTCCATCCTCATGTCTACCCATCTCACTGTGTCTTGAGCTTTGAGAAATAGAAGAGACCAGAGTCGGGGTCTTCTGAGAACAGCCCCACAACTGCCACCAGTCTCTTATGGCAATGTCAGTCAGCCCATGGTGTGGGGAAACACCTTTTCCCAGTACATTGGCCTTACGATGGTCCATAACGTGGGTCACTACTGGATGACCAGCTTGTTCCAGTCTGCTTCTGACTTTCCAGGCTTTAGCACTGAAAGTCCCCTGTCGTGGGAATTCCTCAGCTATGGGGCAAACCAGTCACACACCCTGGGAAACCCCTCAGTCCCTAAACTTTTCAGGTAACAAGCAGCTCTCCTGGAAATGGAATGAATGGTTCCAATCCACCAGTTAGGTCCCTGGTATGAAAGAAGAAGAAGGAAGCCAGGTCTTCCTGACTACTCAGGGACATGGCCAACGTCCGGCAGTCAGGCAGTGATATTCCCAGTTGTGACATTTCTAAGGTGGATTCGACTTCAGCTGCATATTATGAGTACTGAGAATGTTTTAAAACTCCTGGTGCTCTTTTCACATTCCAGACCAAAAGAAATCAGAATTTCTGAGGGCTGGTCGCAGGCATCCTGGGGTGGTTACAATATACAGCCAATGTTGGGGCACTTGGGTGGCTCAGTCAGTTGGGTGTCTGACTAAGGCTCAGGTCATGATCTCACTGTTGGTAGGTTCGAGCCGTGCGTTGGGCTCTGTGCTGACAGCTAGAAGCCTGGAGCCTGCATCAGATTCTGTGTCTCCTCTCTCTGCCCTTCCCCTACTCATGCTCTGTCCCTTGCTGTCTCTCAAAAATAAACAAATGTTATAAAAATTAAAAAAAAAAATACAGCCAAGGTTAATAATAGCTCCTCTAATCTATACCAGAACCCACTGAGAAGCTCTACTCTAAGTAAAAGTTTAAGTGTCATTGGTTTCTGACACTATCCAAATGCCTAGCTGGGTCCTGTAAGCCAAGTGGGTGAGCCACTTGGGTGAAGGGGACATTTCTGGGCCAGCTAGAGGACAGGTCCTGGGGAAAACGGCAGAGGTCCCTGACAGGTCTCAGGAGGAGCCCTGGAGACAGACGTCACTTGTGTCAGACTTTGACATCATCCATACTATATATCTCAGGTCTATGCAACTCTGCCCTTCCACCCTCCAGGAAGCAGTGGGGAAAGGATTTTGAAGCCATGTAGAGAGATAAGTCAGCAGCCTGGGGAGGGGGGTATGGAGATAAGGGGGCATGCAAGACCTTACCCTCTTGTGTGCATGGGAAGGTCGGCATGTCCTCGTCATCCCCGGCCAGCTCCTCTTCTGTAACACACAATGCATCTCTGTCGCCAGTGGCTGACCTCACTGTGATGGAGCCAGTGCTGTCAGACCCGGGGCTGGAACCTCAAGCCATGCCCACCCCTCAACAGCTGCCCAGTTTGCTTAAAATTCCCACCGCCATGCCCACCCCCACCCTCGAATCCAAGTCAGCCCACTCGAGCTCCAGGTGACCTGGAGGAAAGGGGAAGGGGGAAAGGGATAAGAATCAAGGGACTGAGGAACTGTGATGTCCCAACACCTCTGGGTAAGGAGATTTCCCAAAGACCAGCTCTGCTGCCTCCTCTCTCTGCACCTTACTCAAAGACCTGGGCTGGACTAAGAAGGAATAAGAGCTGGCTGCTTGATCCAGCTCAGCATCCTTCCATTCCCTGGCACATGCTCCACGGTCAAAGGTGAATCTGCAAGATTCTAAGTCCAGCCCAGCTGGGGAGCTGCAGAAAGGAGGAAGTGGGAACAAAGAGAATACAAAATGGCCAAAATGATCACAGACCTCTTCTCACACACTGCCTCATCCAGGACCTGCCGGGGTGTGGAAAGAACCAGGGGAGGGGCAGGTCTCCTGCGGGAAGGCTGATCTGGCACTCATTCCTGGGGTCACATGTTCCCTAAATAAGACCTAGGTGATGGATTCTCTCTTTCAGAAGATTCTCTTGTTCCCCCAGATACCTCATACCACCTCCTCCTTCCAAGACCTGGTCTTTTATAAATGATGAGGAGAAAGACACCCAAAATAGGCAGAGTGAGCCAAATTTCCGACTGGGTGTTTAAGGACCGAGCTAACTAGTACTTTTGTCCTGGGAAGTGTGGGTGTGTGGGGTGGGCGGTGATGTACAAGCTGATCATGACAACTGAATTCCTGGGAGATAGCTGTTAAGGGGATTTTTAAAAACTATGCCTGAAAATCTGGAGGCAATAAAGGGAAAAAAAAAATAATACATTCGACCACATGACAATAAAATAAAAATGCTTTTGCATGACCAAAAAAAGTCCATGACAAACTGGAAGAAAATATTCATAGCACATATCATAGATACACAGCTAGTATACCAAGTTTATAAAGAGCCTTAAAACATTCTGGAAATGGAATTAATCCAGTAGTCACAGAATACAAAATCAATGTACAGAAAGCTGTTGCATTTGTATACACTAATGATGAAGCAGCAGAAAGAGAAATTAAGGAATCAATCCCATTTACAACTGTGCCAAAACCAATAAGGTACTCAGAAATAAACCTAATCAAAGAGGTGAAAGACCTCTGAAAACTGTAAAACACTGATGAAAGAAATTGAGAACAACATAAAGAAATGGAAAGACATTCCATGCTCACAGACTGGAAGAACAAATACTGTTAAAATGTCTATACTACCCAAAGCAATCTACACATTTAACACAGTCCCTATCGAAATAACAACAGCATTTTTCACATAACTGGAAATAATGATCCTAAAATTTGTATGAAACCACAAAAGACCTTGAATAGTCAAAGCAACCTTGAAAAAAACAAAACTAGAGTATTACAATTTTAGACTTCAGTTTATACTACAAAGCTGTACAAACATGGTACTGGCACAAAAATAGACACACTGATCAATGGAACAGAAAAGAAAACCCAGACATAAGCCCATAATTATATGGTCAACTTATCTTTGACAAAGCAGGAAAAATACATGCAATGGGAAAAAGTCTCTTCAACAAATGGTAGTGGGAAAACTGGAGAGCAGTATGCAAAAGAATGAACCTGGACCATTTTCTTACACCCTACACAAAAATAAATTCAAAATGGAATTCAAAATGAAAATTCATTTGTAAATGACATATCTGATAAAAAGTCAATATCCAAAATACATAAAGAACATCTAAAACTCAACACCCCAAAAGTGAATAATCCAATTAAACATGGACAGAAGACATAGACATTTCTCTCAAGAAGACATCCGGATGGCCAATAGGCACATGAAAAGATGCCAACATCACTCATCATCAGGAAAATGCAAATCAAAACCACAATGAGATATCACTTCACACCTGTCAGAATGGCTAAAATCAAAACACAAGAAACATAAGTGATGATGAGGATGTGGAGAAAAAGGAACTCTCTTGCACAATTGGTAGAAATGCAAACTGGTGCAGCCACTGTGGAAAACAGTATGGAGGCTCCTAAAAAAGTTAAAAATAGAACTACCCCAGGATCCAGTAATCACACATTGGGTATTTACCCCCTCAAAAGAATACAAAAACACTAATTCAAAGGCATACATGCACCTGATGTTTATTGGAGCATTATTTACAATAGCCTAATTATGGAGGCAGCCAAATGCCCATCGATAGATGAATGGATAAAGAAGATGTGGTGTATATACACACAATGGAATATTATTCAGCCATAAAACGAATGAAATTTTGCCATTTGCAGCAACATGGATGGAGCTAGAGCATAATTCTAAGTGAAATAAGTCAGTCAGGGAAAGACAAATACCATATGATTTCACTTGTATGTGGAATTTAAGATGTAAAACAAATGAGAAAAGGAAAACAAAAGAAAGACAAATCAAGAAACAGACTCTTAACTATAGAGAACAAACTGATGGTTACTGGAAGGAAGGGGGGTGAAGGGATGGATGAAAGAGGAAAACCAAAAACCGAAAATAATTTAGAAAAATGGACAAAAGACCTGAACAGGCGATTGTGGAAAGAGCTAAAAAAAAAAAAAAAAAAAAAATGTCCCCTAAGTATTTCCAATTATGCAATAAATAAGCCATGGGGATAAAAGGTATGGCATAGGGAATATAGCCAATGGTATTATAATAGTGTTGTATGGTAGCTACACTTGTGGTGAGCATAGCATGATGTATAAACTTGTCAAATCACTATACTGTACACCTGACCCTAATGTAACATTGTGTGTCAACTATACTTCAGTTGGAAAAAAAAAAGGTACCCTAACCAAATGAAAAGACATTCAACTTTATTCATAAGACAAATGTAATTTAAAACTACAGTGTGAGGGGGGCCTTGATGGCTCAGTTGGTTAAGTGTCTGACTTTGGCTCAGGTCACGATCTCGCAGTTCACGAGTTCGAGCCCCACATCAGGCTCTGTGCTGACAGCTTGGAGACTGGAGCTTGCTTCAGATTCTCCCTCTTGCTACCCCTCCCCTACTCATGATCTCTCTCTCAAAAAAAAAATAAGCATTAAAAATGTTTTTAAACATTAAAAAATGTTTTTTGAAAACATTTCTCAACTATCAGATTGGCAAAAATGCAGAGGCTGACAATATACTCCACTGGCCAGGGTATGGGGAGTTGGGGTGGAAATGCAAACAGACCAGACCTGGTGGAGGGGAATTTAACATATACATTTGACCCCACAATCACACATCTATAAATTTATCCATAATATATACCTCCAACAATCTGAAAACATATATGACAAGGTTATTTACTGCAGGATTATTTGTAATTGCAAAAACTGAGATCTAAATGTTCAAGCAGGGGTGGGGGTGGTTAATGTACTATGGTTATATACACACAATGGGACCCTATGCATCTTATACAAATGAATAAGGAAATCTCTATCAACTGACATGGAGTGATTTCCAGGGGATATTCAATAAAAACAGCAAAGTGCAAATATACAGTATGCTACCTTTTTTGTAAAGAAGGGAAAATAAGAAAACATGTATATATCTGCTTATTATTAAAAGAAGAAACACAGGAAGGAAAAAAACAAAAACAAAAAGTTGTTTTCTATAAAAGATGGGATGGGGGATGGGGTGAAAGGGACACAGAAGGAGTGGCATTTCTCTGAGTGAAACTTTTTGTATAGTTTTGACTTTTGAAAACATGTTGATATTTTACACATTCAAAAAATTAAATTTTATTGATTAAAAAAACCTACCTAGACCCAAATGAACCTTCTTACATTTTGAATGAATACAAAGCATACTGAAGGAAAGGAAGAACTAACCTAATAAATTAGCTAAATTATTTAATCTAAGTAAACTAAATAAATTAGTTCTGACTATGTAATCTTTATCTGGGATATAGCAGGATATACCTGGGGAAGTGCAAACAAATATTAAACTTATAAAGTAATTTTATTTATTATTGTAGCATGGGTAAAGCAATTCTTAAATTATTTTAGATTAATTCAAGACTGAGCAAATGAGGGGTGCCTGGGTGGCTCAGCTGGTTAAGTGTCTGACTTTGGCTCAGGTCATGAACTCACAGTTTGTGAGATTGAGCCCCGTGCCAGGCTCTGTGCTGAAGCCTGGAACCTGCTTCAGATCCTGTGTCTCCCTCTTTCTCCCTGTCCTCTGCTCACACACCACACACACACACTCTCTCTCTCTCTCTCTCTCTCACTCAAAAATAAATAAACATTAAAAAAAATTTTAATAATTATTAAGAGGCTGACCATTATCAAGTGCTTGCTAGCTATTCTTTTCCATGTATTGTCTATATGTAGCCTTTGCTCATTTTTCCATTGAGCTCTGGATTTTGTGTGTGTGTTCAAGGCTTTCATAAGAATATAACATTTTATTATGTGTCTTGCAGATGTTTCAATATATTTATTTCTAAACTGCTAAAGCTTGTGTGTGCACAGCTCCAGGGGCCACCAGAGTGCCTACCAGAGGGAGGGGATGGGGTGGGGAGATGTGGAAGGGCATCCACACTAAATGACAGAATCCGGAGGGATCTCTATTCAGGACTCTTTCTTCCAGAGGTGATTTCCTTGACTTTTGCCAGGTGCCAAGGGAACAACCAATTCAGGACCACTGCAGTTTGCTTTTTAAAACTGGCTTGCCCAGGGCGCCTGGGTGGCTCATTGGGTGAAGCATCCAACTTCATCTCGGGTCATGATCTTGCAGTTCGTGGGTTTGAGCCTTCAGTCTCTGTGATGACAGCTCAGAGCCTTGGGTCTGCTTTGGATTCTTTGTGTCTCTCTCTGCCTCTCCCCCACTCAGACACACACTCTCTCTCTCTCTTCTCTCTCTCTCTCTCTCTGTCCCTCTCTGTCTCTTGAAAATGAATAAACATTAGAAAATTTTTAAATAAATAAGTAAATAAAATTGGCTTGCCCAAGTGCATACTGAATATAAACTGGACCCCCAGACCCTTGTGAGGGCAAGCCTATATCTACCTGGCACAGCCCTTTCCACCCTCTGGACTCTCTGGACACATGCAGTTTCCTTGTCAGCTCTCTGACAGGTGGATTCCCCCACCCCACTCAGCCTCTCACTCCTCCCCTCCCCTTTTTCCAAGGAGCAGACTAGCTGGGTTGAGCTTCAAAATGCCACAGGTACTGGCATTGACCAACCAGTAGGGAGACTGCGACCAATCAGAAAAGACTGGGGCAAGAGCAAAAACAAAAACAAAACCCCCCAAACCAGGCAGAATGGCTGTCCCAGAGTTTCACAGGGTGACAGTGTGACAAGCTTTATGGTGGGTGTCTTCGAGCTGGCTGCCCTCCTGGTGCCACTTACAGCCTTGCTCCTGACAATCAGCTTCTGTGTTTGTGAACCCATCTGTCTCAGCTCCTAATTTGAATTCTTTTTCTTGGTCTTTGGAAACGTCCTCAGTTTTCTTTCAACTTAACCTTGGCATTTGGTTAAACCTTGTAGTTTATCTAGGACAAAAGCCTCATCTCCCAAGAATATTTTAAGCCAGTAACACTAGAGGTAGAAGCTTGAAGTTTTGTTTTAGTTTCTTCCCTTTTTCAATGTGATGAAAATTTGGGTCTTGCCTTGTGGCAATCTTCACGACAACCCTATAAACTTTACAGTCTCAAGTATCACTTCCATGGACAAAAAGACTGAGGTTCAGAGAAGTTAAGAATGTTACTTAACAGCCTACAGAATATGTGGTGAGGCTGAGATCTGAACTCAAACATCTTTTCAGCCATGCTTACCGCCTCCTCAGAGTAATGAGCAAAGGTCCCCCAATGCCAAGTGACCCTGCTTCTTTTTTTTTTTTTTAAATGTTTTATTTATTTCTAGGAGAGAGAGAGACAGCATGAACAGGGGAGGGTCAGAGAGAGAGGGAGTCACAGACTCTGAAACAGCCTCCAGGCTCCGAGCTGGCAGTCAGCACAGCACAGAACCCACGAACCGCGAGATCATGACCTAAGCAAAAGTCGGACGCTTAACCGACTAAGCCACCCAGGCGCCCCCAAGTGACCCTGTTTCTGGAACAAGGTGAGAGGGTAGAAGGGACAGGGCTCAGGGGCTCTGCCAATGACCTGGAAGCAGCCTGAGGGACACTGAGACCTCATTTCCCAAACGCTGTGCAGTTGTGACCACCGATCAGCTTAGGAGCCAGGAGGCAGAATGGGCGAGAACATTGGGTAAGTGAAGGCAGCCCTGAATGGGCTCAGGAGGGGAGGGACTGAGAGTGACCCCAAATTAAAGATGCCACCATCACTGCCATGCATGCCTCCTGCTTAACCTCCAGGTCACAGCATATATGTCACTTCCTAAGTGGCCTTCCTTGAGCTCGCAAATGGGAATAGTCAGTATTCTCCATGCATTGTGTGCTCTGTCTCCCAACTGTAGAAGGCAATATACTTTTTATTATTTACTCAGTAGCTCTGTTCCCCAGTGTGTACGATCTGAGGCCAGGGAGTATGTCTGTCTTATTCACTGCTTTGTCCAAAGACCCTTGTGCAGTATATGGCACTGAAACATGCTCAACACAATTTTCAATGAATTTAGGAACAATTTTACATTATGCTTCCCAGTAGTAGGTGGGTCTATGCTCGCCTGGGGAACTTCCTGGGAGCTTGGTCAAGAGCCCAGGTTAGTGCCCCACTCTCAAAGATTCTGAGTTATTCTAGGGGGAGGGGGGAGAGCTGGGCTCATATCCATTATTGCATTCGGTCCTTATGACTAGCCTGAGAGAGAAACAAGGTGAGACGTTATTCTCCCCACTCTCCAGGTGAGGACACTGAGTTGGGGCCGGGGGGTTATCTTTTAACACCTGGCTAAAGTAACAGAGCCAGCTAGTGGCAAAGCCTCCTGAATTCTGGTTGTTTTCCCATCCACAGTGATGAACTCCAGGTAGCCTCTCTCTGATAGAGCTAGTGTATTCTCATGTGTGTGTGCATGAGTGTGTGTGTTGTGTGTATGTGCGTGTGTGTGTGTGTGTGTGTGTGTGCGTGCACCTTTGAGGAGGGCGGGTACAATGGCAGAAGGAGGGCTAACATGGCAGGTACTACTGATCACTTCATAAACAGCCTAAGAAATCGATGTTTTCAGCCCAGTGTTGTACCTTAGGCTGTCATCATGCCATCAATCTGCCAATAGTTTATGAGGGTAACTGTGCCTAGGGAGTTACCATGATTACCAGCCCTTTCCCATAAATGGAAGCCTCAGATGAGGTAGGCTAGGATCCCTTGGTGCCTTCTATGCTCCATCTGACCAAAACCTCACCCTAACATCTCAGCCCCAGATGATCTCAGCCAGAACCACGCTGTGTGCTGTCGGATTTACCGCCACCATGGTCCCTGGGGGAGGTATTCCTTCCATTCGTTGGAGCAGAAATGCCTTCAAGGCCTTCCTGCCCGTTTCTCATTTCTCTCCACCCCTTGATGGTGCTTCTCTGCCCTCCCTTGTGGCTAGGCCTCCTCCCTGTTCTGGCTCCAGGGCCAATTTCATCACTTCGCTGTTTATAGCCTTTGCAAGGGATCTGGGAGAACTTAAATCAAGCAAGCCTGACACTGACCTTCAGCAAACACCCCCTCCAAAAGCTCACAGCTTTGTCAAAACTTTGCTCTCCCACTGAGGGCCCCCCAAATTGGCCATCATTAGCAAGTGAGAATTAACCAAGACCCTGTTCCAGTACTCTGAAGCCCATGGGCAGGGAAATGACAGTTGCCAGTTGGCTCTCTGTAAATGAGGGGTTCACAAGTGCTTGGCGCCGTTCCCTCTGTTGACATCTCAGCTCCATAGCTCACACCCTTCCGGATCCCCAAAGGGGTATCCTCCTCTTTCTAATCCTTTGGACTTCCTGTTCACCAGTACAGAGCCCCAGGCCTTGGGGACCTCTAATTTACCTATGTCTGGAATGCTGTAGCAACTCTCCACTTCAGCCTTGTTCATTTTAATGAGACCATAATCCAAAGCATTTGGGAGGCTTTTATAAGCCAAGCCCTCTGCAAGCACGGGCTCATTATATTCACATTACACCAAGATTGTTCCGGTCAGGGGACAGGGGGAAAAAACAGACTTAAAGAATTGGGAAAAGCTTGGCTTGAGGATACAGAGGCTATGATTGATCAGAGGATGATTGATTAGACAGGAGTCTGTACTCTCTCCTTGCACTGGGCCAAACAGGGTCGATAGACACAGAGGAAGAGAATTTTCCTCCCCTTCTCTGTCCCCCATGCCTGCCTGTTCCTAGGGGTTTTGTGGCAAACTTAATGGGTTCACTAGCTTTCCAAAGTGTTTTCCGAGGGGCGTGTGGGTAGCTCAGTCAGTTGAATATCTGACTTCAGCTCAGGTCATGATCTCATGGTTTGTGGGTTCGAGCCCCGTGTCGGGTTCTGTGCTGACAGCTCAGAGCCTGGAGCCTGCTTTAGATTCTGTGTCTCCCTTTCTCTCTGCCCCTCCCTCACTTGCGCTCTGTCTCTCAAAAATAAATAAACGTCAAAGTGTTTTCAGAAACAGGGAGTGGGAAGGAACTTAAAAGTCACAGAGCCCACCTATGACTGATCCACAGGCCTGGAGAGGTGAAGTGACCTGCCAGCTAGTTTGTGGTTCCTGAACGTCCAGGGATCTGAAGGAAAATCGAAATACACACACAGAGGGCTTGCAGGGTTGCATATACTCAGCTCAGACAGGCCACAGAGCTGGGATAAGTCTTTTCCTTCCAGGTCCGACATCTGTTTACACCCTCTTCAGGTCTGAAATCCTCCTCCAGCCTCAGTCTGCACAGGGCTGAGCCCAGAGTGTATGTTCCAAAGAAATGGGTTTACTGATCCCTTTGCAAAAGCCTGAATCCTTAATTAATTCTTGACATCTGCTATTTCCATTAAGAGCTCATTTTTATTAAAAAATAAAGATCAATGACTTCAAATATGGTTTAAATTTGGTGTATTCTTAATTCTCCATGGCTGGGGGTATTGGGGGTGCTAATGCATGGAGGATGCAAAGGCTTAAAGCAGCAGAGGCTTAGCATTCACCTATAGGGACCTAATGTTTGAACTGAAAAGGAAAGGGGGCGCCCGGATGGCTTAGTCAGTTAAGGGTCTGACTTCAACTCAGGTCATGATCTCACAGTCCGTGGGTTTGAGCCTTGCATCGGGCTCTGTGCTGACAGCTTGGACCCTGGAGCCTGCTTTGGATTCTGTGTATCTCTCTCTCTGCTGCTCCCTTGCTCATGCTTTATCTCTCTCTCTCAAAAATAAATAAACATTAAAAAAATGTTAAAGGAAAGGAATGAACTTGGGGGGGCACAGTGGAATGTAGGGTCTGCTTCCCCCTCCCTTTCTCAGAACCAGAACAAGGGATGTGGTAGTCCTCTCCTAAAGCTAAAAGACCTCTTTTGGGGGGGTCAGGGGGAGTATTATTTTCCAATGGTGTCCCAATCAATTACCTTAGAGTAGCACCAGCATTTTATGGCTCTCTAAAACAAGGCCCTGGCTCTTCCCTGGGTCATCCATGGAATCAACAACTTCCGGCAGGCTGAAAATCGAGGCGCGGCGGGGGGAGAGCTGAGTGTCAAACATCATGGGTGCCAGGTGTCTATGATGGCTGAGGGACAGGCCATGTGGTAGGCCATGGGTGTCTGAAGGGAGGCTACAGAAGTAGGTTCTGTTGCTTTCTCTCTTTGTTCCCTTCCTTTTCTCATTTTGCCGACTCTAGCATAAATTGTGACAAGAGGTGGTGGGCTTGGGAGAGGACCCTGGAGAAAAAATGGTAATGCTTAGACTATAAGCCTTTGGGTGGCAAGCTGCCCAGTTAGCCAACCCCTAAGGCTTTATGAGCTGGTTTCTGCCTCCCCTGTTCCAGAGGCCCCAAAGGATTATAGCTGTCACGAGGTATATATCCTGGTCCCTGTGATAAAGAAGCCAGGTCCCACAAATGACCCACCAAAGGCACAGCCAGGCTCTACTCCTCACCTAGTGACCTCTACACAAATTGCAGGCAGTGTTTAAAATGAACAACCCGAAAGCCCTCGAAGGCCAGGATTGCATAAAGCATACCTGTAGCAACCACAGAAGATTTAAAAGAGGCTCTGTTCCCCTCATACCTCAGGTCATAATGTCCAACTCAAACATCAGGACAGCCACAAGAGAAGCTACCTTAAAAACATTTTTTTTAATGTTTATTTTTGAGAGAGAGAGAGAGACAGAGCATGAGTGGGGGAGGGGCCAAGAGAGAGGGAGACACAGAATCTGAGACAGGCTCCAGGCTCTGAGCTGTCAGCATGGAGCCCAATACAGGGCCTGAACTCACGAACCTTGAGATCATGACCTGAGCTGAAGTCAGATGCTTAACTGACTGAGTCACCCAGGCGCCCCCCCACCCCCCTTTTAAGCCTCTGCTCCCACAGAGCCACGTAGAACACATGATTGAAGGTTCATTCCTTGGCACATTCTTGCCGTGACTGCTGACTCTGTTGGGGTTGAGCTCCGTTCACTTCTCCCTGGAGGTGGGAAATAGCCTGGACCTGTGAACCAACTGCTAACTCAACTGCGGTCGTCGACTCTGGCTTTCTTTTGGTTGACCAAAAATATGGAGTTAATTCACTCCATGGCCTTTCTGGGACTGCAATCTTCCATCGGAGTCAGCGAGGGGGAGAGATTCGAGGAACGGAATAAAAGGTCTTTCTTTGGGAACTTCAAGGAACATATTTTGATGATTATCTTCTACAGAGTTCACAGAGTGGGTTTTCAAAACAGCCAATTGGGTCAGTAAAAATAACGATTTCAGAGTCTTCTCCAGAGCCAATGCTATATTTAAAGTTGCAGAATGGCTGTAGTTTAGGGTTGCAGAATGCTATAATTAAGGTTGCAAAATTGTTTTCATTAGAACCCCCTGCCATTACCCCCTCCCCACAGGCTTCCTGTGTGGATACAGCTATATTCCGATGGGAATCCGTCTGCCCCTCTCTGCTCTAACGAATCCATTCCTTCCCTTTCAGAGTCTCTGGCTCATCAAGTTGTCATGATCTGCTTCCCTGTGACAATTATCTGCTCCCTGCTCCTTCATTCCTAAAATGCACATTCAGTGCTCCAGGTCAGGTCTTTTCTCTCCTCTTGCCCACCTTGGTGTCAGTCCTCTGAGCCAGCCCACAGCCTGCCTCCCATTGTGCTCCTGGGTACCACAGAGGCTGAGGGGAGACTTGCCCTTTATCCTAAGCCTTCTTTATCCCCAGTGACCTTCCTCCCCTTTCTTGCCCTCTGTGTTCCCAACCCCAGGGCCAGCATCTGGGGGGTACAATTCTTTGTTAGACAGGTCTTATACCCACTGGCATTTGAGCACGCTAAATGCCAGCAGCAATCCCTGATTATTGTGATAACTCCAGATGCCCACCCCTTCTAGAAACCCCTTCAAAGGGACATGTGGCCGCCAGTTGAGAAAAGAACCCTGCCTAATTCTATTCACTCCATGCAATAGAGTCAACCCTCCCCTATCACATACACACTGGTCCTCCTCTGTGTAGACAGTGACTCCTCCGCTCCCCCTGAACTCTGAAACCCTGAGGGAATGGTGGGGGAGAGACAGGAATCACCAATTGTTTGATCTCTGTGGTCAAATCTGGATCTTCAAACCCCTCACTCTTCCTGTGTTTTACCACTTGAGGCCCCTGCTGTCTGTCTTGTGGGAACTCTCTTCCCTTCTCCCAGGTTCACAGGCAAACTAGAGAGCACACCATCTACTCACAGAGCTGCTGTGGAAACCGAATGAGTCAATAAATGACAAGGACCTGGTGAAGAGCAAATACCTGATAAATGGTGGTGGCTGTCATTTCTCTTGGGACTCTTTTTTTGGTCCTTCTGGAATTGCTGCTGTCATTTTTCATCCTTTTCCAGTGCCCCTTATGCTCAGGGCCAATTTCCAACTTTCAAGAAATCCCCTTTTCAAAAGACGTCCTGTGGAACACTAATCCCAAAATATTCTTTGTGGGAAAAAAAAAAACTCTTTGATCAAGTAAGTCTGGAAAATGCTGCATACTCTATTAGTATCTTAGAAGCTCACATTAACATAGTGAACATTTTGACAAGGCTGCAGAAAAAAAAAGCTCATCTCAATCTGTATTTAATTTTATGTTTCTCAAACTTATTTGACCATAGAATTTCCTGCCATTCTTGATAAAAAAAAAAAAAAAAGATCCATTAAATCCCGCGGAACTGGTATTCAGAGGGACACCTACTTTGGGGAACGCCTATTATTTCCTTATCATTTTCTCCTGCCATCAACTTTAATGGAAGCAACATCTGTTGAAAGCCCATTGGTTCTCGAGACCTCCAAGCTCCTTGATCTGGAATCTATAGGTCTCTTCTCTGCCTCAGCCACAGCTCAACTGGCATGCCCTCTGGAACAGAAAGCTTACTGCTGTCGCATCCGCTGGACCTCAAGGACCTCTCCCACTGCTCTTCAAACTCCCCACTGCACTGCCTTTACACTCCTCCCTCCACCCTGCTATCAGTCTAGCCCCCCAGGATAAGCTTCCCACTTGCTGGAGCCATTAGCTTTTTCTCCTGGCCCTTGTGCCCTTGGCCTCCTCAGCCTGTTTCCAATGCATTGCTCTGGGGAACCCCAGCCTGGTGGGAGCACGTCAGAGAATGGTATGGATTTGGCTTCCATCAAGTCCCGCCACCTGGATCTTCACTCACTGTTCCTTCTCTTCTCTGACCACTTATTCTCCAAAGGTGAACTCACCTCCTCCTTTTCTGCAAACATCAAAATCCTACTCCTTCTCCAAACTTCCTCCATGTGTTACACCTCAAACCCAGTGGGGCTGAGGGACCCACTCATGCTTTTGGAATAGTGTGGTCCTCTGTTTCCAAACTTCAAATGAGGATGCTGTTTGACTCAGCAACCCCCATTCCAGGAATCACTGTGCGCTGTGATAAATCCCAGGAAAAATGTAAATAACTCAGATGCCCATCAATAAGGGATTGGTTAAATAAATTATTGTAAAGTCATATATGGAATACTATGCAACCATTTTAAAAATAATGTAACCCGGGGCACCTGGGTCTCAAAGTTCAGTCAGGTTGAGTGTCCAACTCTTGATTTTGGCTCAGGTTATGAGCTCATGGTTTGTGGGATTGAGCCCCATGTCGGGTTCTGTGCTGATAGCATGGAGTCTGCTTGGGATTCTCTGTCTCCCTCTCTCTCTCTCCACCTCTCCCCTGCTCTCTCTTTCTCTCTCTCTCAGAAATAAAGTTTAAAAAATATATTTTTTTTTTGCCCAAGGAAGATATCTAAGTTCTATCACTGAATTTTAAAACTACATACAGAGAATCACATGGAAAGTATAATCTTATCTATATAAAAAATCTGTGTGCCAATATTTGCAGAAAGATTTTTGGAAAAATGCTCATCCAAAGCTTGTCAATTATCCTTGAGGGTCAGGAGAAAGTGCTGGTTTTTTTTTTTTTTCCTTTTTCTAAATTTTTATAATGCATATGTACTATAAAAAGATTAAATGCAACAAGTCTGTCTGTATATGTCATTTCTCCTATCCTGTGATCCCCAAAAGAGAGCCTTTCTTCTTTTGAAGACAAAGCTTACCCACGGCTGACTCCTTCCTCACCATGTGCCCATTTCCCTCCCGCTTCTCTCCCTCTCCCTTCAGACAAGCACAGGCCAGCCCCACCTTGAAATCCCCTTCATGCCTGGCTCTGCCTCCTGTATTCACTACTCAGTTTCCCATTTCTGGAACTTCTCTAATGCAAGGTCTCCCTGATCCTTTGCTTCAGATCTAGCCATTGCTCTCTCAGCCTGTGCCATTTGGCTTTCTCAGATCAATTATAAACAGTCAACATTGTTGGCCATTTCCTCCTTCTTGGAACTTTCTCCTCTCAGTTTCCCTGACATCACCGGCACAGTTCTCTGCCTGTGTCCCTTACCACTTTTGACTCCTTTACAGACTCGTTTTCTTCCCCGACTCTACCCCCATTTTCTAAAAGCAGAGATTTTCCAATGTGGGCTAAAGTCATTAGAGCACATCTCCAGGCCGGCTCCTGACACACCCTTCCAGGGCTTCTCCAAAATCAACAAGACACAACCGGAAGTCCTTGGCATGGCGCTCCAGGCCTCTTGGTCTTGTGGCTCGCTGAGTCTCTGACCCAGCTCTCAACTCCAGGCAAATCACTTTACCCATCAGCCCTACACACATTTACCCAATGACATAATGCCCAGCTTTCCACAGCACTGTTTCCTGCCTCTCATGACTGCCCTAAATAACCTGATCCAAGTTCTGCCTACCCTTTAATTCCTCCTTAAGGCCTCTCCAAACTGCCTCCTCCCCCAACTTGTACTGCTCTTTCTCCCTGGGATTCCTATGAAACCCACTATATATGCCATTAATTTTTCTTTACTTCATCTCCTTCATGATCCGGTTTTCTTCCTAAGTGTGTATGTCTGGTCTCTGCCCGAGGGCAGAAACCACCAAAGTGTGGAGCAACATCCCAGAATAACCAACACCGTAGCTTAGGCTCAAGGGGCATGAGGGTATCTCACCTGAACGGTGAAGGTGTCTGCAGGCCTCTACCTAGAGGTGTTCAGGACACGGTCAGTCATATGTGTCTGGTGCCCAGAGCAGTAAACCTGGTCTCCTCAGCCTGTCCTCCTGTGTCAAATCCACAAGGCTGGGGAAGACTGTTCTAGAATGGGTGCCCCGTGAGAACCAGAGAGTCCACAGCTGATACCACAGTTTCATCCAGAGGAGGAGCAACAAAGGAGGGAGACAAGAAAGGAACGGCCTCCTTGGCACCTCTCTTACGACACACTTTCAATCTTTTTTGAATGATTTGGGCACAAATCTTAAGCATCTCAGCAAAAGGTAAGCTCCTTGAGAGAAAGTACAGCGAGTTCTTCCCTTCGTCTTTCTTGGCCCTTAGACATAAATAGACACACAAGCCCTGGCATTTGGCCATTGGCCAGTGAATGTTAAATAGAAGCATGAGTCTTTATGGGATACCTACGTTAGGTTCTGGGGGTAGCATGGTGTGACTCTTGCCTTTAAGGATTTCAGCCCCGTAGGGGGGGGACTCAGATGTATCCACTAGCAAATGTAATGGTGCCAGGCACTGTGAGAGAGAGTGAGGCAAGAAAAAGGCAAACAAGGACACCATATTCATGAAATGCACATCCTTTTTTTGTTTTTTTAAACTTTTTTTTAAACGTCTATTTATTATTAAGAGAGAGAGAGAGACAGAGAATGAGCATGGGAAGGGCAGAGAGAAGGGGAGACACAGAATCTAAAGTAGGCTCCAGGCTCTGAGCTGTCAGCACAGAACCCAAAGTGGGGCTTGAACTCACAAACTGTGAGATCATGACCTGAGCCGAAGTTGGATGCTTAAACAGACTGAGCCACCCAGGTGCCCCGAAACTCACATCCTAATACTACCCTGTGGGCTCTACAGTCCTATTCTGAGAGAAAAATAGATACAGACCAATAGATGGATAGATATAAATATATATACTCTCTGCGTACAGTGGAACATTAAAACAGTCATAAAAAGGGTGAGATTGTGTCATTTGCAACAACATGGATGGACCTAGAGGGTATTATGCTAAGTGAAGTAAGTCAGACTGACAGACAAATGCCATATGATTTCACTCATATGTGGAATCTGAAAAAACAACAAATGAATAAACAAAAAGCAGAATCAGATCTATAAATACAGGGGACAAACAGATGGTTGCCAGAAGGGAGATGGGAGGGTGGGCAGAGTGGGAGAAGGGGAGTGGGAGATACAGGCTTTCAGCTGTGGCATGAATGAATCAGGGGAAGAAAAGGCACAGCATAAGGAACATAGTCAGTGATACTGAAACAGAGTTGGAGGGTGACAGATGGTAGCTACACTTGTGGCGAGCCCAGCATAATGTATGAACTTGTGCCTTCACTACCGTGTACACCTGAAACTAACGTAACATTGCGTGTAAGCTATCCTCAAATTAAATAACTACATAAATGAAGAAGCCCTCTCAGAAGGAAAAACAAAAGAGCAGAATGTTGTAGCAGGAAAGAACATTGAAGATGATGTAGTTTACCTGCAGATAAGGAGGGCCAGAGAGTGGCAATGACTTCATCATAGCCATGTGATTGTAGAGTCGGCGGGTGACAGGGCTAACCTCTGGCTTCAGTGCTCCCAACACACACACACACACACACACACACACACACACACACACACACATACAGCTGCTAAATTAAATATAATCAAACACGGGCAGTGTATCTATGAGTGGCACAGCACAATCCATCATCCAGTCCTTGGCAGTCCCGACGCCCAGCACAGTGGCCTATCTTTGACGAAAACTGCTAAGCTATCCACCAAACAACTGCTGAGAAGCAGAATGCTTTTTTCTCTGAAATTGGCTTTGGGATGTGAGTCTTCAGCTATTAAAATTACCCCAACTGGATGGCAAGGTGAGTAGTGGGGGCAGGGGGGTGGTGAGGGTTTGGAGCTGATCTCCATCATCTAAGCTCTTGGCTGCCCCTCCCCCCCACCAGGCTATTTAGAGGCTTGTTGCACCTCAGCTCCTTTTCTTCTAGTCTCAGGCTCCTCCCAGTACCCAAGGTCTGGAGATGGAGTCCAGGCTTTCCAAGGGGCCCCAGTCTGCCCACTCACGAGTGGTCAAAATCTCCTCTGCCAAGCCATGGGGGGTAGATTTTCCAGGGATCACGCTGTTGTATTCTGCATCCCTTTCTCTCCCTCTCCACCCTTTGTCCCCTGGAGTGTGGGCACTGGTCTCTGATTCTGTGGGGAGGGGTTGTTCCTCCCATGCTTGGCTCTGCCTTGTCTGTGGCAGCTGAGGACAAGTTCCCCAGGAGCAAAGAGTTGCCTGTGCAGTGGGCCTGCTTCCAGCCATCCCTCCACCAAGTCACTTCCGCTCCCCAAGTGGTGCTCAGGTCCTGAGTTCCTGGGCTGAGTCCCAATGCATCACAGCAGGATGGGCCTTAGGGATCACGCAGGAGGGAAAGGAGGCCCAGAGACAGAAACGCTTTGACCAGAGCTCTCGTGGGGCCAGGACTAGAGCTCATGCCTTTGACTCTCAAATCACTCATAGAGCTGGGAGGGCTCCCATGACCAGACACTCTCGCCGCAGGTATGGAAACAATCCAAAAGGCCAGTGGGAAGCTCCAAGATGGACCAGTCACCAAGGGGCTGCTGGCGGCTGTATGCCCGTCAGGTGTGAGAAGGGCTACACCTGGGGCCAGGTACCTGCTCGCATCCGAAGAGGTGACTGCGTGGGGGGCCCAGCCAGAGGCAGGCAGGCAGGCAGGCAGGAGGGGCCTTGGGATGGAAAGAGCCTGGCTGGCAGAGCAGGGCCCTGGCGCCTGGCCACTGGGGGCCATACTCCTCAGCAAATATGTTTTCTGGTTTAAGTGTGCCGTCCCCACCAACAACCCTCTCCCCCACAAAGCATAACATCACCATGTTTTGCTTTGAGGGGAGATGATGAATCTTTTCGCCAACAAATGTAATTTGCAGATTGGTGGGGCCTCTGGAGGAGCATTTGAAGCCAGTCCCCCTTGGGGAAGGGCCAGTTTGGAAGGGCCGCCCTGCTTTGCTGGGCATTTTACTTTTTCCATGTGAGTGGAAAAAAAAATCCTGGGTCTTCCCATGCCATAGATCCAAAGGCCAAATATTTGCTGTCTGCCCTGCCTTTTCCATCTCAGGTAGAGGCAGCAGCTCTTGCTAGCTCCTGGGGAGGGTGAGAGAAGCCCCTTAGGGGGGCATCCTGGGAATGAACCCTTCTCGAGGCAGCCCACACCCCCCCGGGATGTTATAGGAGATCACAGAAGGTGTCCTGGGGCGGGGGGAATACATGAGAGTGGCCACAGAGGCCTCAGTGAACAGGAATTTGGCCCCATGTGGTGGGGAACCTGTTGGTTGAGAACAGGGAAAAGGAGGTGAGAGGAGCAGACTTGGGGAACCCAAGGAGGGAGCCCACAGACACCCAGCTGGCAGGCCAGGAAGACCCCAAGACCTGCCGCCACAGTGTAGCCTATCCCCTTCTAACTATTCACCCATACCAACTCATTTCTCTTCCATCCAGAGGAGTGGAACTGCCTTGTGGAGATCCAGAAAGTCAGGTCGTGTGCTCCTGACTCCCTCCTCTTTGGGAGCTGAAGGGCTACTCCACTGTTGGGGATTTCTGCCCTGCCCTTCTTTCCCTCCCTCTATTTTCTCTTACAGTGTTTGTCAGGAACACTGGTGGAGCCAAACCACTCTGAGTATGTGTAGCATCTCCCCATCATCATTCAGGTCCAGAGCAGTGTGCGCCCCAAGCCTGTGGTGAGATGTGGTCTGAGACCCATCCAGAGGCTTCTGGGTAATGACCTGTCCTAGGCTGGCTGACGGGGGTGAGTACAGCTCCAGAGATGTGGTAGCTGAAAGCAGGAGCTTCGTGGGTGAGGCTCCTCTCGGCTGCCAAGGGATCTCTCTGGAGTTGATTATAACTTGCTTGCCTCATCCCGGACAGCCCAAGACACGGTGAGGCCATCAGCAAGCACAGAAGGGCCAGAGGCCAGAGGAAAGGCAGTGACAAAGAGGCAGGGGTAGGGTAGCCAGTGCTCTGGCCTGGAAGTCGGGACCCTGGGTTCTGGTTACCCTGACTAGCTGGGAGTCTTAAGCAAGTCCCTTCTCTGATCCATAGGAACAGCAACATAATTTATAGAGACCGGTGCAAAATGAAAGCGTGACGGGCCCTGGTTTAAAAGTTACTAAGAATCTCAAGACATTAAACCCAGTACGAGGACTTTGGAGTGGCAGGAACCTGTGGGGATGCACAGGTTTGCACACCCATGAAGCCAACCCTACCTGACTGGGCCTCAGTTTCCTCAACTATACAACACGGAGGCCGCATTGAGTCAGAGAGGTTTGTCTGCGGAGCCCTTTCTCCACAGAAAGCCTTAGCCCAGCAGATGTAAAGGACACAAACAGAGCTGATACTTCAACACCACCTGAGAGTATATGTAAAGCCCTATAGATGATCTGGGAAGTCTTTGTTAGTCCCAACATTTGATAAGTCAAAGAAGTGATGAGGTTCTCACTACTAGGAACACCAGCACCTGCTTGAGGGGCTCTGGAAGGATTATCAAAAAGCAGGGGAGAGAGCATTGAAACCCTCAAAGGTTCCCTGTCCCGTAAGATGACCCCAAAGCCTGCTGCTCCCCTAGCCATTGAAAATGACTGTTAAGACAAAGTGTGCTCTTTCCCAGGCCTTGAGGAAGCCAGACCCAGGTATGAGCACCTGGGACCAAGTCTGGTTCTTGTTTGCATCCCAGGCCCTGGCTTCCAGGGCCCCTGTGGGGATGGCTGGGGGGGCGGGGGGGGAGCTCGGGTCTGTACCTCTGGTCTTCCCGGCTGGGAGGTCAGAGGGCTGGTCAGCCAAGGTTCAGAGGCTGGGGTGGGGCAGGGCCTGGGCTGAGGGACGTGGACACAACAGGTCTCTCCCGAGGAAGGGGCTGAAGTTCCCGGAGAGGCCAGTCCTACCTAGGCCTGGCAGCGGGCAAACTAGGTAAGGGGGTGCGGGGGGGGGCTCCGAGATGGGTTCCCTGGTTGGGGATTTACACCACCCAGAAGGGTGGGCTGGTGACATCCTTCTGCGCTGACCGGTTAAAGGAATCAGAAATTTCTCTGGAAGTTCAGGCTGTTTTTAGGGACAGAGCAATGAAGAGTGAAGAGGTGACTGTGTGAACTTTCCTCTCCTGTAGACTTCAGGGCTCCATGCGTTCCCCCGTCCCCCCAGCCCCCCATCACTGCCTTTAGCAGGAGGGCAGAGCGAGCCCAGGGCTGCCCCCGGGAGTCCTCCCCATCGCGCCCGGGCGGGAAAGGGAGCGCGAGGGTCGCGCCGGCGCACGCGCGCGGGGCTTACCTTTCATGGTCCCTCTGGCGGGGCCTCGGGGGCACCCCGGGGCGGCGGCTCGAGTTGCGGACTGGCCCGCGGTGAAGCCTGCGGGTCTTCGGCCGGCACCCGCTCGCCGCCCTAGGCGCCACGCGCTCGAGCGCCGGGCTGCGGAGGCGGCGCGCCGAGGGGAGGGTCCGCGGGGTCGCCTCCGGGGGGCGCCAGGCCGCCCATCCCGCCGCCGCCGCCGCCCGCGCGCTTCCCGCTGGAGGCCGGCGAGGTCTGCGGCCGGCCCGCGCCCCGCGCTCCCCGCCTCCCGCCTCCCCCTGCTCGCGGGCGCGCGCTCCCACCCTCGTCGTCACTCCCTGGGCCCCGGCCCAGATCCGCTTCCTCGGCGTTTTCAGAACTGCCGCGGCCCGCCTCTTTGTGCTGCCGTGGGGTCCCGACCCTAGGCCCCTCTGCCTCCCCGGGCCCGCCCTGCGTCCGCCGCGCCCGGGAGCGGCCCCTCCCGAGCCGCAGCCCGCCCCGGGGGCTGTCTTGCGGCGGAGCTGGGGTGTGCGAACGGGCTTTGGTCCCCTGGACGGGACGGTCTCCTCGCCCCTCTAAGGGGTAGAGGCGCTGGGAGAAGGCAGGGTCCCCGGGTTCCTGCCCCAGCCCCTCCTGCTCCGGTTTGCGTGGGACTGCCCCCATCTCAGCACTGAAATTCCGCACTCCCTCCAGCCCCCCGGCGAGGTTGGTCACCCTAGCCCTGCCACGCTGGGCGAGTGACTCTGGGCAGCCCCTTCGTGTCTTCAAACCTCCGTTCTACACGAGGGAGCTGGGCCCCAGGCGCTCCCAAGTTCTGTGATTTCGTTGGGGGGGGAGGGTTCTGGTATAAGCAGTGACGTCATTGGAGGGGAACTGACCTCTAGCAAGGAGTTGTGACTTTCCTCCTAGGCTCTCACCTAGGGTCCTCAATTGTCATTCTTTATTAATGGATCGGTTCCTGACAACCTACCATATACCAGGTTCTGCCGCCAATTCTGGGAGCGTGAGGAATACTTCACACCAGCCGTGGCCCCAAGAGGTTGCATCTGGTGAGGAAAGCTAGCAATTCAACAAGTGACCGGGCTGAGGTGTGAAGGATGTGATGAACATTATAACAGGAGAGAGCGGGGAGAGAGGGAACCACAGAGTGGGACAACCCTGCCTGGCCTTTTCCCGCATCCCCACACTTCCATGGCTACCCCCACTTGGCCCTTGGAGCAAAGTAGGGATGACCAAAGCAGAAGAACTTTCCTCTAAGCCAGGAGCTGACACGGGGCCAAGAACAGCCACCATTCACAAATCCCAGCCAATCAGAAAAATCTGTCAGCCACCTGTCATCTGCTGCACCTGGCCCTGGCAGGTGTCAGTTTGTAAAGCACATTCTCTCCATTGTCTCAAGACCTTGCCACAGCTTCTAGCGAGGGAGCCAGGAACCATGCTGCCCATTTCACAGATGCAGAGACTGAGGTTCAGAGAGGATGTTGCCTCCCTGGTAGTAGTCACAATGTCCTCCTTGAACCTGGATTCCACCTCAGTCTGCTGGGATTGTGGCCTGGGCCAGGAGAGCTGCTTGGTAAATACTAGGGTGATACTCACATCAAAGGAATCCTTACCTAGGCTACCTGTGTATTAATTTATTTAATCCTTGCAGCAGCTTTATGAGATAAGCACAGTTATTGTCCTCATTGTTTAGTGGAGGAAACTGAGGCAAGGAGAGATTAAATAATGTGCTTACTGCCATGTAAGTAGTAAGTGGAGATCTTGAAAGTTGAACCCAGGCAGGCTAAATCCAGTGGCTGTCACACTGCAGTACCTCACACTGCCTCTCATAGAAGGTATTCAAATATTTATTGACATAAAGAACAAGCAAATGGCCTTCAGTTTTCTCCATGCTTTCTTAATTGGCTTGATCCAAGATGTTTGGTGACAAAAAGGGCCTAGCCCATCTGGATTCAGAGGAGGTACATACCCTGTGGTATTGCTATGATGTGCAAATGCATCAGCAAAGAACTGAAATATGCCTGTGTCTGGCAGCAGATGGGCCCTGGGTGAGCAGATCTGGACCCCAGCCCCGAAGAGGTTCAGAGGATGAACTCCAGTTTCAAAAGGACTCTGGGAGAGAGGGGACCTAGCACTGTGGAGTGGCAGGAAAGAGCTGGGGATAAATTGGCAGGCGCAAGGGGGTCAAAGCTCCAAAATAGTTCAGAGGGAAGGCAGAAAGATGAGAATAGAAGATGATCACAGATCAAAAAGGGAGGAAACAGGGATTTCCTAAGAGATTACACTAGCCTTTGGGTGAAAGCCTTTCAGCTACAATTTCAGGCATTTTCTGCCAATGGTCCAAAGGTAGACCCAGGGTCAACTGAAACAAACTCCCCACCCAGACCAGAATATGGGGGGCTGTCAGGATGGGGCTCAGGCTAGGACTTAACACAGAGGCAGAGACAGCAAAGGGAGGTGGGAATAGGGAGAAATGGTTAATAATGCTTTTAACTTATGCTTGGGCTGGGGAGGGGATAAGGACATTTGATTGTGACACATAAGCCACACCTCTGTTGAAAGCCAAAGGAAATAGCTGTAGAGAAGACGTCATTTAGAGGGTGGAAAAAAAGAACAAAAACAGAATCACTAATGATGGAACCCTGCATGTATTAATGAAGGTAGAAAGTCCCACTTCAGTTTGTGAGCAGTGCTGTGATTTGCTCATAACAGAACCTCCCAGGGAACCCCCAGACTGTCCTTTCTCTTTTCTACTTCAGGCACAAAATATCTCTTTCTCCTAAAGCGTGATTCCTCCCTCTGTGTCTTTGATCGCTTCTTCTCGCATCCTGTATTTCTCCAGCATTAGGACACTGCTTCCACTTTTCCTCCTCAGGATGTAGCTGTAACCCACAATGCTTGCTAAAATTGCTCCCTTCCTCTTACTTGCCAAGATAATGGCTCTTTCAAAACTTGTGTCCTCTTCAACCTTTTATAGACTTAACTGTATTTGTCAGAGTTCTTCTCCAAAGAAACAGAACCATAGCCAGCAGGCTGGAGACCCAGAGAAGAATTAATGTTGCAGCTCAAGTCCAAAGGAAGTCTACTGACAGGATTCCCTCTTTCTCTGGGGAAGTCAGGGGATTTTTTTCTATTACTGTCTTCACCTGATTAGGTAAGGCCCACCGCATGATGGAGAGCAATCTGCTTGACTCAAAGTCTACTGATTTAAGTGTTAATGTCAACTAAAAAAAACCCACCTTCACAGAAACCTCTAAAATAGTGTTTGACCAAATATCTGAGTGCTGTGGCCTAACCAAGTTGACATGTAAAATCAGCCATCAACATTAGCAGCTGCTTCTTGATCATCTTTTCTCCCCTGGTTTATCTGAATCTACATAACTTTGGTTCTTCTAAGCTTCTCTGATTTCTCTCTTTCTAAGAGCTTCTCCTATTCAGTAATTTTCTAAATATAGGCACTCCCTATCCTTGTGTTAGTATGAGTAATATTCACTGCTGTGGCACCCCCACCAACCTGCTATCTTAATATGACAGAAGTATATTTCTCACTCACATCACAGTCCAGTGTGGGTTGGGCAGTTCTCTCCCAAATGGTGACCCAGGGACCCAGGGACCCTCCATCTTGTTTTACCATTATCTTCAACATGTGGCCGTAAGATTGCTGCAAAATGGAAGAGAGGATGGAGGACCACGCAGAGAAGAGTTTTATGGGCTGGGCTGGTATATAGCACTTCTACCCATATTCCACCTAACCACAGGGCTTGAAAACAGGGTGAATTGTGGGCCCTGGATGGAGAAGAGAAGCACAGATAGGCGAGAGCTGGCAATCTCTGCACAGCGTCACCAAATACCTGTTTGCTTTCTTGTCTTCACATGGAAAGCACCTTGCCTCCCCCCATTGGGGCGGTGGATGGAAGCAACCCTCCTGTCACTGTGTTAAGCTCACAGTCCAGGCACTCCCTGTGATTCTGTCTTTTCTGCCAGGTCTGAAGTAGCCTCAATCTCAAATGGAGAAGCATGGATCAGATAACCACAATAAAAACACCCGCTTGGAAAAGGGAAGAAGGAAAAACAGAGTAGCTATAGATCTTTGGTTATTTTGAGAACCTTCCCCCCCAGATGCTGTAAGGGCTCCTAACTCTTGGATGGGGGAAGGTCTTTGCTTAGGCCCCCATTCAACCCCCTGGAGGAGCTCTCTTGTTTATTATACCCTAGGCTATGCTCTCTGGAAGGTTCTTCCTGATGCTACCATCTTTGTATACATGTGGAGAGGGTGCTGGAGGCGGAGCCTTCCCCCAGGTTGCTCAGTTCTCCCAGCCTAATGCCTTCTGGGGCGAAGGTTGCTTTACAGTTCCAACGGTTGGGATAAAAGGTAAAAGTCTGGGCATGCGGCATTTTGTTTGTAGGTGTGGTTTTGGGATTATTGAGATGTATGTTTCTGATGAAAGTCCCTCATAATTTTAGCAAAGTCTCATCTATTTGCTTTGAGTAGATTCCATGGGCCAGTGACCATGCCTAGAGTTTTTCTGAGACACTTGCTTTCTTTCTTTGCTTTGCTCTTTTGCACCTCTTTCTACCTCTCAAGGGCTAGGTAGCTACATTGATGCTACAAGACTTGACTGGGAAGGTCCTATCCTTAATCTGACCTCTTCACCATGGCTGGGGCTTCATGGGCCTTTTCTGCCATTTGGGATCTAAAAGCAGTTGGTGTTTTCCTCCCTATCAGGCTTAAATTTTCTGACCTCTCTCTTTTCCCTTTTATTTCTCTTTGCAAGCCATCCATTTCCCCTGGGCTCTCCTTTTTCTTATATCTTTTTCTCTGTATCAAATACAGCCAACAGCAGAGAACATACACTATCACTTTGATTCTTTCCAACAAATGTCTCTGGCCATGCCCATTGAGTCGGCATGTGGTCTGCTGTCCCAGATAACACAGGCACAGTTTACCAAATGTGTTGTCATTGATTTTCATTTTTTCTTTCTTTCTTTTTTTAAATCTTTAGTGTTTTTTAATTTACTTTCCAGAGAGAGAGCGGGAGTGGGGGAGGAGCAGAGAAAGAGAGGGAGAGGGAGAATTCCAAGCAGGCTCTGTACTTGTCAGTGCAAAGCCCGATGTGGGGCTGGAACCCACCAATCATAAGATGGTTACCTGAGCCAAAGGCGCATTGAGCCACCCAAGCGCCCTGAAGATTTTCATATTTTCAGCCTCTAATATCAGGTTCCTCACATTCTGCTATCCAACTGGTAAGCCAGGACACATATTTATGTTTTCACTACCATGGTCACACATTTAAAGATAGCAGATCCTACAGTAGTTAGACCAAGTAGTATGAGTTCTAACAATTACAGGACTTTAAAGACAGCACAGCAATCATTTATCTTTCCTGTAGATCACAATCCATTGCAGGGTAGGTGGCTCCCTCACAAATGTCCACTCGGGGATCGGGCTTCTTGCATCCTGTGGGACTGCCATCTTTCATACATAGCCTCAAAGGTCGATGTAGACAGGGAAGAGAAACCAGAGGATAGTGGATTGGAGGTTGTTCTGGCACAGGCCAAGGACAGGCACACAACTGCTTTCAGCTATATCCCATTGGCCAGAACTCAGTCACATGACATCAAGCAAAGGCAGGGGCTGGGAAGCATCCCTTAGCTGGGTTACCAGAAGGAAAGGGGGAAACATGGATGCTGGTGATGCTAACAAACCCCTCTCCAGCCCAGAACCTGGCGAGATTGTCTCCCTGACTCCCTCCATAAACTCTCTTGCAGTGGATTGAAACTCCATGCAGTGTTACTGCTTTGTTAATGCCAGAGTTTCACCCAAATCATCATTCCTTGGAAGCCAAATATTTTGGGAAGGCAGATGTGCTCACCACTATACCGTTGATGCTGCACAGGAGTAAAATATTTCTGAAAGGTCACAGGGGGCCTGTCCCAACATAGCAGTATTCCAGCAATATAGGTGAAACAGGAAAATATAACTCCCATTTCCTGTTGGGTTCCATTTTAAAATAAGAAATAGAATTTCCCGGGGGAGGGGGGGGAATCCATCAACATTCTCAACTGAAGACCTTTGTTCAAAGAAGACATTGGCCCAGACTCTGGACTATGTGATATTTTCCACAATCGTTATATTTTATTGCTTCCTTCCAGAAATTTATGGAAGATTTGTCCATGTCTATGAATTATTGCTTTACTTTATGTTTATCAATACTAGAATTTTTGAGAATGTACCTAGTGGCCAAGAGGTACCCTGAAATACCACTCTTTAGTGCTGGGCGGTGCTGTATTGTACGAATTCTTCTAGCCTGAAAAATTCTTTTTTTTTTTTGTAATTTTTTTGTTTATTTATTTTTGAGAGAGAGAGAGAGAGAGAGCGAGTGGGGTAGAGGCAGAGAGAGAGACACCATCAGAAGCATACTCCAGGCTCTGAGCTGTCAGCACCAACTGAGCCACCCAGGGGCCCCAGCCTGAGAAATTCTTAAAGGGGGCTTCATAATGTCATACTAATACCTTATGTTATGAACTCTGTAAGGGTGAAGTTTTAAGAAAATTCATTTATTCTTAAGTTTTTAAAAAAGATTACGTTTTTTAAGTTTATTTATTTGGAGAGAGAGATTGAGGGCAAATGGAGGAGAGGTAGAGAGAGGGAGAGAGAGAGAATCCTAAGCAGGCTCTACACACAGCCTGGAGCCCAGTGCAAGGCTAGATCTCACAAACCCATGAGATCATAACCTGAACTGAGTGGGTGCCTGGGAGGCTCAGTCAGTTAAGCGTCCTACTTCAGCTCAGGTCATGATCTTGTGGTTTGTGGGTTCGAGCCCCACACTGGGCTCTGTGCTGACAGCTCAGAGCCTGGAGCCTGCTTCAGATTTTGTGTCTCCTTCTTTCTCTGCCCCTCCCCCACTTGTTCTCTGTCTCTCTCTCTCTGTATCTCTCTCTCTCTCTCAAAAATAAATAAAAATTAAAAACATATATGACCTGAGCTGTAATCAAGAGTTGGATGCCCAACTGACTGAGCCATCCAGGCGCCCTAAAGACTTTTTTTTTTTTAATGTTTTATTTATTTCTAGGAGAGAGAGAGAGAGAGAGCGTGAGCAGGGGAGGGTCAGAGAGAGAGGGAGTCACAGACTGAAACAGGCTCCAGGCTCTGAGCTGTCAGTCAGCCCAGAGCCCGACGTGGGGCTCAAACCCACGAACTGCGAGATCATGACCCAAGCGAAAGTCAGACGCTTAACCGACTAAGCCACCCAGGCGCCCCAAGACTTTAATTTTTTATGTAATCTCTGCACCCAACAGAAGGCTTGAACTTAGAACCCTGAGATCAAGAGTCATATGCTCTACAGAATGAGCTAGTCAGTTACCCCTGAAGCAGTTTAATTACAAAGATGCAGTGGAGCTTGAACAAAGCTTTCAAATTAATATAAAAAAATGTTAGCAAAGACAAAGTACTTAGATTTTTCATCCAAATCAATTACAAATTCAGGAAGAGAGTGGCTGACTTCACTTGGGGCTTGGTATAGATGAGAAGAGAAGGAGCCTTGATGCTGTGTAGAAAGGAGAAGTGTCTTTTAGCCAAACCATCCACTAGAAAATGGAAGGGGATCCTTGTAGGAATCCCATAATTTACATTACTGCAAAGAGGACTGGAAAAGCCCCTTATCCAGGGGGGAAAAATCAGACATATTAAAAATTTTTTAGTGTTTATTATTTATTTTTGAGGGACAGAGAGAGACAGAGCATGAGCAGAGGAGGGGCAGAGAGAGAGAGAGGGAGACACAGAATCTGAAGCAGGCTCCAGGCTCTGAGCTGTCAGTGCAGGGCCCAATGCAAGGCTCGAACCCATGAACCATGAGATCATGACCTGAGCTGAAGTTGGATGCTCAGCCAACTAAGCCACCCAGGCACTCAAAGAATCATACATATTAAAATGGAAATATCAGCACTGGAGGGACATGAATGCTTTTCAAGAAGATATTTCCCAATGGATTCGGTACTTAGGAATTTCTTTATAGCAGGCCTTTAAGAGACTGGGTTTAATGTTATAAGAAGGATCCTAATGGACGTTCCCATCTATACTCTGGATGGAAGAGACCTAGGAAGCCTGCTTATTTCTTTGTTTCTCATTCAAAACTGGAAGGACAAAATTCATAACAGTATTGACAGGTGTCTCCAGTACACTTATAAAATGTAACATTCAGGGGAAATAAATTGAAACCCTACATTTAGATCCACCATCACTTGCACTAACAAAGGATGAAGCTTTGTAATTCAGAGAAAAAGATGGAGTTGGTATGGGGCCATGCATGGCTTTGGTTCATTTATTACACAAACACATAGCCTGGAGCTGTGTGTGGAGCTGGGGATATGTTTCCTAACCTTGTGGATGCTACAGTTTTGATATGAATCAAAAATAGGAGAGGACTACTAAAATAAACCTGAGACCTTAGATCGCCCTCACTTAAGCATTGATTTAGATAACTTAACACGCATTTATTAAGTACCTACTGCATGCTAGCCATGTCTTAGAGAATGGGAGCACATAACCAAATGGAAGTGGGGAAACACTTGAACTCTAATCTGATAAATTTCAGTATACTATGTTTAGTCAAGATTTCTCTAACTTTTCCACTGCCATAATGACAGAAGTAGCAAAAATATCTTTGAAACCATTCCTCTTAAAAAAAAAAAAAAACGATGTAGGGACCTGTGGGTGGCTCAGTCGATGAAGTGTTGGACTCGTGATTTCCACTCAGGTCATGATCTCATGGTTCGTGTGATCGAGCTCTGTGTGGGGCTCTGCACAGACAACATGGAGCCTGCTTGGAATTCTCTCTCTCTCTCTGCCCCAACCCTGCTTGTGTGCTCTGTCTCAAAACAGACAAACAAATAAATAAAAATTAAAAGACAATGTAAAAGTTGCATACCATATCACAACAAAACAATATTTGTTTTAATATAGAAGTAATGTTTTTCTGGGTTTGGGGGGCCATGGAGCAGCCTGGAGTCAAGGAATGGTGGGGAACATGGCAGAGGGCTGTTGCACTGGTCCTTTTTCTACTATTTAGTATTTTCAAATTATATATCTATCTCACTTTGATAAAAGAAAAATTTATCTAGAAACAAAAATAATAGTTTAAACTGCTTCTAGACATATATTATGCTTCTGTGTTGGAAGAACGAATACAAAAATGTGATTTTTCTAAAACCAGTGTGTACCTTTCATGCAATTGTAATTACAATTACCATTTTTTTTTCAAACTGGACAAAATCAAAGTTCATACAGAAGACTTGACGTCTGAGAATAGCCAACGAAATTTGTAAAGGAACAGTGGGGAAATTATCTTTTCAATATCAATTATTGTTTTAAGACTATGTAATGAAAACAATATGTTACACATGAATAAAAAAATAAATCAGAGGAAGAAGCTAGAAAGTCCTAAAACAGATCCAAACTTATTTTGGAAAGTTCACAGACAACAAACTGGCATTTCTTTTTTTTTTTAATTTTTTAATGATTTATTTATTTCTGAGAGAGAGATAGAGAGAGAGAAAGCAGGGGAGGGTCAGAGAGAGAGAGGGAGACACAGAATCTGAAACAGGCTCCAGGCTCTGAGCTGGCTGTCAGCACAGAGCCTGACGCAGGGCTGGAACCCAGGAACCACAAGATCATGACCTGAGCCGAAGTTGGACGCTTAACCAACTGGGCCACCCATGCGCCCCCAAACTGGCATTTCAACTCGGCACAAATAGGGTACTTTATTTGATAAATCGTGTTGATGTGATTGGCTGTACATCGGGAAGAAAATGAAGTTAGATCCTTGCCTCACCTCCCTACTCCACACACACACACACACACACACACACCACCATACACACCACCATACACACCACCATACACACCACAAACACACCGATTCCATTTGGATGAAATATCTAAATACAAACATTGACACAACAGGAAACTAGAAGAAAATTAGGAGAATAACTGTCTATATTTTAGCGAGACATTCTTAAACAAGACAGGAGACCTAGAAACTATTAAGGGAAAAACCAAATTTCACCACATAAAAAATTTAAGTGTCCATAATCAAAAGGAAAAGACACAAAATAACTTGGTAAAAACATTTGCAACACACACATAAAATTTATTTATTTAAAGTACTCCTATGAACTGATAAGAAAAAGGGATCAAAGTTCAATAAAATGAGCGAACAATGTGAATAAGCAAGTCACAAAAGAGGCAACTTCACTTAAAAATGATTAATTGAGGGGCAGCTGGCTGGCTCAGTTGGTGAAGCACATGACTCTTGATCTCAGGGTTGTGGGTTCAAACCCCACGCTGGGTGTAGAGATTACTAAAAATAAAATCTTTAAAAAAACAATTAGTTGAAATTAATGAATAGGTGAAAGAATTAAGGTGGAAAGATGTCATTTTCACTCACCAGGACTGGCAAAAATGCAAAAAACCAGCAGTGTCCAGTCTGATGATCACCTAGGAAATGCACATTCATAGAGAGAGTGGGAATTATCATCACCTTTCAGGAAAACCATCTAGCAATAATAGATTAATGTGAACACTACAATTCTCTTTTATCCTACATGTTCCCTTTTATTCACCAATTCCACTTTGACAATCTACCTCATACCAGAAAAGGCACCAACATATTAGGATACATGTGAAAGGCCATTTCATGTGACACCATAGATAGATAGATAGATAGATAGATAGATAGATAGATAGATAGATAGAGACAAAAAACATGGGAATGGCTGAATAAAATATGTAGCTACAGAAAAGCATGGCTTAAATTGATCTGTGTATTGACCTAGAGGGATATCCATAATATTTTATTATGTGGAAAAGAACAAGCAATATGTATAATATGATTTTATATTTATTTTTAGAAAGAAAAGAAAAAGGCAAAATCCCTTATTTGTTTACATAAGTAATATGTGATGTATATATGTTATACATCTAAATATACATTCATGCATTCTAAATATACGTTTATGTATAAATAGACTCCATTACTTTCAAAGCATGAGGTTTAAGGAGAAACTGAATAAAGACAGAAAGGAAGAAAGGAAGGGAGAAAAGGAAGGAAGATTGATCATTCACTAAATATTAACTTTTCTCCCTAAATCTAAGCAAAAGTGCAGTCAAATGCTTCTGTGTCTTTGTATGCTGTCCTCACCCCACAGCCTGCTCAGAGGTCAGTGTAAACCAATTTGAGAAGCACAATGTGTTACAATATATACATAATATAAAAGGAAGCAGAGGGTGGCTGGGGGCACAGGACCTCAGTATCCAATCCCAGGTTCTAAGTGTCTGGCTGCCCTCCTGCCTGGCCACCCAAAACTGGGTCTTGAGTTTGTTCCTAAAGCCACGCCAAGAGGAACATGACAAAAAGGAGCACCCTTGAGGCAGGAAGGAGCAGAGTGAAGTATCTGGCAACCTCACTCTATTAGAAGGGAGTGAAGAACGTGTATAAGGAAACAGATCTAAGTTGAGATAGAGCCACTGTTTTCAAATGTTTGAAGGGCTGTCTTGTAGAGGAGGAGGAATTTAACATACAGCACCTTAGAAATAGGATGGAAGACAGAGAAGTGATAAGAGGGCAGATTTCAGCTCAGTGTCAGCAAACTCTAAGATTCCTTTGACCCCCAGCTTTGTCTTTTATAAAATATAATACCACCACATACTCTTAACAGTGACACAGAGATGCAGTGAGGATCACTGGGCACAGCCTAAGCCAGTAACTTGTAAACTAGAAAGCAGTGGTCTTCAACTTGGGCTGTGCATTAAAACTACTTGGAGAATTAAAAAAGTCCCGATGCTTTCTCTGCCTGCACCACAGCTTAATTCAATCAGAACCTCTGGTGCTGGGACTCAGGCATTGGTAAATTTTAAAGTTCCCCAAGTGATTCCATTGAAAACCACGGAACTAAAACAATTACTAGTTGGAATCCAGGAGATTGTGGAAAAAGTAGGTTTTACCTGAGACAGATCTGGGGGCCAATTTTAAAAAAGAAGCCCATTAATCTAAGAATTGGAGATTAATGTTAGAACTGACTCACTCTGGAGTGAAATCTAGACCATGTAGTGAGTCAACAGCAAGTGTAACAATGAAGACAGTATAAGTAATATTTGTCTACTCCTATGATAAGCAACTTGGGAAAGGCTAGTTTCATCTCTTTTCCCCAAAAGATATTCCCTAGATGGGAATATAGGGAAATACAACTAATGGAGTGAACCTTTCCATGCTTTAGGGAGACCCTGAAAAACCACTCAGGATATCTCTGCATCAGCTGTGGGCTGTTTACTGTATATAAGTTTAGGATGCATTTTTTTCATAGGTCTGTAATTGACTAGATACACTCATTCAATAATTTGAGCCTGGAGAGGAAGTGTTAATAACAGGCCACAGGGTACTTACTGTTCTTGTCCATTTCTAGCTTGTTCCAGTTATATCGGTGGTGGCCAAGCCATCATGCTGGTGGCACTAGCTGGACAGTGATGGCAGTGATGCGGATGCATAACAAAGATATTGTAGAAGCAGGCAAGAAATGGTGGGGCAAAGCATACAGAGATAAATCTATAAATGTAAATCTCTTTACTTCCCTCCCCTCCCCTGACAGTCACCTGCTTGGGGGTGGGGGGGGAGATAAAGCTCCAAACCCCAAATGGACTGCACAAGATGGGAGCAAAAGGATTAAATAGCAGCATTTGCCAAAGATGATGATGAATTCTATTATGAATCAGCCAAGTGACTCAGCAGCTGAATGAAAGCTTATCTAGAGCGTTTGAGCAAGGGGAAAGTTAGTCAGTCACCCCCTGTATTGGCAGACCCACAGCTGGGCTCAGAGCAGCAAGCAAGGCAAGGTCCAGAAGGCCAAAGGGCTGGGGAGGAATCTGCAAACAAAGACAGGGCAGGCAGCCACAAGGCTGGAGATCACTGGGAGAAGAGACTAGTGCCTTCAAATATCTGAAGGACTAGCAGGAGGGCAATGGACTGGTTTTTTCCTATATGGTTGTAAAGGATAGCGCTGGGCTTGGGCTAGCTCTTAAAGGAGCCAGACTCTGACTCAACAGAAGAACCTAATGCTATCAACAGCTTTTCTAGACAACGGTTTACATACAGATAGTGAGCTCCCAGTTACTGGGGGCATACAAACAGAGGCAGGATAATCAGCTGGGAAGAACGTGGTAGTTGGTGGTGGGGAGTTAGCATTCAAGTAAGGTGTAAGAGCTGAACCAGTTGACCTCTACGATCTACTCAGAATATTCATACTCCAATCATGTACTCTGGCGCTTTCAAAATTTGCACTTTTTCCCATTCAAGTGTAATCTTCTGAGCCTTGTTTGCTTAGTAGCTGGAGTAATCAAGTAATCATTCCCAGGGGACCACAGTTGTGGCTGTGAATGGTGTTATTTTCTTCCAAATTCTTTCTTCCTTTCCTCCCTTGCCCTACTTCAGCTGACTAAGGCGGATCTTTGCCTGACCTCCAAAGTCTGATTTTTACAAATATAATTATCACAGATTTATGCCTCCTGTGCCGGATGCTGGGGGAGCCAGAGGACAGAAAAGTTACAAGGAGTATGCTCAAAAACAGCTCCAGTGACCTCAGTCATTGATATGCTAAGGGGGAGGCAGTGCCCACAGGCCCACAGAAAATGTAGCTGTTACTGATGATTAGACTTTTTGTTTTTTTAAGAAAAATAAAAGGAGCCTCAGGAAAGAAACATGGCTCTACATTTTCATCAGGTGTTTTTGTTTTTGTTTTCTTGCTCAGCTGATCTTCCCAGGCTTGACATTGTCTCTGGTTAGGTAGAGTGGGACCTTAGAGATGACACAAGGCAGATTCTTCATTGTCCTGATGGGAGGCACTGAGGCCCAGAGGGCAAAGTGGTTGTCCGAGGTTACCCAGCACCTCTGGGCAGAGCCAAGACTCTAGTCAGAAATCTATGTACCCAGCTCCAGTGCCCCCACTTTTTCACAGGCCTAGAAGATTCATCCATGCTCCCTTCTGAAAAGGGGTGGGGTCCTAGTTGTCCCTGGACCTTGGGAAATCAGGAACTGGGCCTCAAGCTGTACCTCTGAAGTTGGGAGCAGAAAATTCAGTCCCCTTCCATACAGCTCTCTCCTAAACCCTTACATCTTACGTGGTTTTCAAAGTTGGCGCCCAAACCAGGCTGCCTAATCCTGCCCTGCCTACCCATCTTCCCCCATCAGTGTGAGAACCCCTTCAGGCAGCTGGACTTTTCACCTGCTGTGCAAATGTCCTGGGGTTCCAAAGTGAGTGGCTCTGTTTCTTCCCCAAGCAGTAGCTATACCTGAGGGGCATCTGGGGTACTGCCCTCTGTGCCAGGGCATCATGTGAAGGCTCCCATCTCTCTGTCACATCAATGACCCCTGTCGAAGGGACTCTAGAAGTAAGCCCTTCCTGTCTGTCGGCAGAGGGAACTGTGACAGATGGAGCTGAGTGAGCCCCTTGCAAACAGGACCTGCACAGAATTTGCAAGGCCAGATGAAAGATGAAAATTTGGGGCCTCTTGTTCAACACCTATGAGGAATTTCAAGACTGCAGCCATAGCCATCAAACCAAGCTTGGGGTGCTGAGTCCCACACCATGGAGCCCACCCTGCTCTCCCGGGCCCCAAGTGGATGCGGACAATAATTTGTTTAAGGTTCAGGGGGTCTTCTGGTTCCCCAAATGAGTTCTCTGCTCCTGGCTAAAAACATATTTCTGCTTGCTCCTCACCAGGAGGTCTACCAAAGGACCACCGCGGCCACTGTGGTAGTTGGAGACGTTCTATCTTTCCTGCTGTGTGCCCTTCTCTAGCACAACCTTCTCCCCGTCCCACCCGCATTATTTCCGACGCTTTCTACTTATATGGAACAAGAGATGTGGCTCGCGTTCAAATGTGAAAAGAGCCTTGAGGTTTTATTTTGGACTGGAAACCGGTCAGGAGCGCAGTGCACCCCTGGAACCCTGTGAAGGGTTCGCCCAGCAACGTTATGTGAGCTCAAGCACTCCGCTCCTGGGGGGCACCGTCCCTGAACTCCGAGCCCCGGGGGGTGGGGGGAGTGGCGCAGCGCCCAGCGTCTGTCTGCCCCAGAGCCGGAGCCAGCGCGGCCTTTATCGGTGCAGATGCCTTGCCTCCCCTCCCCTCCCCTCCCCTCCCCTCCCCTCCCCACTACGCGCGCTCCCAGCCGGGTGCTGTACAGGAGCACTCCCCCACCCTACACCTCCGCATCCCCTCTGGCGCCGGCTTCCAGAAAGCTCCCAGTGAATTCCACGGCGTTCTTTGGGCGTGAGTCATGCAGGTTTGCAGACAGCCCCAAAGGGGGTGTAGACAAGGCTGAGCGCTATAAATACGCGCGCCTCACGGTGCTCACCACGCGTCGCCAGGAGCAGCGCACGGTCGCCGGGCGCCGCTGATCGGTGAGATGTCCCCACCTCGCCTACCCGGCACAGAGCCCCACCGGGACCCACGGGAGGGCGGGGATGGCAGCCAGGCGAGGACGGGAAGATCGCTGGTACTCACAAGGCTGTCAGAGCTGCGCTTAGGATGGAATCGGGAGACCATGGAAGGGAGGTGGCCCGAGATCCATCACTAGGCCGCCGAGCTGAAGGCGGAATGGCCGGGGGTGGCGCAAGGGCAGGCCAGAACTGTGCTCGCTAGCTCCAGCCGCAATTCTATGGGTAAATACGACAGGTGTAATGACCTTCCTTTTGCAAACATGGGGAAACTAAGACTTGGAGAACGAATGCCTAAACCCGGTGCCCAGACTAATGAGTGGCGGAGCCGGTCGCCACAAAGGGCCTCCCTGCAGCATCTTCCTTGTACAGGTACTGATGTCCAGGGCTGATTGTCAGCTGGCCTGCCTGAGTCATCCTGTTTGTTCCTGAATTCTCTAGTTGTCCCCACAGTGTGTTTATGTTTGGATTTTAAGTACATGTTGCAACCACTTAAATCCCACCCTTTCTGCTTCCTAATGCACCAGGATACATCGGAGGAAAGTCATGCATCCTCCCTCAGACCTCAGACATCTGATCCAGCTGTCTCATTTTACAGATGATAATCTGAGGCCTGGAAAGGTTTAGGATCCTCTCCCAAGATAAACAGCGAGTAGATGTCAGAATCAGGATTAGAACTGAAGCCTTGATCTTCCAGAATTTCTGGACCTAAAAAAAAAGGTGCTGAGGATGATGATGATGATGATTTTAAAAGAGAGAGGTTAAGAATTTAAGAATGAGTACAGATACAGTGAAAGAATACTGGCAGGAATGTTCATTATAATAACAGTGTGAAACTGCATACAATTTAACCTTGCAAAATAGAGTATGCCAGAAAATGGACTATTACATAACCACAAAAGAGTGCTTTTAAGGACTGTTTGGAGGTAGTGGGTGTAAGGGATCTGATTGTACACAAATGCATAGGAAATAGAAGGAAATATGCCACAGTGCTAGTATTTGCCTCTGGATGGTGTGAATTTCAGGTACATTATTTTTCTTTCTGGTTTAGTTTCTACATTTGTGGAGGCGGTAGGATAGGAGCGTAGGCCTTGGGCTTTAAAAACCATGCAACTTGCCAGCTGCATGACCACTTTGCTTAGGTCTCTATGTCCTTCTCATGGCTCCCTCTCCCATGGTTAAGCCTCCTTGGGGGAAAGAGGCTGCCTGGGGGTGGTGGGGGAAAGGAGGGCCTTGGCAGGGTCCCTTTGTCCAATCAGAGCAACTGGCAGCCAGGCTGCCAGGATATGAGCTCAGGCAGTTAGTTGTAGGCAGTTCCCTGTCCAGCCCCCATTCTAGTCTGTCCGTGACTAGTTGTATCAATCTCACATTCGGAATCAGAGTCAGCATGATAACAAGACACGCCCCCGCTGATTCGTAGGTACTGTAAAGGAGCTGATCATTGCACTAGAGCAAAGCCACACAGGGAGGGACCATGGATGCCCGGTTCAGTCCCTCTGTCCCTCTCCAAACGTGCACCTCCTCCCACTGCCCCGATAGATATTGCCAAAGCCCACAGTTAGTCCTAGGTCAGATTTCGACATAGTCAGAATTTACTATGATTATATAAGACCCCTGTATTTACAGAACACAGTCCCATCTCTGAGGTCCAAGTTGGGGACATTTTACAGATGAGGACACTAAGGTTCCAATTTTTTTAAAAAGTTTTTTCTTAATGTTTTATTTATTTCTGAGAGAGAGAGAGAGAGAGAGAGGGAGAAAGAGAGATAGAGATAGCATGAACAGAAGAGGATCAGAGAGAGAGGGAGACACAGAATCTGAAACAGGCTCCAGGTTCTGATCTGGCTGTGTCAGCACAGAGCCTGACACGGGCTTGAGCCCATGAACCATGAGATCATGACCTGAGCTGAAGTCAGACACCTAACCGACTGAGCCACCCAGGTGCCCCCAACTAAGGCTCTGATTTAATTGACTTAGTGTCAAGGAAAGAACACTGGGCTGGAGGTTGGGAGGGCTGGGTCCTCATCCTGGGGTGGCCAGTCTGCTGCAGACCTTGGGGAGCCCCATCTCAGCTCTAGGGTCTCCTTCCCCTCTGAGGGGGAGTGATCGGGGCAGGAGACTGATCTTTTCCTCAGCTCAGAACTGGCCGGAGCCCCAGTGGATCCCAGGCTCCTGGTGGGAGTCTCTGTACTAGCTGCTGGATTTCTGGACTCCTCATTCAGTGCTCTTCTCGTCCAAACCTATTTCCGAGGCTCTTGTGTGAATTTCTGAGAAGGATCCAGGGACCTCTTCCAGAGACGTGTTCTTGCTGGCTTTCTCTCTATGGCGTAACAAAAGCTCTGTTTCTCTTTGAGGTGTTTCAGGCCTCAGTGAGCAGCTAGGGCAGAGCCCGTGAGCCCTGGGCCTCTCCTGGCAGGCCTGAAATAGCACCCCGACTCAGCCACCCACCCTGTCTTTGGGGAAGGCAATGACCCATTCTCTTCTCCCACGCTGCTCCTTTGCTCTGAGTGGCCAGTCTGGGAACCACAGCTTGGCTGCTTTGCTAATTACTTTTCGGGGGAGGCATCCTTTATTAACGTGCTACCAAGTGTCCATATGGGCCTACTGAACTGAGGGCAGTTTGTAGATGTTTACAATTTCAGGAAGGGGGGGGAACCCCGCCTCCCTGCTATGTTATGGGAAATGAGTAAGTTCAGATAAGCAGTGGGGTGCGGAGGTCAGAAGACGGGCTGCTGGAGAGGGGGATTCTGTTTTAGACAACAATTTCAGCTTCTGGGAAAGGGTCCATTGTGTAAGACTGGGCTGTCCTGCGCTCCGAGCAGTCAGCTGAGTGGTGGCAGGGCACCTTGGCAGGGCACCCTACTATGGGCTTAAAGGGATAGCCCTGTGAAAGGGACCTGGCAGGGCACAGGCCTACGTCCATCCAGAGGGAACTTCTGGGGAGGCATGGGACCCATCTTTAACACCTTGACTTTGCCCCCCTCCCAGGACAATTGCTCTCCTGTATTTATACCCCAAATCCATGCAGCCTTGCTCAGGCCTCATGCTAGGGATGGAAGATGGGATTTATTGTCCTTTGCCAACCCAAAGGGTTGTCTGTCACTGCCTCATAGTCTTGAAAAGCAGCTTTAGGTGGTGTTAAGGCTCAGTGGAGAGAAAGGTGTTGTGATTGGTTGGTGTTGCCTGTGGGCAGGATTAGTGGTGCCCACAGCAGGGGGCTGTTGAACTCTGGGAGGCCTTCCCCAAGTTAGGGGTGGGGAAGGAGAGGGCTGGGTGAGTCATCCCAGAGAAGTGTTTTGAGGGTTTATTTGATATGAGCAGGTATCATCAGATAGACGTCCTTTCTGGATGCAGAAAGCACATGTCCAGACTTAGTCAGTGATTCTGGAGGGGGGAGGGGAGGAGGAGGAGGGGGAGGAAAAGGAGGAGAAGGGGGAGGAAGGGGAGGAGGAGGTGCAGGGCTGGACCTGAGCCCAGGGCTCTGACTCCAGAATTCTCTTTTCTTCTGTCTTAGGCTGCTTCTCCTATGGTTCCTCCCTGTACCCACTGCCTCCACTTTCTTTTGAAGGTGTCGGGTGGTGAGACTGATCTTTTCTCCCAGCTTCCCCAGGGGTAAAAACACTGGACTTTGGGCTGAGGGGCTGGCCGAGGGCAGGGCCCCAGGGGAGCTGCTGTAGGCTGCAGGCTGGGCCAGGAACCAGCAGGCTGTCTAGCTGTTACCATGACAGTCTCCTGTTCTCCACAAACAGAGGCCTGCTGGGATTCCAGAATTGGAGAGGCAGGCATGATGAAGACTCTCCTACTGCTGGTGGGGCTGCTGCTGGCTGGGAAGAATGGACCGGTTCTGGGAGACAAGGCGGTCTCAGACTCGGAGCTCCAGGGTGAGTGGAGCAGGGATTCTCCTCAACCACGCGTCCTCGCTATCAGGGCCCCAAGCAGAAAAAACTGTTTTCTCCCGTGTACCGGGTCTGCTTTGCTCGGACCAACCCCTCCTGGAGCCTGCTTACTCCAAGCTACCTGGCCTAGGTGGTCAAGTGGGCTCCAAGGCAGTTTTCGGGGGTATCCCGAGTGCTCGGAAAGCACTGGATGCCACAGCATCCCTTTTAGGCTGTTCCCTTGCCAGTCTGCTTGTCCTGGGTCCCACACCTCCTTCGCCAAGGGCTATGAAGCCAGGATCATTTGAGCCTTGTGACTTGCCACTGCACCTGCTGTATGTATCCTATGCCATTCCACCTAGACACCCAGTGGTCCATATCCAGGCAAGGGAAACGTCCTCCTTCAGAGCCCAGCCAGCATCCCCTCCTCTGCAAGGCCCTTCCTGCATCCTGTCCTCCCTCCTCCCACCCTTGTCCTGTAAGCTGAGCACTTCTTTGGGGGTAGTGGTTGAAAACTCAGACTTTGAGATCAGACTTGGGTGATCAGGCCCTGGTGTGTCTGACTCTGCGACTCCCGAGATGTGTAACCTGGGGTAGGTATCTGATCTCACTGTGCTTCCTTTTCCACACGAATGCCATGGGGATGATGTCAGTGCACAGAACATGAAATAAAAGGTGTGTGAAGTGGCCAAACTCAGTGCTGGCCCAGGAAAACCACCAGAAAAGCCTTAGCTGTTACTCCTTCAGCACTTTGGTGACATTGTCCCCTTGCCTTTGTCACATGGTATTGTGTCTCGATTGTAGTCTCCTCACGAAATGGTGCCATTCACTCATCTTTGTGTCCCCCGTCACCTGGCACCATGGAATAAAGAAGCTCCGATGTTTGATTATACTGAATTCCAGATAATTGTATCCCAAATAATATTTTACATTTTGATGTAAACAGTCACACTTCTAGGATTTTTTTCCCCTTGGAGGTTTTCTTCTGTGGCTGGGCAGGCTGGTTCTCCAGAGCCACAGGGACATAGTGGCCTGGTGCAGTTTGCTGCCCCTCCTCTGGGCTGTGTCTGCCCCAGCAGGTTGTGTTCCTGAGCCGCTGGTATAGTCGCTATGTGGGCCCTGGGTCCACGGTGAGCCCTGGGATGGAAACCCATGTTGGGGCAAAGCTGGGGCCCGAAGGCTGCCTGCCACAGTGGGCACTCCCAGCCTCGACAGCTCCTAGGCCGAGCCGGCCTTCCCGACTCTTCCAACTGGTTCTAGGATGACATCCCCAGTGCTATCTCTTCCTTTCTCCTCACTCTACCTCCCGGCCCTTCTCCTACAGAAATGTCCACTGAAGGGAGTAAGTACATTAACAAGGAAATTAAAAATGCACTCAAGGGCGTGAAGCAAATAAAGACTCTGATAGAACAGACCAATGAAGAGCGCAAATCCCTGCTCAGCAACTTAGAAGAAGCCAAGAAGAAGAAAGAGGTAAGGACTGTGCCATGTGACCAGGTGACAGCGCCCTCCCCCTGGAGGCTCCCCTGCTAGAGAGGAGCTGTGATCCAGGGCTCCTGTAGTGCCCTGCGGGTTGCTGCGGTGACCATCAGCCCTTCCAGGCTAGTGTCAGGTGATGCTGGGGCTGCAGTTAAGAAATAGGGAAAGTTTCTTTGCTTTTGAAAGCTTCCAGGGGTGAGGTTTTGGATCTGGTCTTTTACAAGCCTGGCGCAGTGACCGATGATGCCAGGACTCACTTCAATAGATTTTCTAAACCTGGACAATGCAAGCTCCAAGGTAGGCTTTGGATAAGGTCTGTTCCAGGTCAGGAGGGGAATGGGGTCCTGCCATCAGGAAGTTTATCTAATATGGACAATACCTTTGGGGTTAAGGCAAGCATACACTGTATTGCCCCAAGGCTTTCTAGAGTTCTATTTCATAAAGAGACAGCTAATCCAATAGTGAAAGTAGCTGGTCTAGCCTGTCCTAATGATTCAACAAAACTAAAACATCATAATGCAATAAACTTATTTTAAAAATCAGTAATCCCCTCAAGTGTATCCTAAAAACCTACTCCCATTGCCTCCCTAATGAAGGAAATTCTGAGACGGGGTCACCTGCTACCTTCACAACCCATAGTGCACAACTTTACTGTTTTAAAGACTCTGAGGGGTCACCTGGGTGGCGCAGTCCGTTAAGCATCTGACTCGATTTTGGCTCAGGTCATGATCTCATGGTTGTAGATCGAGTCCCACATCGGGCTTACAATTCTCTCTCCCCATGCCCCTCTCCCCTGCTCATGCACTCTGTCTCTAAAAATTTTTTTAAACTTTTAAAAACTAAAAGAAAACGATAATAAAGAGTAAATAAATGCATAAAACAAGGGCTCTGAGAAGGTCTGCAGGGAGGAAGTTTGTGGAATTTCATTTAACCCCGTGTTTTCCAAGTGGAATTGATCAGGGCACCCTATTTTCTCCCCTTGAGAGCTGGAAGCCACTTCAGGAAATGCCGGCCTGGATACAGCTCTTTCTTTAGATACTTAATGCCCTTCCTTGGTGTCAGTGTTTGTTTGGTTTTTTTTCTTGACATTTTGAGAATCCTCAAGTAGCTCATGCAGAGGTGGCAGGCAGGTCTTATTCTGGACTTTTTATGGTTAGCATCAGAATTTGATATTCTACACTCCAGGCTCTGTGATAAGGCACATCACATTCAGGAAAAGACTACATTACTTCTTAGTTCTTGAACATGTGAACAGGGAAGAAAAGAAGGGGGTAGAGCAGTTGACAGTTATGCATTGGCTCTGCAGGTGGTGTGCTGGCTTTTCCAGCAGAAGCAGAGAGCCAGGGGTGCAGGGGACCTGGAACAGGGGAGGGATGGCTCATAAGTCTTCCTTCCTGCTCAGCTCTTCACAGTGTAGCTTTGCTTTGGGGTGTGGATGGTCTACTTCATTCTTCATGGAAGTGTCAATACATTCATTTATTGAGATTTAATATAAAACAGTGGAAGGGGAAAAGCTTTCCATCACCCTTTTACCTGAGGACTGTTAACAGTTGATCTGTTTTTTACTGCATTTTCCCCTCTATACTCTTTTGACAGCTACCGTATTCAAAATCACGAATTGTTAACATGAAAAAATGCTTGTTACACTATTTAGAACTTAGCTACGGACACCTTGCCAAACTACTTCTCCAGCCTCTGTGTGTACCACAGTTTGCTTGACTTGTCTTTTAGTTTTAAGCACCTGGGTTGATTCCAGTATTTTTTTTTCTGCCATAAACAAATACTGTAACAAATATCTTCATGCATAGGGATTTTCCCTTTACAGCAGGAATTCTTCGGGGTGGATTCTTGTAGAATTATTGGACCAAATGAGACAGATGTGCAAGAGAGTTTTGGTAGTTGTGTGACTTTAATTTTTAGTTTAAAAAAGTTTTTTAAGGTTATTTATTTACTTTGAGAGAGAGGAAAAGAGAGCCATGAAGGGAGGGGCAGAGAGGGAGAGAGAGAGAATCCCAAGTAGGCTCCATGCTGTCACCACAGAGCCTGATGAGGGGCTCGAACTCACAAACTGTGAGATCATGACCTGACCTAAAACCAAGAGTTGGATGCTTAACTGACTGGGCCACCCAGGAGCCTCTTAATGTTTGTTTTTTTTTTTTTTTAATGTTTATTTATATTCGAGAGACAGAGAGAGAGAGTCGGGGAGGAGCAGAGAGAAACAGACATAGAATCTGAAGCAGGCTCCAAGCTTGGAGCTGTCAGCAGAGAGCCCAACGCAGGGCTTGTATGCAAAAGCTGTGAGATCACAATCAGAGCAGAAGTCAAACACTTAACTAACTGAGCCACAAGAACCCCCATGACTGTGATTGAGAAAGTTCACTTATTCTCATTGCATACTAGGGAATGTGGCTGCAATAGACAAATAAGATTCAGGACATCTGTGGAGGCTTCGGAAGACAACATTTAAACACCAAAAGTGGAGAACAGAAAATTAGGTATAAGGGAACAGTAAATCCTGGGGTCAAGACTAAGTGCAGAATCAGAGGAAGGGAATATCCACATGGGTTCTAGTGGCCAGACAAAACCGTAAAGAAGCACTGGGACTTGAAGTTGAGAAGGTCTTTAAAGCTGGATGGGGAGGGAACTCCAGGCGAATGAGGGAACGCAGGAGCCCGAGGAGGGAATAAGCACACTGTGTGGCCAGCCCTGGGAAGACCCGCCCAAGGGCTGGAGGGCCAGGCACCGCCGTGCCCCCTTGGAAAGCATGGAGCCTGTCGTTTCTGTGTGGCTCACCTGGCCTCGTGTCCCCCTGTAGGATGCCCTGAGTGAGACCAAGGACTCTGAAATGAAGCTGAAGGCGTCCGAGGGGGTGTGCAATGACACCATGATGGCCCTCTGGGAGGAGTGTAAGCCGTGCCTGAAACAGACCTGCATGAAGTTCTACGCTCGCGTCTGCAGAAGCGGCTCGGGCCTGGTTGGCCAACAGGTGACAGGGGACACGCTGCTGAGGACAGCTAGGCTCTGAGCCGGGGGTGGGGGCGGCGGTGGAGAACTGAGTGAAATACACATCTGTGGTCCTACATCCAGTTCCAGCATGTTGGGGTGCTCCTTGCGCCCCGCAGTTCCCCCACAGCATACTGCAATTCAGCCCCATTCTGACACTGTCCACCTGGAGACCCCATCAGATCCCACAGGGTAAGGACTCAGGCCCACTATGGACGTTCCTCTCCACCCCCCAGCTTCAACCGCTTGCTACTTGTGCTTCTGTCCTACTGGCTAGCATGGAGGTTCTCGCAACACGCCCCCCCCCCTTGGGTTCAGTTAATTTGCTAGAGCAGCTCACAGCTCAGAGACACAGTTGACTTACTAGGTTGTTGATTTCTTATAAAAGGATGTAACTCAGAAAAGCCAGAAGAAGAGATGCCTAGGGCAAGGTGTGGGGAGAGGGTGGGGAGCTAACATGCCCCCTGAGAGGGTGCCACTCTCCTGTGTCTTCACATGTTTACCAACCCAGAGGCACCTCAAGCTCATCGTTTTGGGATTTTCTGGAGTCTTCCTTCCATAGTCACAATTGATAAAATCATTGAAATCATTGGCCATTGTGAATGGATTCAACTTCCAGCCCCTCCCCGCTCCCCAGATATCAGGAGGTGGGATTAAGAATTCCACGTTCTGAGGTGCCTGGGTGGCTCAGTCGGTTAAGCGTCCGACTTAGGCTCAGGTCATGACCTCACAGTTCATGGATTCAAGCTCCGTGTAGGGCTCTGTGCTGACAGCTAGCTCAGAGCCTGGAGCCTGTCTTCAGATTCTGTGTCTCCCTCTTTCTCTGAACCTCCCCTGCTCATGCTGTCTCTATCTCTCTCTCAAAAATAAATAAAACATTAAAAAAAAAAAAAGAATTCCACGTTCTAATTGTTCTAATCTGGGTTGGTTCCTCTGGCAACCAGCCCCCATCCTTAGGTGCTTTCTAAAAACCACCTCATTAACATAACAAAAGACCTATATTATGTTCCTGAGGGCTTTAGGAACCCCATGAAGACCGAATCTACATTTCTTACTATAAATCACAGCATCACAGTTTCATTCCACATGCCCTGATGCAACTGATCAGCTGCATTGGGCTGCAATGGGGCCTGGAGCGTCCATGATCAGTTGCCCACGTTGGCTATGAGGGCACAAATGTGAAGTCCTTAAAAGCACATGTGCCAGGTATTTGCCATCTGTTAGAAGATTCTTCTCTAGAAATTGTTAGCTGGATAACATAACAAAGAGCTTCGTAGTATAGCAAATCCCTGTGCCCACTTAGGCAGAAGGAATTAGGAATTTTAGCACATGAATATTGATCTCATCCTCCCCTATGGGCTTTGTCTGGTTGGAGCTCATGAATTGAAGGCTGTCAGCTGGCTCTTTGGCTGAGTAGGGGTGTGGATATCCTTCATGGTCAAAAAAAAGATGAGTCTCAGGTGACAGGTGTTTGTGCATTTCTTGGCCTCAGACGTCATTCTAAATTCTTCCCTGTTGGGTGGGTAGAATGGAAGTACATTGGCCCCACAGTTGGGGGACCAGAGAGCCAGTTCCAGCAGGACCTTTGGTCATGTGCTATGACCAAGGAGACCAAGGGGCGGAGAGGGGCTGGGACTGGCTCTTCGCACAAGCAGGAGGCCAGAAGGAGGCTGGGATCTTATCAACCTTCTCCGAACTTCCCTATTTTGCCTGTTACAGCTTGAGGAGTTCCTGAACCAGAGTTCTCCCTTCTACTTCTGGATTAATGGCGACCGTATCGACTCCCTGCTGGAGAATGACCGGCAGCAGACCCACGCCCTGGACATCATGCAGGACAGATTCAACCGTGCATCCCGCATTATGGATGAGCTTTTCCAGGACAGATTTTTCACCCGGGAGCCCCAGGATACTTACCACTACTCACCCTTCAGCTCATTCCATAGGAGGCCTTTCTTCTTCAATCCCAAGTCCCGCTTCGCCCGGAATGTAATGCCTTTCCCTGCATTCCAGCCCTTGAACTTCCACGACATGTTTCAGCCCTTCTTTGACATGATACACCAGGCTCAACAGGCCATGGACGTCAACCTCCATAGAATTCCCTACCACTTCCCGATGGAATTCACAGACGGTGAGAAAAATGTCTCATTCTTCCTAAGGGATGGGAACTAGAAGGTTATTGAAAAGCTCAGTAGATTCTAAGAACGTTGCCGGGGGCTTTGCGTGTGTCATCTCAGTTTCCCCCAGCAACTCCATAAAGGTAGTATTATTCCCATTTAAGGAGGAGAAAAGTATGACAAAAGGTAAAGGAGTGTGTGTCCAAGTATTCATAGCCGATAAAGTGTGACCTGGTCAAATTTATCCCTGCTGGACTTGTAATCTTCTTCTTTCCAAGTTTGCCGTTCCCCTTGCAGCCACTGGTGGACATGACATGGATTAGTCCTTTCCAGAGAACCAGACAGCCTTTGTCTTGGGAACTCAGGTGACTTTATGTGGATGCCATGCACATATTGATCACAAATTATATAATGAGCCCATATTACAGTTTAGAAAACCATTCATGGCTATAGCCCTGGAGCCTGGTGGAGAATGGGCATGCAATGAATATTTTTTCAGTGAATGAAGTCTAATATGGACATGAAAAGTCAATACGTTTAGAAGTGATTTCCTTCATTGAACTAATAGACATGGTTGGCCAACACCATCTCCTAAATGCTGCAGTGTGTTGGCTTGATACAGTCTGGAAATACAGAACCTTGAACCTTGAACTGAATAGCATCTACTGTGTATCTGTAATGAGGAGAGCTCTGTGTTATAAAGAGGCTCAAACGAGGACCCCCTTCCTGCCTTCAAGGGGCTTGCAGACTGGCTAGGGGGAGAGAAATGAGCCAAATGGTTCTGATGCCAAAGAGAGGCGTATGGAATTACGGCAGTGTGGTGGCAGGAGGGCCTCATCACCCAGAGATGGTGGGAGGTGAAGCCAGGGATCCCCCAATCAGTTGTGCAGGCAGATGACTAATTTCCAACCTGCTCTGCCCACAGAAGCATCTCAGAGGGGCAAACAGTAGCATGGAAGGATCAGAGAGGTGGGGTGGCCCATCACTGTATTGCTCTGTGCGGGCCCTTGGCATGACTCCCTCTTCTCTCTTGTGTCTCCAGAAGACAGCCAAGACCGTACTGTGTGCAAGGAGATCCGTCACAACTCCACAGGGTGCCTGAGGATGAAGGACCAGTGTGACAAGTGCCAGGAGATCTTGTCAGTGGGTGAGTCAGGGAGCCCTGAGTCCCTGGTCCCTCTCTGGGGCTCCCTTTGTGGGGTCAGACTCATGGGACTTGAAATTCCACTCTGTTGCCTTCTGGCTATGGCACTATGGCCTTGGCCCTACTCCACCTGGGCCCTCATCTGTAGATACGGGTCAAGATGTAGGGCTGTCCCTGAAATCGGGAGACGGCATGTTTTGATTTCCCCAGTGATCTTCTTCCCGATGGCCCACCCTGGCAGACCTCCTCATTTTTCCCTGCAGATGAGGGAACTTTAGATAATAAGTATTCTATTTAACAAACACTTACCATGTGTACCCTTGGCACTGTTGTGAACACTTTGCAAACATTTACTCATTTCCTCAGAATGACCCTGAGTTGGGTATAGTTATTGTCTCTTTCTTAACAGAGGTGAAATCTTGTAGTCAAGAAATGGCTGAGTAACTTCCTAAGATTATAGAACACCCTTATGTGGGGAACTAGTTGTTTTAGATATGTTCTTTACTGGTGTTTGGTGTGATGTCCCTGGAACACATGGGTTACTGGTAGTGGCTCCTTCGCTTCCCAGCAAAATACCCTTTGGTTGGTTGGTCCCCAAAGCAAAGGTCCTCACTGAACATGATAACAAGGAGACATGATAACATAAGCCATCTGTTAACACGTATTTCATATTTAACGTGTCTTAGTACTGTATTCTTAAAGTAAGCTAGAAAAAAGTGATTAAGAAAATCATAAAGAAGATAGGGTGTCTGGGTGGCTCCGTCGGTTAAGCATCCGACTCTTGGTTTTGGCTCAGGTCATGATCTCACAGTCGTGAGATTGAGCCCTGCACTGGGAGCCCCACTTCACATTCTCTGTCTGCCTCTGTCTCTGTCCCCTCTCTCCCCCACTCCCGCTCACCCTCTTGCTCTCTCTCTCTCACTCAAAAAAGAAAGAAGGAAGGAAGGAAAGAAAGAGAGAAGGAAAGAAAAGACAAGACAAGACAAAGAGAGAAAGAAAACCATAAAGAAGAGAAAAATGACATTTACAGTACAACACCTGGTATAGAATCCTCACTGTGGACTCATTCGAGGGTCGACTGTATTTCCCCTTCAGCTGTTGCCCTCAGTTTTATTAGATCTGCTCATCGACAGTTTCCTGTTTCTTTGTGTTGGTTCCTGCCACACGACAGTCTGTGTTCAGAAAAGTTAATTGTTCCCCTGTACATAACAGATCAATCTGTGGCTTTGCTCTTAATACATTCGGGTTTGCCAGGGCAAGCCTTCAGAGTCTAGTTAAATATTGCTAGCCTCACTCCTATAATTTTGGAACCCACTGCAAAATAAATACAAGTGCTGTGAGAGGCTGATATGCAAAGCGTAGATGAGTACTCAACCAAGCCTCCTGGGCTTTTCCCATAAAATATCATAGTTAGAGTTGCAGAAATTACACAGTACTTTGCCTCAAGAAAGTCCTGTTTAGGGCCAGAAAGAGATGCACAGATGCCTGGGCTCAAATTGGCATCCCTACCATTGAACTTTTTTTTTTGTTTGTTTGTTTATTTTGAAAGAGAGAGCCTGCATGAACATGGGGTGGGGGGAGGGGCAGAGAGAGAGCACGCTGTCCATGCTGAGCCCGACTCAGAGCTCAAACCCACGACCGTGAAATCCTGACCTGAGCCAAAATCAGGAGTTGGACGCTCAGCCAACTGAGCCACCCAGGCACCTCCCCGCTGCTTCCACAGCACTGGTATTAATGGTCACTGATCACAGCTTACCTAAACTACCTTCTTTTCTACATTGAGAGTTATCACCTCTTGTCAAAGGTGCTTGCAACCAAGTGAGCACACACTGCCCGAACACTCTAGACCAGAGTTTTTCAACTTTGGCACTCCTGACATTTTGGACCAGATCATTTTTTTGTCACGTGGGACTGTCCTGTGCCCTGTGGACTGTTTAGCCACCAGGCGCCAGTAGCCTCCCTTCCCCAGCAGTCCTGACAACGAAAACAATTTTCAGACCTTGCCAAGTATCCCCTGGGGGGCAGCAGACACCTCCCACCCCCCAGTTGAGATCCACTGCTCCAGTCAGTCTTGGTTCTCAATGGCTTTCCTTATTTTTTAATTCTCCCCTGGTGAAAGAGTTAAGATTATTCAACCTGGCTTTTGTTTTTTGCCCCACCTAACATTTTTGAAATTTTAATACGAATGATTACATTTAATTTAATCACTAAGGGTAATCATTTATAGTCACTGCAGTGTGCAAAGATCTGTCCTCTCCCGACTTGGCTTGGGTTTGGTGTACCCTTCTTGGGATATTTTTTAGTAAAATTAGGGAAAGAAAATCAACAGTTTTTAAAGAGATAGTGGGTAGTTGCCAGCTCTGATCAGTCTGAAAACTGCAGTGGGCATTCAGGGACCAAAAGGAATGAGCTGTGTCTTCTCTGTCCCTCTGGTGAGCATGGTGACCAGCCGTGGTGGGCAGATGGGCAAGCCGGGATCCCCAGACACACAGGCTGCCGTGCTTTGTGCCCCAAGGATCCTGGCCAGCCCTTCTGCCTCAGGGACTGTTGGTACTAGATTTCCAACCCTGCAGATATGCTCCAAAGACAGGCTTGGAGAATTTTCCAGAGCCACAGACTCAGAGTAGGAAGAGCCTGGCCCCATGAATCATTTCTTTTATGACTTTAGGCAATGGATTTACCTCTGCAGGCCTCAGTTTCATTACTGGTAACACTTAAAGGCAGCATAGATGTGATTATTGGAGATAGTGGATTTCTAAAGAACTTATGTAGTATCTGGTACCGAGTAGGTGCCCCACAAATGGTCGCTCTGAGTAACCCCTCCTTCGTTCTGGAAATGATGCATCTAGGGACTAGGGCAGCGAGGGCAGGTCTGGGTCAGTGCTCCTCAAAAGTGCGGTCAACACTGCTTGTCGCCAGTCTCCAAGAGGATAAGGGTTTTGTACCCAAAGGTAAGTCAATGACATCCCTAAAGACACTTTTTAGTTCAGGTGACATTGTTTTCCAGAGCAAGATTTGACGGCTGAAGGAAGCTGCGTGCTGACTTATATTCCAGGATGAGACTGATGGCACGTGGTTTGTGGTTCGGCACTTACAGTAGCCCTGCTTTCGGTCCTGGCTCCAAGGACGGATTTCCATTCATTCCTTTTTAGCTTTCCCTTCACATTTCTGCCTTTTCTTCTTCATCTCTGGGCAGACTGTGCTGGCAGCAACCCCTTGCAGGTGCAGCTGCGACAGGAGCTCAACAGCTCCCTCCAGATAGCGGAGAAGTTCACCAAGCTGTACGACGAGCTACTGCAGTCCTACCAGGAGAAGATGTTCAACACGTCCTCGCTGCTGAAGCAGCTGAATGAGCAGTTTAGCTGGGTGTCCCAGCTGGCTAATCTCACTCAGAGCGAGGACCCGTTCTATCTCCAGGTCACTACGGTGAGTCGTGTCCTGACCATGCCCTGAAGCTTGGGGGCGTGATCTGGAGGCGACGTGAACCTTCCCAAGGAGTAGATGGGATGAAGATATTAAAGGGAGTCCTTATGCTTCAGATTGAGCTTATGTCATATTGCAGGAAACATAAGAGGTTTTTCATACATGGTTGCATGGAAGTCTCATCACCCAGTGAGGTGTAGAACATCATGCTCCCATTTTATGGTTGAGGAAAGGGAGACAGATTCAACAGCTTGCCCAAGGGTTAATAACTGATAGGTGACTCACCTGGGCAGTTGAACTTGTGTGCTTGGCTGGAAAGCCTATGATCTCCCCATGAGGCTGCCTTGCTGCCCTGTGCTGTGTCGAGTGCCTCATGAATTGGGGCATTATTCTCTACCAGTGATAGAAAGCTTCTCTCTAGTGCTGGGAGCTCTTTTTTTGTTTTTCTTTCCCCAATTCCTTTTCTGCCACTGGCCCAGGCAGCAGCTGCCCAAAGAAAACATGGTGGCTTAGAAACATGCGGGGCTCCCCATGGGCTTGTCCTCTGCAGACAATGTTTGTACCTACAAACAAATGTCTCTGAAATAGGGCATTTCTGTTCACAGAGTTACACAGATGTCTAAGTTAGTCGAAAGCAAAAAGCAACTGTCCAGATTTTAGCCTGGCTTTTGCTGCAAAACAAGTCCACTTGGACCAGCATTTCAGTTCTTCTCTTACTGTTTTTCCTTCTAGGTGAGCTCGCAGACTTCTGACTCCAATGTTCCCTCTGGCCTCACTAAGGTGGTCGTGAAGCTCTTTGATTCCGACCCCATCACTGTGATGGTCCCAGAAGAAGTCTCCAGGAACAATCCTAAATTTATGGAGACCGTGGCAGAGAAAGCCCTTCAGGAATACCGTCAAAAGAACTGGTGAGTATGCAGGCCTTACCTGTTGTCCCTCCGGGCCCCGCAGGTCCCCAGGGGCCAGAAACGACAGCATATCCAGCTTGGGAACGATGGCTCCGGGAGCCAGAGCCCAGGCACAAAGCCAGAAGATCACTGGACATTTTAATTTTCCTTGGAAGGATGATGACCTTTCTTTATTGATAAGAATTTGAGTATTGGTTGCTGCCTCTCAGTGAATATTGAGCCCTCACCTTCCATTTCCCTTCATTTTATTTTCAGGGAGAAATGAGATATGAACATTGCCTCTCCAGATATGGGGGCATCTGAGTTCAGCTGCCCCCCAAGATGAGCGATAGGCCTAGAGAGAACTCTGCATGTCACCACGTGACCAGGCCTTGCCTCAAGGCCCTCCTGTCCCTTCACCCAGCCTTTCCTCCCTCTGGACTCTGCATTGTAATGCCTGCGTTTGCTGATCACGGGAAGAACTCCCACGTGCCACTAATTCAATAAAACCAGTAATCAGAATGTTCTAGGGTGTCCTCCTTGTATGCTGTTTTTTTCTGTCTCCCACACACCTTCATTTTAGTACCAAAAAAAAAGTAGAAAAAAAAAGCAGTAGCAAAGATGGTATAAGGAGTATCATATAATTGAGAATAAACAGAGTGTGACAAAGGTAAACCATAGGATTCTTGCTCTTAGGGGAAAGAGATGTGTTCGAATGGCCAAGTGAAATAAATTTCGGAAAAATGAATTTTTTCCATTCCATTATAAAACCGTTGATGTTTTCCTGATTGGGGTAGGTGAGATCTGAAGGAATACCTTGAAAATCAGAGTGATAAGGGGATACTAACAAGGCATACTGAGTATTTTAATACACAATTGCTATTTTCCTAATAGAAACTGTTGTCCCTAAAAGGAAAAACGAGGCGATTTCCTTTTCATTTGGAATGTGGGTATTGTGGGTATGCTGCCAATCCGTACAGCCCTTACATCTGTCCACTCCACCATGATTTCTCTTCCACTTGGGTTTTTCCTGATGAGGAGTTCAAACAAGTCGGGGAAAAAAAAAAAAAAAAAAAATCTGGCTGGGCTGCAGTACCCCATGCTGCCAGCAGGTGGCCCTGCCTACCTGTGGTACTTCCCTCAACATGAAGTTACTAAGCATTTCCATTTAGGAGTATTTTCTAGCCATAGAATTCTTTTCATAAAATATACTTCTCGCGAAGAAAAAACCATCTTTCTGCATTCCAGATTTGTAGCTAAGTCTACATTATAAATTAAAAGCTTAGAATATTCTTACATCACCTGTTAGTTGTCTCTCCCTTCTTTAAGTTATAGGGACCTCTGCCACATAAGGAACAGACTCCGAGGCTTAGCTGAGCAAAGAAGTTGGTATTTTAGGGGTTCTTGGGTGGCTCAGTCGGTTAAGTGTCCGACTTCGGCTCAGGTCATGATCTCACCGCTCATGGGTTTGAGCCCCACTTCGGACTCTGTGCTGAGAGCTCAGAACCTGGAGCCTGCTTCAGACTGTGTCTCCCTCTCTCTTCCCCTCCCCCACTTGCACTCTATCTCTCTCTCAAAAATGAATAAATGTTAAAAAAAAAAAAAAAAGCTGGTATTTTAGTATTCCTTGCAAGGAAATTCAGAGTAAAGTTAGTATGGTTCGCTTAATGATCTGTATTAATTAGGGTTATGAGTTCAAAAGGCATTTTGCTAAAATGATGTAAATTGTACACCACATTAATGTCACATACCAGATTTAAAAATTTATTTTTTGTTTTCTATTATGTCTCTAGATTCTGGCAGCCACAATATCCAGATGTTGCTTTTTATGCGATCTACTTTATTTTTAATTTTTAAAAAATGTTTATTTTTGAGAGAGACAGAGACAGAACACAAGCAGGGGAGAGGCAGGGAGAGAGGGAGACACAGAATCCAAAGCAAGCTCCAGGCTCCAGCTGCCAGCACAGAACCTGATGTGGGTCTGGAACCCAAAATCCGCGAGACCATGACCGGAGCTGAAGTCAGATGCTCAACCAACTGAGACACCCAGGCATCCATATACAGTCTAGTTTAAACTGTTCTAGGTTAGCACCTTAAAACACAGCCCGAAACTGACTGAAGCTTGCTGGGACCCAATCTGTCGATCTTCTTTCCCCCTTTGTATGGTGGCCTTGTTGAGGGTCCATGAATATCTCTCCATCACTGACCGAGGTCCTGGCCTGAGGCACTAGAAAAAGCAAGGCAGGACATGAGATCACCAATGCGCAGAGATGAGAGCAGGGGGACCATGGTTAATGGGCCCTTGATTTTTGGCTTCTAGGATTATTGTGGCAAAGTGGGAAGAGCACTAGATGTTCTGAGAAGAGAGGACCTAGTTTTTGGCTGTAAACAGTGGCATCGCCAACCTGCAGTTAGGCCCTGTGTTGACACTTGATGGCCTTCTTCCAGGAAATTGTAACAAAAAGGAACCTCTGTTCACTACACCTTGAAATGACACTGAAATTACACAGTGAGCAGCTTGTGCAACTGTACCAGCTGCTGTGAGCCAGCCAAAGTGCTCTACTACTTGGGCCAATTGCCTGATGTAATCCCATTAGGTCCCACAGATACTCTGTAGGCACATTACAAAGGCTTCTAGGAGTAACCTTCATTAAAAAAATGTGGGACCTAGGGGCCTGGATGAAAGAACATCTGACCTCTGTTCCTTGTGCCCCACAGAGACTATTGAAAGGGATCAGGTTGCCCACCTTTTGCAGTGAAGTGGCAGGGAATAGGAGAGGGCTGGGAGCCAGGACGCTGCCCATGAATGCAGAGCAGAGCTCGCCACTAAGTGATGCGGTGGTGGGTGAATGGAAGGCCATTTAGCCCAGGCTTCATTTTCCTAAAGGGCATCCAATCAGACTTTTGATGTCATCTCCACTGGGGTTACACTTTGATCACAGAGTCACAGTGACAGGATCAAAGGAAAATGCTCGCCCTATAACAGTACCTTCATCCCACCGAGAGGGGGCTGGAGGTTTGGACTGCTGGCAAGGGTCTAAGTCAGAGAGAGGGACTGCTGTCTGTCCAAGTGAAGTTCAAAGGCAGCCCAAGGAAACCATCATCCTGTCTACAAGGAGAAGAGGCCACCTTGCACTAACCCTCTAGGTGTCCAGACCAAGCAAGACCCCTCCCCACCTCAGATAACCTCAGACAGCTTAAGCAGGGAGAATGGAGGGTGGGAAGGGTTCAGAGCTGGACCACACCCCTTCTTACTCTCTGGGCTTTCAGGACCCAGGGGCTGTAGGTGTGTGAGAGGGTAGAGTGTGCCCCTCACCTCCTCTGACAGAGGAGGAGAAGAGCCTGGGTTTAGGTATTAGATTTAAAGTAAGTAAAACCGACTATTTTATTATCTGTGACGTTTCCAGGTAGTGAAACAGTCTGCTTGAGATGTTGTTTAGTGATGGGAACAGCCCTTAGAATGAGTAAGATTATTTCACATCCATGCCACCAAATGAGTTGAAACTCCACAATAAACAGATTCCAAGGAGATAAACATTCTTATCCACAACGAAGCATGAAGCTCAGACATGGAGCATCGTGGGAGAGGTCACTTAAGAGTGAGGTTGTAGAGATAATGGGGACCATTTACTCACAGCCATGCGGCTGGTAAGTTGGCAGAATTGGGATTGAACCCAGATCTGATTCTGCCACCTTTTAGCTGCTCAGGTCCCCCAGCTTCATGTCCTAATCACACCCAGCATTTCCTGGTATCTTCTAGCTGTAAGAGAGTAGCTTGGCAAACCCCGGAAATATGAAATCGTTCCAAAGACAATGTGAAAAGGACTCAGGTCTGCAGAGCTTATTAAAAGAATTAATGATTACCAAATCAATTCGTGTATTACCAGTAAATGCCATACCGCATGGAACAGATTTACAAGGTTAATAATGAATTCTCTGTTTGCCTCTGGGATATTCTTAACCCCTTGGTCATGATCTTCCAGGTTTAGGACATCGCTCAGAGATGGTGGGCAACAGAATTTGCCCACTTCCTCCTGCCCATCCCCACCACTCTGAGGCCCATTCACTAATGGTCAACAGTTACCTTCAACCTGTCCCGGTCAATCCAAGGTTGAGAAGAGCTTACCCAGGATGGGGATGGAGAGGATCGCACCATCACCTCCCTGCTCTCATTTGTTGCCTCCAGCACGTGGGGGAGCAAAGATGCAGACCTTGAACTAGTACCAGACATTCTCCCACAATCTCCTTTTGATCTCTGTCCTTCTCTGGTGCCCAATTCAGTAACTGGTGACAGGTGGACCACTTACTTCAGCCTTACATTCACAAAGAGACTTTTGACCTCTTTGCGTATGATGTCATGTATATAAACTCACAGAGGTGCACTGACAACATCAAAGGAAGGTATTCATTCTCCAAATCCAAACCTGCATCCAATCACCAGCCCACCTGCATCGAGTGCACAAGGTGTTGACCTTTAAAATAATATCTTGCAATTATCTTGAACATAGCACATTGTTCAAGCACATTGTTCACTCCCTCTCTGTGTGTAAAGGCATTCATTTGTGGATGTCAAAAGTGGAAAAAAAAAACCACCAAAAGTTTGATCATTTTCTTTTAGAATTTTCCGGAAATGTCTAGGTGTCTCTGAAAGACCCTGCCACATGGGGAAGAAAACTAAGGTAAAACCAAGATAAGTCAGGCTCAGGTATGCTCAGACTCTGCTTTATTGTATTCTCATTTTGTCCATGGGTTCCTCAAGGTCCCTTGGGATTAGGGTGCTTGTAACTATTTTTTCAGCTCCCATTCTCCCATTCTTGGATAGTTCCTGCCTTTGCCCTCATTTGACTAACTGGAGACCTTTCTTGTAATATCTTCCTTGGAGGGGACCCAGGAACCTCTTCTAAATTTGAAACCTAGGATTGCAGAGAGAACTCTTCCCTCTCAGCAACTCCCCAAGCCTCCCTCAAGGTCTGCTCCCTTCTCTGTGGCATTCCTGGCTGCTGTTTAGTTTGGGACTAGCTGGCTAGACGGTTTAGGTCCAGGGCCGGCTGCTTGGTTTTCACCTGGGTACCTTGGCTGGGTCAGGACAGCTGCCACTAGGAGGCGCCATGAACACTGTTCCCAGGGCTGACTGTGGCTGCTGACCTTGAGGGAAGACTAAAGTTGTGTTGCAGCTCCACACCCCTGGTGGGCTTTGCTGCCCCTTCCCTCGAGTCAGCTCTATCTACCCACCCCCTTATCTATCCTCCTGGCCCTGCCTATGCAGGTGGTCAGGCTGACTCAGTTCCGGGTTATCCCCATGCAGAAACATTTACAAGTGAAGTGAGCCAGCATCTGTCTTAGGTCTTTAAATGTCTCACAACTTTGCATTTTGGCAGACTTTCCCGGCAGAGGTGCATCCTTCTGAGACCCTCAGAGCTCACCCGGACCCCTTGCATTCTCAGCTCTGCCCCTGTGGGATGTAGGGCCGGGCCGGGTGACTGCCCTGAGGCGAGAAGCTACCTACAGTTCACCTGCTCCACTTGTTGGGATATGCACCTTTTCTTTTGGCTGGTGACCTCTCACCCCAAATTTAGAGAGCCTTCATGGCCCAGCAGCCCTGATGCTGCACTAGAATTTAGTTTCTCAGTCACCCAGGGATGACGCTGTTCCTCATCCTTCCATTCACCTCTTTAGATGGTGTGGGTGGTCACTGTCCACTGTTATAAGTACAATCTCAGAGCACAGGTCCCGAGCTCAGCAACCATGATTTTCCAGATCTCCTGAGATGAGAGTGTTTGCCAAGGGGGCGGAGCTGACTCATGCTACCTGAGGTTGACAGAGTAAGGGGGCACTGAGAGAGAAGAGAGGTCAGCCAGTGGGAATCCGGGACAGAAGTAGCTAGGAGGAATCAAGGAAGGAGAGAAAAAGTGGATCAATACACACCATTCATGATCAAAAGGGTTCTACAGTCAGAATTTTTTTGGTGGGCATATATCCTTCTGGGCATCTACCCGGAAGTGGAATTGCCGGACCATATGGTAATCCTGTGTTAAATTTTTTGAGGGCCCACCATATTGTTTTCAAGAGGATGCACCATGTTACATTCCAACCAGTGATGTGCAATAGTTTCACTTTCTCCACATCCTTGACAACACTTGTTACTTTCTGTTGTTGGTGTTGCTGTTGTTTTTATTTTTTATTTTACTTTATTAAAATTTTTTTTAATGTTTATTCATTTTTGAGAGACACAGAGAGACAGAGCACAAACAGGGGAGGGGCAGAGAGAGAGGGAGACACAGAATCCGAAGCAGCCTGCAGGCTCTGAGGTTTCAGCACAGAGCCCTATGCGGGGCTGGAACTCATGAACCATGAGATCATGACCTGAGTTGAAGTTGGACGCTTAACCCACTGAGTCACCCAGGCAGTCCAATGTTTTTTTGTTGTTGTTGTTGTTTGAAATAATAGTGATCCTAATGAGTGTGGAGATATCTCATTGTGGTTTTATTTGCACTTCCTTAATGATTAGTGATGGGGAGCATCTTTTCATGTGCTTATTGGCCATCTGGATATCTTTTTGGGGAAATGTCAACTCAAGTCTTCTGCCCATTTAAACATTTGCTGTTGTTGAGTTGTAAGAGTTCTTCACATATCATGGATATTACCTCTTATGAGATATAAGATTAGAATATAAATCTTTTGAGGCCAGAAACCTGTCTGAATCGTCTCTTAATCCCCTCAAGCACTTGATACCTAGTAGATGTTCCATGAATGCTCACAAAAGAATGGTCACAAAATGTGGTAGGTCAGAGGCACGTTGATACTACGTTTGCAAAAGGTATATGAAGAGCATTGTCCAGGTAGGCTCAAGACCCATTAGCTCTGGAGGGAAGCCAGGAATTTAGGGAGGCTCCTGTTCCCAAAAGATTACCTGGAAATGAAGAGGAGAGGGCAGAGAGTGAATCAGTTCTTGGTCTTTATTTAAAAGAAGGCAAGGAGAGGCCCAATCCCCAAACATTCCCTGGAAAAGACATGCTTGAAGGTCAGGCGATGGGAGATCAGGGGGACGGGAAGACACGGAGAGAGAGCAGTCCTAGGGCAGGTGGGCACTCAGCTGAGCATCTGAAAAACCCTTGAGGGTGAAAGGAGGCAGAACACAGTACCCAGGACTGCTGTGCCCAAACACACGTTAAGGGGGCCCCAGAATTTCAGCAGGTAGAAGCTGTGAATAACCAAAGCTCTGACCTCTTAAAGAAACATAACATTTCAAGGGTTTCTCTATATCCTGGGAAAACAGACTAAAGTTCAGGGGAGGGGGTTGCCGCATGGAGATGTAATTGGAGACTTGGGTGTTTTTTGCATGGGGTTGTTGTCTGTGGATAGGAGTGGCTGTGGGTGCCACAGCAGAGGGCCCACGGAAAGAGGTCGGCTCCTCATTGGGCCTGTGGGACACTGAGACTTCAACATCCTGGAGGTGGGCCTGAGGGATGGGATGGGGTGGGCTTGATGTGTTCTGTTTCTGCTTCAGTAGAACACCTTCTCCAGATACGCATTCAGGAACATCCCGGTAGGGTCCAGCTTTTCTCGGATGGCACAGAACTTCGAAAAGGCTGGGTACATTTTCTCAAAGTCCTTCCGGGTACAGTTGTGGGCCTATGGAAGCAACCAGACAGGACTGACCTCATTCCCCGGGGCTGAAATTTCAGTGGGGCCACAAACAGGCAGACTTGTGGCTGTGCACCTGCAAACGTGACCCTCCCATCCCTAGGCACACACAAGCGTGTGTGCACACACATGTACCCACTTACCCACACATGCATGCATGTATGCAAAATGCACGTCCCCATACCTATACATGCATGTGTGTGTCCACACATATGCTTGCACACATAGGCATGCATGCAAGTACACACATGATGTAAAGAGCCGAGCGGGAGAGACGGAGTTCTTGGTAGGTAAAGGAAGGTGTCACAGTGTTAACATTAAACTCTGGATTCACTTTGCCACCCCACAGTGTGACAGTAGAGAGGGCTCTGCCCCCAATTCTATTGCTAATCAGTAAATGAGTACCATCACCTCTGAAGACTCTCAGTTCCCTATCTCTTAAAGGGCCTCACTGACTCCTGCCTTACCCTGCTCACAGGGTTTCTATGAGAATCGAATAAAATGAGAGATTTCTCTGAAAACTGTGAAGGAGATTTCACAGAGTACTATCACTGAGCTGTTGGAACATGAATGTTGGGGGAAGCTAGGCCAGGGTCAGCTTCCTGCCTGTGACTTGCTTAGCGCGCCCTCCCCCCCAATCCCAACTTCTGTGCCTTGGGCAGTCAGAGGAACAGGGAAGAGAGACACCCTCTGGTGGACCCCCAGCTCCCAGCAGCTGCCAGGCCATCAGCCCTGTGAGCTTCTCACTGGCAAATCCTACCTTGGCCCAGTGGGGCCTGCCCCCCACCTTCTTCATGATGGTCTCGTAGGCCAGCCAGTAGTCCAACCGTGGTACATCCTTGCCATAGGGCCTGGTGGGGAGCAGAAGGAGGTGAGGCCCTGTCCCTGCCCTGAGCACCCCACCACGGTTACATGGCAACTTCCCTGTGCCACGCCCAGCACCTGGCATGTGGCATCAAGATCAAGCCGTGGCTCTGCCCACAGGACATGGATAGCAGTGATCCAGCAACTTGATGACTTTCCTCACTGCTTGTCCCCAGAAGGATATCAGAAAGTATTGCATCATCTCATATTTTCTACTTGGCATAAATATATTATACACGCACACATCATTATGGTGTACCATATATATATACCATCTTTTTGACAAAGCCTAGGAATCTTGGAGTCACCTCATTCGATGTAAGGAAAGCATGGCCATATAGAACTTCATTGGTCAGTCCTCACTGCTAAGAAGTCTACGTCCCAAACTTTTTAAAATTCAGATACATGTGATGCATACTCATGGCGACTTTCTCACTTCTGGATTTGCATTCACAGGTAGGGAGAAGATAGACAGAAGGACAGACTGATAAGGTCTGAACCATGCCAAAAGTCTGTCCCTGCGTGAAATAAGCTGCCTTCTGTTCAATGAGTCTTGCAGAAACTCTCTTTTCTGGTTTTTCAGAACTCCTTCCAGAATAGTCCATTCTTTAATGGTCCCGTGGGCATCTTATAAGTCTGAGGGTTTTATATGCAGGAGAAATATACCATAGTAAGCCTCAAGATGGGGGAGAGCTAAGTTTTTCTTTTGCAAAGTCAGAAGAGGCTATTATCAATGAGAGATGGGATAGAAGAGACAGAAGGAAGACATCGTTTACACAGGAAATATTTAAAGAGATGGATGTTTTAAACTATGTGTGTCCTATAGCTTCTTGGCCTTTTGGCTAAGACCAAGTATAAACTATGCATGTCCCTAAGCCTTATCCTAGAGACTGCTACGTATCCCTAGGAAAAAGGTAATGCAGTTGTGAGCATAAGGTGTCTGCACAGCGCCTGGTGGAGCTGGTCAGGATGGGCAATGACCCCTTGAGTCAAGAATGAACCTCTTTCCTGCCTAACTCATAGGAAACACTGTGGTTTTTTTAGGGGGGGAGAGAGGGAGAGAGGCAAACCATGAGAGAATCTTGAACAAACTGAGAACAGTTTGAGAACAAACTGAGGACTGATGGGTGTGGGGGGAGGAGGGGGGAGATGGGCATGGAGGAAGACACTTGTGGGGATGAGCACTGGGTGTTATATGGAAACCAACTTGACAATAAACTATTTGTAAAAAAAATTTTTTTTTAAGTTTATTTACTTATTTTGGGAGAGACAGAGAAAGTGTGTGTTGTGAGCAGGGAAGATACAGAGAGAGAAGGAGAGAGAATCCCAAGCATGTTCCATATTGTCATCGTGGAGCCCAACACAGGGCTAGACCTCACAAACCATGAGATCATGACCTGAGCCGAAATCAAGAGTCAGGTGCTTAGCTGACTGAGCCACCCAGGTGCTCCATTTTCTGCTTAACTTAAACCTAGCTTCAGAATCCTTCTCAACACAGCATTTCAGGCTGTCAGAACCACCCACTAGAGTAGGCACATGAGATAGCAGGCAAGGAAGAGAGACTATTTGCTGCTGCCAGGATCAAATAAGTCTCACTAGAGAGGGCAGCATCTGAACCAGCCTTGAAGGATGGGTAAGGAGGAGGGTCCTTTTACAGCTGAAGGGCTCCTCCCCCAGCCCGCCCACAGCCCCGCCCCTCCCAGCGAGCCGGGCACCTGTACATAATGATGTTCATGTAGCAGCTGTCCCTCTGGAAGCAGGGGCTCAGCAGGATGTCATCCCCCCTGGTGAAGCGCACCTCCACAGGGAAGTGGGCCACCATCTTGGGGTGGGTCTCCAGCACAGCCTTCAGCTCCAGCAGCGCCTCTTTGGTCTTCTCTCTGCATTCATCCCAGGGCAGCAGAACCCAGACCTCAGAGAAGGGCCTCCAGGAGCCACCACACAAGGTTCTGCATGTCTGCTCCCTCCCACCCCCACCAGGGATGGGGATGGGGGCTCCCAGCTCCTAAGGAGGCCCATCTTCAGTGGTTGCTCTCCAAGTCCCTCACGTGGACTGTGAGTGTGCCCACTGGAGAGCTACCTCCTGCTTCTGGGCCAGCCTTGGGCCACTGCCCAGTCAGGGGCTCCTCTTAGGTGCCTGGCTTCGGCTGTCCCCCAACCCCAGACCCTTCCTTTCCAGACAGAGTCAAAGCAGCCTGATTCCAGTACTTACACTTGTTCTAATATTCTCACTGGGAGAGCGGAGCCCCAGACCTTGAACACAGTAACAGAGGCCTCTCCTGAGCACTGGGCACCGCTCCCCCCACCCCCATTCCTGGAGAGAGGCGGAGATGGGACCATTCAGAGAAGAAGCTGCAATGAGTTCTGGGGCTACAGATCTCGCCCAGGTCCTCACGCAGGCTCCCTCCCAAAGCAGAGTCCCAGCCCCTGGCATGCGAGGTGGGCTCTGCCCACCAAGGGACTGAATGCAGGGAACAGTCTTCCAGAGCAGCAAGGAGCTGGGCAGGGAGCCCCACACTCCAAGTTCAAGCCTGCTGTGAGCCACCTCCGGGCTGCTGTCCCTGCAGAGGTGGACCAGCTTGGTACATGGGCCCCAGAAGGGGACTCAGCCTCCGGTTTGCCCCCTTCTCATTATGGGTAGGACCAGCAGCCTGGTGGGCAGCATACATGCCAGGGCTGCACTAAGGACCCTTGAAGGGGGTCCCTTGGACACTGACCCCTCTGCAGCCTGGCCAGAATGGCCTACCTGGGAATGGCCCAGTCCTGGACGTGCTGCTTGAAGCGGCACTCATAGGTGAAGATCTCATGGCTGAGATTGCTGCTCTCCCTCTTCCTGGTGAACAGGAGCCAGAAGAAGAAGCGATTGATCCAGCCCACGAGGCCTGGCAGGAAGGAACTGGAGGGGGCAGGGCAGAGGGGTGATCAGTCATCATAAAACCCAGCATTTATAATTTATCTTTAATGTTTAGTTATTTCTGAGAGAGACATAGAGAGAGAGCAGGGGAGGGGCAGAGAGAGAAGGAGACACAGAATCCAAAGCAGGCTCCAGGCTCTGAGCTGTCAGCACAATCCAGCATTTAATGAGTGCCACCTGTGTGCTTACAAACCATGGGGGAGTTCCGTCCAAACCTCTGCCACTCCCGCTTACCTATAGCTTAGAAACCTTCCTGGGGATAGAAACAGCATTCCAAACAATTCTCCCAACACTAACAGAAGCCACTTCCAGAGAGCCCCTGTGTGCATGCCGCTACCCTTCTAGGGAGGACTAGCTTGTTTTCAGTGTTTGTGGATTTTTCCTCCTCCTCCTCCTCCTCCTCCTCCTCCTCCTCCTCCTCCTTCTTCTTCTTCTTCTTCTTCTTCTTCTTCTTCTTCTTCTTCTTCTTCGTTGTTGCTTGTTTTTAATGCTTGTTTTTGAGAGAAACAGAGAGAGCAAGAGCACACAAGAGCATGGGGGAGGGTCAGAGAGAGGGAGACACAGAATCGGAAGCAGGCTCCAGGCTCTGAGCTGTCAGCACAGAGCCTGACATGAAGCTCGAACCCATGAACTGTGAGATCATGACCTGAGCCACCAATGGAGCCACCCAGGTGCCTCAGAGATTTTTTCCTTCTTAATTGTGGTAAAAAGTTGCATAACCTTAAATTTGCCCTCTTAGCCATTTTTAAGTATAAGGGTTAGCAGTGTTAGGTAGATTCACATTGTTGCAAGAGTGCCCAGAACCTCACAAAGTGAAACTCTGTCCCCAATAAACAAGTCCCCACTCCCCTGCTCTCCCCACCAGCCCCCCAGCAAAACCCCTTCTACCATCTGTCTTTATGAATTTGACTGCTCTGGGGGCCTCACATAAGCAGAGTCCCACAGTTTTTGCCTTTTGTGACTGGCTTAGGTCACTTAGCATATTGTCCTTCAGGTTCATCCATGTTGTAGCCTGGATCAGAATTTCCTTTCTTTTTAAGGCCAACTAAAATGCTGTTATCTGTGTAGACCACATTTGGTTCATGCATTCATCCGTTGGACACTGGGGTTTGCCTCCACCTCTTGGCTATTAAGAATAATGCTGCTATGAACATGAGTGTGTAAGTATCTCTTTAAGACCCTGCTTTCATGGGGTGCGTGGGTGGCTCAGTCAGTTGAGCATGTGACTCTCAATTTCTGCTCAGGTCGCGATCCCAGGGTCAGGTCAAGCCTTATGTCAGGCTCTGCACTGAGTGTGGAGCCAACCTGAATACTCCAAACAACCCAAATGTTGGCTAGTGGCTCTACTTTATGTATGGGCAAACCACAGCTCAGAGAGGCTGAGCAATTTACCCGGAGTCACACAGCAGGGAAGTGAAGATAAGGATCAGAGTCAAGGTCCACTGGATCCTTAGCTCATGCTCTTCCCATGGCCCCAAGCTACCGAGTTTCCTGGGACTCAGAAAGGGTACATGGGTACTTGCTGCAGGGGTGGGGTAGGAGACGGACGCAGTCTGTCTTAAGGCAGATGCTCTCTGGTGTCTCACAGGGCAGCTGGCTGTGATGGGGCTTCCACTGGCCTGCAGGGAATAGGGCTGTTCTAACCAAGGAGCTGAGTTTGCCCTTGGCTCTGGCCCACCCGCCAGGGACCTGTTTCCAACAGATAGCCTGCCTTACTGTCCCGGTCAGTTATGGCCACCTCATCACTCCTACAGTGGGCCACTACTGAACTCCTCTAAAGACAGGCACCAAGCGTTTAATGTGGCATTTCTTACACAATATCTAGGGGCCTCCTCTAGGTGCCAGGCATTGTTTGGGGCGCTGTCCCAAACAGGACAGGCAGGGTCCCCTCCCTTGCAAGGACACAGTAAGTTTTACCGTGAAGCAGCCATTGAACCACCAAGTGCAATCTGTTACTGCCATTCATTACCGCACCTTCAAGCACGCAGCTGAGTGTGCACCCCACAGGGGTGAGCCTGGGTGGATGCGGTTTCCAGAAGCAGCTAAGCCAGAGCCCAGTGGGCTGAACTCAGAGGCTGTGGAGCTCTCACAGAGCATCCACTCAGGCCAGGAGGTGGCAGCTGTGATTTAGAGCCCAATTTATTTGGGTGCTCACTGGGCTCCGGCTCCACAGACACACACACATAAAGCTGCTGAGAGGCTGTGATAGAAGGCAGATTGCGAGTCTGACGGGGCATTTTCCACCCTCACTCCCATCCACAATCTGCCGGGATGCAGTCCCCAGGCCAGCTTACTCAGAGCTCCTTGTCCCTTCCCTGCTCAGATGCAGTGAGTCCTGTCTCGAGTTTCACTCTCCTAAAGACCTTCCAGGCAGTTAGTCACCCTGATGTGGATCCCATCTGGTGCACCTGCAGCTCCCCTAACCTGAGGAGACTCGACGCCAGGTGCCAAAGGTCTCGGCCACGTCCAGGACCAACAAGAACTCCAGCTAGTTCCCCAGGTCCTGTTGTCAGTGCCACCTTTGATGGGCTCTTATGCCCTTTCAGCAGGGATGGATTTCTCACTAAGATACCTTCCCAAAGGTAAAACAATTAACGGCTAAATTTTACTGTATTAACATTAAATACATCTAACACCAACATTTTTTAAAGCCATAAAAGTGAAAGACAACACAAATAGGAGGGTATTGAAGCCCAAAAAGGGAGTGCTCAAAATATATAAATAAAACTCTACAGCACAGTAAGAAAAAAATACCCAACCAATTCTTAAAAAGGACAAAATGCATAAATAGGCACTTCATAGAAGAGAAATCCAAAGGATCAATATACTAAAAAACTGCACAACCTTTCTGGTAGGCATGGAAGTAGGCATTAAAAACCACGGTGAGATACTATCTAATACATGTCCTGTGAAAATGTAAAAGTCTGACAATTCCAATCTCGACCAGCCAGTGGAGCACAGAGACTCTTACATGCACCACAAGGTAACTTGGTGCGGCCACTTGGGAAAACAGTTTGATCTGATACAGCCTGGAGATACTCATGCTCCGTGACCCAGGAGTTCCACTCATGAGGATATACTCAAGACAAAAAACCAAAAAAGCATCAGAAGCAGGGGTTGAGAATCCTCACAGCAATATTGTTTGTAATGGAAAAAAAAAAAGAGAGAGAGAGAGAAAAAGAAAAATTCTGGAAATAACCAGAACATCCATTATCATGAGTATGGATCAACGCATTGCAATAAATGCACATGGTGAAAAATGACTAATTGTAGCTATCTGTATCAACATGGGTAATTATCACTATCGAAGCTGAATTGCCAAATTTATGATATCAGGGTTCATAAAACTAAAGTATAAATAAAAGCAAGGGGCTGATAAGCATAGTTTCAGGGCAGTGATTACTTTCTTGGTTACCCCTTGGAGGCTGTCATCTGGGACTTCACAAAGACTGTTCCAATTGGACTCATGTTGTTTCATTTCTTAAGCTGGTGTGGTGGTAGCCACATGGGTGCTTATTACATTATTTTTGTTTTGTTTTGTTTTTAAGAGAGAGAAAGAGAGTGAGTGGGGAAAAGGGGCAGAGGAGAGGGAGAGGATCTTAAGCAGGCTCCACACTCAGCACAGAGCCCATTAAACTCAGTCCCATGACCCTAGGACCATGACCTGAGTCGATATCAAGCCAGACACTCAACTGACTGAGCCACCCAGGTGCCCCACATTATTATTTATATTAAAAAAAATTTTAATGTTTATTTTTGAGGCAGAAAGAGAGAGACAAATTGTGAGCAGGGGAGGGAGGGAGACATAGAATCCAAAGCAGGCTCCAGGCTCTGAGCTGTCAGCACAGAGTCTGATGCGGGGCTTGAACTCACAAACTGTGAGATCATGACCTAGGCTGAAGTCAGACACTTAACCAACTGAGCATCTCAGGTGCCCCAATTTTTTATATTTTAAATATATGCTTTCTATATTACATTGTATATATAAAATATTTCAAAAAATTTTATATCATGCCATTCCATGTCTTGCCTGGACATAAAGTTACCATTCAAGGACCCATGAAACCTTCCCCATCACTCAGAGTTACATGTCTACTTACCAGCAGACATGGGGCCTGAACATAAGCATAGATTTCAGGCTGGGAAGGAGGTAGAAAACAGGACATGATGAGATTTACATCACCTGGGGGCCAAAGAGTGGGACGCAGGCATTCATATCTTTAAAAAGCCAGGTGATCTGAATGTGTAGGCAGGGTTGAAAAATCACTGCTCTAGACCCTAATTTACATGCATAAAGGCCAGGGTGTTATTTTTTTTGATGGACTGCATCCTCAACAGCATACAGCAGATGCTGGAAAAAGGTACCCTCTCATTCCTACCTGATCCAGAGCAGGAACTCCAATAAATAGAATCCGATGGCATAGTCCCAAAACCAGTTGGCTGAAGAGGAGGGGGGCTGGGAAGCAGAATCTGTGATCAGTTCGGAGCCAGAGCTCAGCTGCTTTCTGACCTATTTATCATAGTGTCCCCTTACAGGGAGATGTGTCCAAGAGTGACTGCATGTGTGTGTAGAGGGGACAACCCACCTACCAGGACAATTGAAAGCCTCACTTCTTGGTGACACAGCCAATTTGCATACCCCACCCCTTTCGTTTCATGTATATGTATGTATTTATGCATGTATTTATTTTGCACAAGATGAAGATGTGCATTTGTCCCTCCTCTTCTGAGTCCATGAGGCAGGTGTCCAGCGATCACCATTTACAAACCCCTTGCCAGCCCATAACACACATTATGTGTCACCATTTTTGCCTGATGTGTCCCATCAACATTCATCCTAGGTGATGGCTTTGTGTTCTTCTGCTGAGAAGCACCCCATTTGCTAAGGACACGGAGGAGAGACAAAACTATTGGTTTCTTCACCTGTCCAGTTGGGGGTGGGAAAGACAAGGGCATTTGAGGGAAGGTGGAGGCGTATTAGATGGTCCAAGGTATAGCCCAGCTGCCTGATACTCTATCTTATCCTATCCTGTCCTCCCCACACCTCTGCTCCCCTCTCCCACATCTAGGCTGTCGCCTGACCTCACTCCCACACATCCCTACCTATGGTCACATTAGGCCCTTACTGGGCCAACTTTCCTTCCTCCTTTCACCCTCCTGCCTCTCCTGCTTCTGTCCTCACACTCCGTGATGCCCACCCTTGCTTTCCCTCTCACACCTCACTGACCATCGGGACAATGACAAACATCAGCCACCCTGGGGACTGCAGGCCGTGTGTGAGGACAGGAATGATGCTGTTGCTACCTTGTTGGTGTGGTCCTGGTAGATGACGCTGACGTTCTCACTGTGTGGGAACCAGAGGAAGCGGAAGTATTCAGATTTCTTCAGGTGGCTGTCCAGGTTGTCAAGAACCTGACCTCGGCAGAAGGAAAAAAGAAAGACTGTGTTGGTCACAGGCTGATGGTGGGGAATGTAATGGATGTCAGGGCCCGGGGGTGCTTCTGTTTCTCCCCATCAAGAGAAAATGCTTAAAATTGTCCTAATGTTGTCAAATGACATGGAATGTGACTTGTAATATGCTGGACATTAAAGTGGTACTTTTGCATGTTGATTTTCCCAAGCAGCTTAGAGGATAGAAATGATATCTTATCTGTCCTGGCTAAGTCCTAACTGTATGAGTTCGGGCAAGGTACCTAACATCTCTGTCCCTCACATTCCTCATCTATAAAAGGGGACTAATAAGAGTACCCATGTCAGGATTGGTATGAAGATGAAATGCACTAATGACTAGAAAGTGCTTACAATGTTGTCATGAACATGGTAGGCACTGTATAGGCATAAGCTGCTGCTGCTGCTAATATTACCCTTACATTGCCATGCCCTGTCATCGTCATCGTCCTTTATCTCCATACTGCTTAATACATCACAGGTCCTTAATAAAATGAACTGGAGAATCTTGCTCTAATATGGCCTATTATTGCACTCCTAGAGATGAGATCACAATGCAAACCATGTCTCCCTAAAACCCATCAAGCAGATACAGGGCAATTTCTGAGCCAAAGGGTAGATAGATTTGGTATTTGACAGGAAGCTGGGGGTTGAGGAAAAGCACCACTGGTCTTGGGGTAAGTTTTGGGTTCGAGTCTGGTCTGCAGCTTACCAAGCTGCATGACCTTGGAGGGGCCAAGCTGAGCGCCCTCAGCTTTGGTTTTCCCATCAGTAACATGTGGCACTGGTGCAGTGAAATGAGATAATCTACATCAAAGCTCCTAATAGAGTGACTGCCATGTGGCACATGCCCAAAGAGCAGTTTGGGTTCTGGATTTGATCAATGCACACACGCATCTAGTGTTCCAGTCCTATTCCCCCACAAAGTCCCTAGCTGTGACTTCCAGAAGCCTTTGAGGCCTCTGGGGAGCATCTCTCCATCTGTAGAATGAAGACAGTAGTACTTCTTCCTTCCTTCTAGGGCTGTTGTGAGGAACAGGGAAAATCATAGATTTGAAAGCACTGTAAAATCAACATGTGAGTGAGGGAGCACAGAGTGCCAGGAAAGACAGAAGAAAAACAGAACAAAACAAAACACACACATAACTTACTGACCAAATGCACTGTGGGGATTTGGGGACCCAGCATAGAAAAATGGCTGGATCTAATCACGGGTCAATACAGTGTCCAAGGAGGTTGGTAAGCTCAAGGGAGGATGGCCATTTCCACATCTGACCAGGAAGGAAGATGAAGCCAAGATGAAGTACTGAGATGAGCCCATCTAGAACTTAAGGTTGGGGTGTCTGAGAGCAGTAGAACTTGGGATTCTGGGTCTCTGTCATGACTGTCAGAGAGGCCCCCTGACTCGCTTGCCAGGGCATGGTGCAGCTGGGGATACAGGGATGGGTGTGTGATTGTTGCATCCCAGTGATCTGCCTGTCATCCTAACCCTCCCCCGCCCCACCCCAGCTCCAGTCTGTCAGTCGCCCTGTTGTATTTCTGCAAATGTCTTCCTTCACAGTCTTCTCCGGTGACCCACTGCTACTGTTGTGAGGTAGTCCACGCCCTTCTTACCTGTCACCCATACTCCTGCGTTAGCCTCATAATATGGCCTGTTTCTCATCTCTCCAGACAACATCTATAGAGAACATCCAAAACCCAGCTCAGAGATCTTCAGAAGCTCTCTATTTCCTACAGAATAAAGCTCACACAGCTTAGGCAGCATCCAGGACCTCCGTCCACAAACACTGTCCGATAAAACAGCCACTGGCCATAAGTGGCTGTTGAGCACCTGAAAGGTGTTTTATCCAAATTGAGATGGTAACTTAAATGCTCCTCATGAAGCCATCTCCTCACCTTCTAGTGGCTTCTACTTCTATTGCATCCATCCCAGAATTATACTGCAGCTCTTTTAGCATCCATCTGTCTCTGAAATTGGTCAACAGTCTCTTATAGGTCAGGGACTATCTCATCCATCTTTGGTCCCCCCTGCTAGTGCAGAGATCAGCAAAATTTTTCTGTAAAGAGCCAGACATAAATATTTTAGGCTTTTGAGGCCATATAGTCTTTGTTGCAACTCTTTAACTTGCCATGGTAGCGTGAAAGCAGCCATAGACAATGCATTAACAATGAGTGTGGCTATGTGCTAATAAAACTTTATTTACAAAAACAGGCAGTGAGCCAGAATTTGCCTGCAGGCTGTAGTTTCCCAGCCCCTCATCTTAGAGCTGCTGGCACAATGCCTTGTACAGAGAATGCTGGAGTACACTATCATTCCTTATTTGAAGAGAAAAGCCTTTCCTGCTGTGCTGGAGTCTGAAGAAAAGTTCAGGAAGAAACTCCTGTCACTATCACTTCCATCCTGAGAGGGAGATGGACACATGGTCCACAGGACTCTCGTGTGGGAAGCCTCTGGGCAGAGCTGACTTTCCCCTGGGAGAGCCAGAAATACAGCCTGGTGACTTGGCCTGGAGGATGGGGCTGGGACACTGGAAAGGAGAAACCACCCCCACCCCACCCCCATCTTCTCACATTTGGCATCCTGGGCCATCCCACTCTATTGCCCAGAATCCAGCAGAAAATGTAATGGCGCCCTTCTCAGCTCTGGTGCCTGAGAGGTTTATGTCCGGCTTTCTACCTAGAATGGAGTGACAAGAGTCAATGCCCCCATTACATTTTGTGCCTCTGTCCTGACACCATTCTTTTCCACCCCACATTAGAGAAACAAGACATATCTTCTCTCACCACACACACCAAATTATAACCCTCTACAGGCATGAACTATGCATGATTGAGCTCTGGACTCTCCATGACCCCTAACTTAGCACCAAGTTGGTTGCTGAGTGGTGGAACAACCCTAGGCCCCACCCCACTGTGGACTAAACTCATTCCTTCAGCACCCACAAGCCATCCTAACTGGAGGAGGTTAGTCCCTAGATCATGGAGTTCCTTGATCTGACCTGTGTTTCCTGAAAGTACCATCACAGACACTTGGGTTCCAAAGAAACCTCTTCCTTGACACGTTATTGGCAGGAAGGGTTCCAGCAGGTCCAGTCCCCTGGATTTAGTCCCTGTGGCACTGCTGAGTTGGCTTTTGGGAACTGGCTTCCAGTCTCACAGCTGAGGATTAGTGAGCATCAGCAGATGGCCACGCCAGACAGTGGCCGGCATCTGGAAGCTGCTGACAAGGACGGTGGCACACTGGGACCAACACTGCATCCTGAGGCGCTGTAAGAGGGGCGAGGCAGCAGCCAGCTGCACTCATCACATCTCATTATGTTTTGGGTGGCATAAAGGGCAAGAGGTTGACAGTAAGTTCTAAAATCTTCACACCTTCTAACTGGTTGTGATTCCTTACCAGCCAAACTGCAAGAGTCAGAAATCCTGAGACTTCATCAGAAAAGCTGTGAGGGCTCCCTCTTTCTAGGCACCACAAAACTGGACAAGCCATCTTTCCTCAAGCCACTTCCCTGCATCTAGAAACACTGATTCCAACTCTCCTAGGGTCCAGGAATGACCTGTTCCCCTGATTTGGCTTTGAACAGCCTTCAGAATTCGTGTTGTGATGTATTTAAGAGAATCAGTAATGGGACACACAGACTTGTATCTGAGACAGACCACCACACAGCACAGGTGGGAGGAGTTGGTGAAAATGACAGTAATACTATGGGGCCAGTCACGCTCTTATCCTCACCACACATGTGAGGAATCCAAGCTCAGAGAAGTGAGGAGACTTGTCCAAACTCATAGAAGGTCAGTGAAGAAACCGGGCTTCAAACGTGGTGGTCTGACTTGGAGATGTGTTCCAACTTCTACACTGCACCCCTTGTGATGGGTCTGGGTTCTATTCCAAAGTTCAGGGCTGGAAGACCCATGATAGGGATTTCATAAACACACACTGGGTGGAAGGCAGGGAATCGGAAAGGAAGGAGGAGAAAAGGAAAGGGAAGAAATATAAGGGAAGGAAAAAATGGTGGAGCAGCTAGCTCTTCACACCTAACTTTATGTGCAGGACAATTGTCCTCCTTTGTCCTGGCTTCCTATCTCTCACTCCTCAAATGCTCCTCCTGGAGCCCAGGATCAGCCGACCTGGAGGGCTTGGCCATCAGGAAAAAGTCCATGCCCAGAGAAGACATGATGCTGGGGAGCTGTGTACAGCCCTGAGATGGAGGCACACACTCAGGGCAGCATGGTTTGCAACCCCTGTGGACGTGAGACAAATGCGTATGAACCTAAATGGTAAGAAACCAGGAGCAGGTACCGATGCATGAGCAGGAGGGTGCACTGTCTTCCTAATGGTTGTCAAAAACCTCCTAAAGGTTACACCCAATTATTATTCCTTTTAGATTTAATGATGAGTTTCTGATCCTTCTTCCTCCTCCATGGGCTTATTTGCTTTGAGAGGAGCGAGGCAGCAAGGCCCATGTTGTAGATTTCCACATCCTATTAGCTTTTCCTTCTAAGTATTCACAGCCTCTTGAAGGTGCCCTTTAAAGGCTACTTTGAGTGGAAAGAGCAAAAGCAAATGGAATATGAGGTCATTCATTGCCCACACCCTTTGGAATAAATCACAGGGCTGCAAATGCCACCGACATTCTGTCCTTGTTTACGGCCTGCAGCTGTGGCGAAGGCTGTCACGAGGCATGATGGAAGCTGATGATGAGCTTCTCAGAGATGCAGCCTGGCTCTACAGCACAAGGGGTGCCACTTCATGGAAATGGAGGGATCCACAGAGCGCTTGCTGACTCACAGGGTCCTGCTCCATGAGCCCTCTGGGAGTGAGCTGGGGTCTCTGTTGGGAACAGTGGGGGTATTCTCACAGGGCTCATGCCTCTCCTCTGGAGTTGTGCCCAACCACTTCACCAGATGCTCCAAAGGAGAGAAACCAGAGATACCAGAGGTGACCCTCTGCCTCCAGGATGTGGCGAGGAGGTGGGGCTGTGTCCAAGCCCTGTACTCACTCACCAAATGTCAGAGCTTAAAAAGGCCTCAGGAAATATCTACTTTGACTCTACTTTGAAAAAAGAAAGAAAATGGGGTCCCCCAAATGTGAAGGATTTGCTCAAGCTCAGACAGGATAGCAGCACAGCCAGCCCCCGGGGGCCCTGACTCCCTTCCTGGAGCCTTTTCATTACATCTTGTTGAGTGTTTATTGCTGTGTAATTGTGTGTGAGTATCTACTTTGTCTTTTAGGGGAGGATATTGCAATTGCTATTTCTCATGTGTCATCACAGCCTTTCAAAATCAAAGAAGTTGGGGGGCGCCTGGGTGGCTTAGTCAGTTGAGCATCCAACTCTTGATTTTGGCTCAGATCATGATCTCATGGTTCATGGGATGGAGCCCTGAGTCAGACTCTGCATTGCAGAGCCTTGTTGGGATTTTCTCCCTCCCTCTCTCTATGCCCCTCCCATGCTCCCTCTCTCTCTCCCTCTCAAAATAAATAAATAAACATTAAAGAAAAAAAGGAGATGGAAGCTTTGAGAAGAAGGTAGCACATTGCCTAGAGTCACTTGGAATTTTCAAGGATGTCATGTCCAGTTAGAAGTCTCCATGTTGAGATAAGTTGGAGGCAATAAAACCTCTTGAGCTCTAGACAGACACAGGGGCCAGGCAGAGTGTGTGTCTGCACGCACATGGCTGTGTGAGTGTGTCCAGGAGGAGGATGGCCTGAGATATGCCTCCACTAGAACCAGGATTTGGCTATAACCAATCTTACTCAATCTCAGCCAGGTCAAAGGAAGAGCAGAAAGTGGACAGACCAGGTCTTAGGAGACCATTCATTGACTCAGCCACAAAGCCTAGTAGGAACCTGGGGCCCAAAGAGGCAATCTTTATCGCTGGGTCAAAACCTTGACAAGTTCTGACCTACATGAGAGGCAGGAAAATAGGTTCAATAATAAAAGCACATTACAGCCCCTTACTGCTTGAAAGTGGTCTGTGCTGCCCATCTCCCTTCCTCATTGGTGATGCTCATCTGTCCCTTGAGCTGCCCCACGCTCCACTGAACCATCTTCACCAAGTTCAGCTACAGCCTTCTGATGACCAGACCTGTCAACACTCCAATCCCCCATGGCATTGAACCCTGTTGACTGCTCCATCATGGACACCCAGCATCTCTGGCCTCTGTAGCCCTCTCTAACCCATCTTCCTCAGTCTCCTTCTCGGCACCCTTTCCATCCTCTCATCCACTCCCTTTTCACCTAAGCCCACTCTCTCTGGGTAGTCTTGCCTACACTGTGACCAATCACTTAGGGGACTGACGACCCTTACTTTGGGCTGAATTGTACCCATCCCACATTCACATATTGAAGTTCTAACCCCCAGGACTTCAGAATGTGACTATATTTGGAAACAAGAAATTAAGGTTAAATGAGGTCATTGGGTGAGTCCTAATCCAATAAGATGAGTGTCCTTATAAGAAGAGATTGGGACACAGAAATGCACAGACAGGAGATCATGTGAAGACATGGCAAGAAGAGAGCCATCCATAATCCAAGGAGAGAGTCCCCACAAGGAACCAAACCTGTAGACCTCTTGATCTAGTCTGTGTTATTTGTTACTGCAGCCCTAGCAAACAAATACAACCCCTCAATCTGTTATCTCCAGCCTCTGCCTCCTGCCTGAGTTCCAAACCTGCAAAGCCAGCTGCCCTCCAACACCTCCACCTGAGGCACCTCAAACTCAAGTTCCCAAACCAAACTTGTAATCTTGTTCCCCAAACCTGCTGTGCCTCCTGGATTCTCCACCTTGGTGGTAGTCACACTATTTCTGCCTCCTGCCTCCCACTCCACCACTTCACACTCAACTGCTAGTCTTTTGGTTCCTCATCTTAAACATTGCTTGAGGGGCACCTTGGTGGATCAGTCAGTTAAGCATCCGACTCTTGATTTTGGCCCAGGTCATGATCTCACAGTTGGCGGGATTGATCCCTGCGTCGGGCTCAGTACTAACAGTGTGGAGCCTGCTTGATATTCTCTCTCTCTCCCTCTCTCTCTGTGACCCCCCCCCCCACACTTTCTCTCTCTCAAAATAAATACATAAATTTTAAATATTGCTTGAATTTGTGCCCTAAAATAGTGGACTTGGCTTTGTATTTCAGTCCCTTGGGAACCTCTCTAGGCTATGCCTACTCTACCTCATTCTCTTCCAAATCTCCCTCACAGTACTAACTCTGGTTAAACCTCTCTCACCAGTCTCCCTTTGGACTTGATGGTTGTTATGAACTATTTCTTTAGCTCCTGACCTGGCCATCATTACTGGCTAATGCCTTCAGTTTCAAGCCCTGGAGCAGGCTGCCTAGTCTGTCAGTCCTGGAGACTCAGTTCCAAGACTACAGTGCCTTCATTAGCCATGTCAGTGTATATGGTCAACCTCAGAGTGGGGACCAAGATGGTCTCTCTTTGTAACCTCCCCCTGCATGCATTTCCATAACTCTCTGTCTGTTAAAGATGCTTTAGCTGAGGAAGGCTGGAATTCTTGGCTCAGAAGCAGCAAGGAGGGGATAAAGTGGAGGATCTGTTACCTCTTCTCAGCCAGTCTAGGGGCAAAAGAACCTTGAGGGGTACAAAGGATAGATGGTGGCAGATGCCAAGCGAGGAAGAAGCAGAGTCCCAGAGTCTGCTGAGGAGAAGAAAGGGGTACCGGGCTGCCCAGCTGAAGCCTGAGAAGAATGCCTGAGTTGTATCTCAGTGCGGGTCCTTGCCACATCCTGCTATAGGACCAGGATGGAGTGGTCGCCCCACCAAAAAGTACAGAGGGGAGAGGCCAAGAATACGAGAGTGTGGTGGGTGCTCAGAATGTTATTTCATGGCCTTAGGAGTTAGCCCTAGAGTCATAGGAGTCTCAAATGCTGACCCCACAGCAGGCCTCAATCAACATGCCCAGCACTGAGCAGAATGTAGAACACTTTCTGAACCCTACATGGAGTGAACAATGAGTCTAGACCCACCCTTTAGCACTGGTCTGGGAGATTGTAGCTGGTTGAAGCAGGCCAAGGTGGCCCCAAAGAGCTCAGAGTCTGGGCTGGTTCCAGGCAGAGTCATGTGGGCCAGCCAGACCCTTGTGGGACTCCCTGGCTTAGCCACACCTTGTCCCTGCCACACAACTCTATGAAGTGTCCTTGTCCTGAACTAGCCCTGCTTTCTCAGGCCAAGGCTCCAGGCAGTTCACTTGCCAGTTTTGTCCCATTAGGCTAAGTATTGGTACTCCAGGTGTCTGTGCTCTACCCCTTAGAGCAGTGGAAGCACTTTCTCACCAACCGGGAGTTCTGGGGATAAATTTCCACTAAACACCATGCCTCTGAGTAGGGGGCCTTCTGGATTTAAGGCCTTTGCCTGGTCTTCATGCATTAGACATTTTGGTTCTAGAGAGCAATGTTTCTCTTTCATCATTGGCTAGGTGCCATGGGGGGAATATTCTAATACTGAATTAGATACTTTACATGTGTTATCTGATTTAATCCTCAGATTCAATACTTTAAGGTAGTTATTTTTAACTCCCTTTTTGGATGAAGAAACTAGGGTTTAACAAGGTTAAATGACTGCCTCAAGGTCACAGCTTAGAAGTGGCAGAGCCAGTGCTCAACGCCAGGTCAATCTGATCACAAATCCCACCTTAACCATGGAGTGCTTACATCACTGACTCTTCCATCTGTGCAAAGGGTCTACTCATATCGAATGATAAGGTGATCATGGAGGAACTCAAAGACCAAGGAACTTAGGCCTGTAGATTTGAGTCCCTTAGTGATTACCAGGCATAGATCCTGCCTGCAGGCATTTCAGGACTGATGCATGCTACTCATTCATCCATGCATCCATCTATGCATCCATCCATACATGCATCCGTCCATCCATGCATCCATCTGTCCATCCATCCATCCATCCATCTATCCATCCATCCATCATCCATGCATTCATCCATCCATACATCTGTCCATCCACTCATATCCCTCCATCCATCCAATCCAGTCAGCCAGTCATTCTATCCAGCCATCCAGCTAGCCAAACAAGCATGCTTTTCATGCATTCACAAAACACTGCTTTCAGTCAGAAGCCAAAATTTCTGCCCTCCATTATCTAGACTCACATCCCCTAAATGCAACCTTAGGCACCGAGCCAGACTGAAAGTTAGCCCACCCACTTTGCTGTACAGAAGCTATTATCAAGGGAATCCTGGGCACATTCCATGGCTCAGTGCATTTGAGAGTTAATGCCTTCCCAGGAGCAGTCAGCTCATGCCAGCACCCTATCTCTTGCGGCAATTCTCTACCTAGCCTTCTTTCTTCACCATACTTCTGCCATCCCCTTGCAATTCCTCTGAGCTTCACAGACCTGCTCAGAAAGGGCTCTGGCTACAGTATCCATGGGCTGAGGAAGAGCTGGCAAGGTCAGCCAGCTCCCCCAACAGGGGGTCATCAGTGGCACATGGCCCACCTGTCAGCATCCTCCACTTATTTCCTGAGGTTAAGCGGTGGCAAACAAGAAACCAGTACCTCATCCAGGGTTGAGGGGAAAGTGATCTCCTGCAAGTGGAACTGAGGAACACACTGCAGGGTGACGGTGAGGATGACTCCCAGGCAGCCCAGGTGTACCCGCGCAGCCTGGAACACTTCTGCGTTGCTGGACTCGGAGCACTCAAGAATGGTGCCATCGGCTGTCAGCAGGGTCAGCGCCACAACCTGGCAGGGGGAGAAGAGACATTTCAGAACCCGGGTGGGTATTTCCTGTAGACTTAGGGTGAGCCTCTTCCTTCCCTCTTTGTGCTTGGAAGTGAGGCCAGGGATCACTTATTCCCCAAAGATCAATGCCACCTGGCCACAGAGGACTGGGGAAAGGAAGGCTAGGTCTGGGCAGCTCAACCCTCGGGAGGGCAGGGGGCATCCGTTACATGAGGGTCCATGGGAACTCCGACCGCTGCCTTGCCTGTTCACTGTGCGGATACAGCAAGGCTCTCCTCTGTCCAGAGGATGTCCAAGATGAGACAGGGCCCCAAAGAGCAGTGAGGTGCTGGTTAAAGGTGCCTTGCAGGGCACCTGGGTGGCTCAGTCGGTTAAGTGCCCGACTCTTGGTTTCAGCTCAGGTCATGATCTCACAGTTCGTGAGTTTGATCCCCACTTTGGGCTCTGTGCTGACAGTACAGAGCCTGCTTAGGATTCTCTGTCTCTCTCTGCCCCTCCCCTGCTAGCTCACTCATTCTCTCTCTCTTTCTCTCTCTCAAAATAAATCAATAAACATTTAAAAAATACAACTTAGGAATCATTTAAAAAAAAAAAAGGTGCCTTGTGAAGGCAGAGGGAGGACATGTGTGTGCATCTGGGCTAGGACTGTCCCCGCTGTCCCCCACAGCCCAGGAGCCAGGGGCCCCTGCAGCGTCTCTCAGCCTGTTACTTCTCTTGGGCACCATCTCAGCCAAGCTGAGAGCCCATCCTCTCTTTCAGGGACCCACTCACCTCGGGAATTAGAGTCTCCTGCTTGGCTACACCCAATCAGAAACCATGGTTTCTGCAAAGGGTGGGGCGTTCAGCAAGAAACAGGTGATTAACTCCAGTCTCTCTCTCTCTCTCTCTCTCTGTCTCTGTCTCTCTCTCCCTCTCCCATTTCCAGAGGAACCCTCTTTCATTGCTGTTTAAGTACTTCTCCATACTCTGCTACCCACTAATTTGGATGGAAATTGCTTTTGACATGTGTAGTTGGCGGCTCGGTGCTTGGGGTGAGAGAATAGAGAAAGCTGAACCAATTCTAATTAGCAGAGACCAGGGCCATAGGCAAGAGATTGGCAGAAATGGGGCGTGATGGCCATCTGTAGGCGTGAGGCCGTCAGAATGATTTCTATAAAAACCAGATGTTGTCTACGACCCAGGGCTGTAAATGAGCACTGGCCAGTGAAACTGCTCAGCAGGGTCCAGCAGCAAATAAAGGTGGGCACCGCTTTACTAGCTGTGTGACCCTGGGCGTGTTATTCAACCTCTCTGTTTCCTCACTTGTAAAATGAGGGCAAGAACTATCTCAGAGAGAGTGTGTGAAGTTTCCAGCTGAGTGTCTGGTGCACAGTGGACATTAAAGATGTCAATCCCCTACTCCCACCCTACCCCCACCCCCGCAGCTCCCTGTCATCGGCAAAATTCATAAAATTAAACAGCAGGGTTCTCCCACTGCTTTCCTGGGGCTGGTTCGGGTCAGCTGAGCTCCTTAAGAGAAGGGACCAGTAAATCTCATGTGCATTTTGATTTGTGGCCACTCGGATTTATTCCATACTCTGCTGAACATTTTTTAGACATTGCCATCAGCCCTGGATAGCAGACCACGACCGTGGCCTGATCTGGGGTCAGGGGCTGGCTATTGTGCTGTCACCCCCAGGTGCCACTGAGCCCACCTGGGCATGGAACCCAGCTTTGGAGGGGGAAGTCGTGGCATGTCCACGGAGGGCTCCAAGTACCTGGGAACCAGGTCCCACAAAACTCAGCATGCTTTGCTGCAGCAGCTCTTAACCGGTGGGAGGAGTGGGGCATGATTACCACTGGGTTCCCTGTGCTTCCCCTTCCCTGGCTCACACCCTTCCCTCAGGATGCCCCCTTCCTGCCTGGGGATGCTCTGGGGCTCTTGTGATAGAAAGACAGAGTGGAGAAGGAAAAGAGCAACCGGTGCCAGTGCACAATACTGACGACAAAGCAAAGTGAAGTTTTAAGGAAAAAGCATGAACTAGGTCTCCCTCATGGTGTTCGAGAAAACCAATACAACGCTAAGTGAATCTCTGAGAAATTGCTTTGGGCTGTTTTCTTTGCTCTCAGAGCTGCTCCAAGACTGGAGCACAGGGGACCCTGCTCTCAGAAGAAGTCACATTTAGACAGTGCTTGCTGGGGTGTGTGTCTACCTCGGCATGTTGCACAGGAGAGAGCCATACACCTGGGTAGCTGACTTAAGCGACCTGTGTGGTCCAGCCCCCAGCAATGCTGAAAGTTCTTTTCTAGCCCTGAGTGTGAGCTCCAGAATATAGTGTGTCCTATATGCAAAACCTATCTCTAACATTTATGGAGCATTAACTGCGTACCCTTTGCTAAGCACCCCAGATGCATTGCTGTTGCGACCATCCCCATTTTCCAGGTGAGAAAACTGAGGCAGCCCAAGACAGAGACTTGCCAGGTCATACAGACAATAGTGGTAGAGCTGGGATGCAAAACCCAAGCCCCAGTGTTTAGCTGTAATGCTCCAGCAGCCACAGGCCCTGTGGCCCACAGGCCAGATGAGCCTTTGCAAGTGAAAACACATGGCGAGCTACCCGGGCCGCCTGGATATGGGGGCTCTTTCACCCCTGACGGAGTGCAACCAGCTTCCACATGCACATGCCAGCACCCTGCCTCACAGTACCCAGCTGGGCCTGTTAGGAAGCCCCTCTAAATACGGAAAGCCCTCCAAATGGCGGCTCCTGACACAGAAGTCAAGAGCTGTCCTTGGCTTGGCCATGTATTTCCCTTATGCTGTCTCATATCCTTCTCCTGGGTTGAGGATTATTCTCTCCAAATTACACATGAAAACAGGGATGTCCAGAGGAATAAAGAGCTTGCCTCCCTGAACACACCTCATACATGCTAGAGGTGAGGTTTGAACCCAGATCTGAGTCCAAAATCTGTGTTCATAACCAGTTCCCCAAACCAGACTCTTGCATGGATTAAGAAATGCTTTTCAGTGAAGGTCAGGTGCAGATCCAGGACCACATGTGCCAGACTCCACCCCAGGTAGCCTCGGCTCCTGTCCCAGCCCCTCCCCACTTGCTAACCTAGAAAGGCCCCTTGCCCTGTCTGGCTCCTGGCTCAGAGCTTTCAGTGAGGATGGAACCTCTTGCCCTGCTTGCCCTTTTCCACAGGGTGGCCAGGAGGCTCCTGAGAGGCAAGGGTGCCTCAGCATGCTTCACCACTTGTGTCTGTTGGGAGTGAATGAGGTTTAGAAGCAATAATGGGGCTGGAGGGCTCCTGCCAAGTCTCTGTCAGAGGGGGAACATTGGGTGGCTTTGAGGCCCTATAAGGAGCAGAGCCAACCCTGCCCATGGAGACCCTGATTTCCCAGGAGCTCTGGTGAAGAGGCTCCATCCCATCCCTGACCCCTCTCCCCCACCCCCCAGTCAGTGGGGCGGAGAAGCAGGCAGACTCACCTGGGTGGCTAGGATGCCATGTTTGATCCCTGTGTTGTGTGTTCCGGACCCAATGACGCCCCCTGCAGTCACATCTGACACAGCTCCCAGGCTGGGGTCAACAGGAGAGGCAAAAGGGACACAAGGGACCAGTCAGGCTTCCTTGGGACAATCCCTACCCCCTCCACTGGGTTGCAGCACTAGGCTCCTCAGAGCAGAAGAATTGATTCATCTCTTGCCTGGGTTCTGGCCCTGAATGTATCATGACTTAGCTTGTCTGACTGGTTGGCCCTTCTCTTCTCTGAGCCTCAGTTTCCTCATCACAGTGGCCTGTCAGAGAAGCTGCTAGGGGCATGACTCAGCCCCGAGGTTTCCACAGCGTAGAACATCCCCTTCCTCTGTCCCCCATCTGCCAACAAGATCTTCGCTAACCAGCGGCCCGAACGCACCTGCTAACACCTCTCTAGACCCAGCCTATCAGGGCCTGCTGAGTCCCTGAGGGAGTGGCCTGATTCAAACAGCTCCCACAGCTGTCCCAGGAAGGTGTGTGGAGACAGGAGCTTCCCTGAGCAGTCAGGAAGGGGGGAGGGAAAGTGTGTCACCTCCAGGCTCAGAAACTGTCAGTGGTGGGGGTGGGGGGGCCCTGGGTGGCCTCAGTTAGTTAAAGCATCTGAATCTTGATTTCAGCTCAGATCATGAGTTCGAGCCCCGCGTCAGGCTCTGTGCTGACAGTATGGAGCCTGCTTGGGATTTGGTCTCCCTCTCTCTCTGTTCCTCCCCTGCTCACTTTCTATCTCCCTCTCTCAACAATAAATAAATAAACATTTAAAAAAAAACAAAAGAAACTGTCAGGGGCTCCTCGGGGCCCCTAGGATAAGCCCACATCTCTCAGCCCAGAGTTCTGGGCCTTTAAAGGAATAAGAACAGAACTGTGTGTGCATGAGAAGATCAGGGGCTCCAAGGGGAGCAGGATGGCTCTGGAGGCGTGTGATTTGGGGGCCGGAATTAGAAAGAGGTGCCCAAATCTCAAGGTCAAGGAAAAAGAGCGGCTCAAGAGTTCAAAACTCTTCCTTCTCAGGAATGTTCCCTGAGACATCCCAGCCCCAGCTTAAAGGAGAAGGCAACTGATGCTCACCAAGGGCCCCCGGGGTGCCCAGGTGGTGGGCGCGTTGGATGAAGCACAATAACTTCACAGTAGCCCAGCCCCCTCAGTTTACACCGCAGAGCTGGGTGTGCCCACCCTCTCACAGACACAAAATGGGAGGGTGGGGATTTGGCACGCCCTGGCTGTCAGCACAGACTGACAGCCTCTGAGGCAGGCAGGGCCCTGGCCCCCAAAAGTGTTGGGGGACACCAGCCGCTAATGATTGGAAAGTCCAGCCTCAGACCTTCCCGTGGAGGTGATGAGACCTCCGGGCTGTCCTGGAAGAACGGGAAGAGGACAAAAAAACCCCAAAGCCTTTCCAGCTCCCCGTACCCCTGCCACACCTCCCCTGGGTGCCGGTCTTGTTTCTTTGTCCACATTAGTTGTGTTACATCTGAAAATTCCAGAATGTGAAAAGAGGATCATAGAATCCTGCCCCAGTGAAATCCTCCAACGCGCGGGAAGGTGTCACTCGAAGATGTTCATCACAGTGTTATGTACTGTGGTGAAAACCAGAACGGCGATGTGTCTTCTCTTCTCCATGAGCTTTGCCGGACAAAAAAGCAATTCAGAAACAGGCTTGTGACCCCCATGTGAAAAGAAATAAACTGGATAAAAGTGAGGCCCTCAAGGAGAAGGGTCAAGGAAGGAAGGCTTAGACTCTGGCCTCTGAGAGGCTGGAAATAACAAGCCAAGGGGAAAGGTTGCCTCCAGGGCCTGTTGAATGAGGCACTGACAGAGCCCAGTGAACAAGAACTGACATTTAGTGAGCACCTGATGTGGGTCATCTTTCACTCATCCAGTCCTCTGAGCACCCTGTTTTAAGACCCATTTTCTAGATGAGAACACTGAGGCCCAGATGGGTCAAAGAACTTGACTGACAGCTAATGGAGGAAGAAGCAAGATTTATACCCAGGCTACTTGCTTCTAGACCTGGGGTCTACACCATGCTGCCATCCTGCCTCCTCTGGGTCACCTCACAGTGGAATGTTCCAGAGCCTTCCAGCTATGTGACATTGGTAAGCCACTTTGCCTCAGACCCTGGTTTCTTCATCTGTAAAAGGGTTATATCCCTCGCCTCTCAAGCCCCTGGCGTGTGGTCTGACATAGCTCGGTGCTTCCCTTCAGCTCCCAGCCACAGCTACTCCTGACATCCCCATAGCATCCTTAGAGGTATCCACCTAGGCTCCCCCGAGGTACGCAGGATAGGAGGTGTGACTACCTCCGAGGGGGCAGAAGGACCCATGCAGATAGTGCTTGAGGAGGACTGGGTCCCCAGGGAGGACAGGGACACATTACAAACTGGGCACAGACATGCTTCAGAGCCCAGCAGCTAATGCCCATAGTTGACAGACCATCTCTTCCTGTGATCCTTGTCACAGACTCTCACTATCTGCTCATAGGCCCCTGCACACCCCACACGCTCTCGCCCTTTTGGACTTTTCTCTCTCTCTCTTTTTTAAGTGTTACCTGTTTTTCTTTTTTTAAACTTTATTTATTATTTAAAAATTTTTTAATGTTTAGTTAATTTTGAGTGACAGAGACAAAGCGTGAGCGGAGGAGGGGCAGAGAGAGAGAGAGAGAGAGAGAGGGAGACACAGATTCTGAGGCAGGCTCCAGGCTCTGAACTGTCAGCACCGAACCCGACATGGGGCTCAAATTCACGGACCATGAGATCATGACCCGAGCCAAAGTCAGATGCCCAACTGACTGAGCCACCCAGGTGCCCACTTTATTATTTATTTTGAGAGAGAGAGAGCAGGGAGAAGGGCAGAGAGAGAGGGAGAGAGAATTCCAAGCAGGCTCTGCACTGCCAGCACAGAGCCCAACATGGGACTTGAACTCACAAACTGAGATCATGACCTGAGCCAAAATCAAGAGTCAGATGCTTAACCAACTGACTGACCCAGGCACCCCTCCTGCTTGACTTCTGCTCATAATGTTTCTTCTGCCTGGTTCCCTTCTCTCCTCTTTTTTTTCTGGTTTATTCCTGCTCATCTTTTAGCACTCAATCCAGGGGCTCCTTGTACAAGCTTCCTGATTCCCATCCCCTCACATGCTCCTCTGCCTACCGGGGCTGAACCCAGAGCCCCTGAGAACCCTGAAGTGCCTGGAATACTTCTCTGACATTGAACCTATTGCCCTGCATTATGCTTCTCCCTTTGTGTGTCTGTCTGCCCCTTGCCAGCAGCTCCTTGAAGTGGGATTGGGCTTTTATTCATCTTTGCCTCTTCAGGGCCTGAACAAGACCTGCACGTGCTAGACACCCCATAAATGCTTGAGTGGCCATGATCTTTAGAGAAGCAGGAACAGGATGGTTTCCAGAGTAAAAGTGGTGTGGTGATGCCTCAGGGCCTGTGATAAGACAGCTAAGGCAAATGGATCACCTCTACCTGAAGACAAACCACAGGCTTCCTTGGGAGCAGTTCCCAGCTGCAAAGAGATTGCTACCCCAATATCCCAAACACAGTCACCTTTTTCCAACAGTTGAATCATTGACACCACGTTCGGATGAAGAGAGGAGTGCAGCCACAGGTAGGCACCCCAGGAGGTCAGCATGCCCTTCCACTCCTCCATGCTTATTTTGCATATTTTTCTGACTGGGTCCATACTGTTGTTTATTGCAAGTTCTAAGAAAAATTTAATCCAGGGATACAGCTGGGTGGCACAGTCAGTTAAGCATCTGACTCTTGGTTTGTGCTCAGTTCATGATTTCATGGTTCGTCAGTTTGAGCCATGCATGGAGCTCTGCACTGACACTGTGGAGCCTGCTTGGGTGCTGGGAGCCACACCGGCCTCGTTGGATGCGCTGGATGATGGTCACAGCGAGGAAATGGCAGTGTTTGCACAGCTCCTGCCATGAGAAATGAAAACTGGTATCTCCTTCTGCTACTACTGGCTCTGTTGGAAATGAGCCTGCTGGTATTGACCAGGCCTCACAATATTCCAGATCAGACTGATATTCCCCACACAGATACCTTATAGGGTAAGGCTTATTCCTGCCTCTTCAAATGAGATTTTAGATATAAGCACTGTGAATGATTGTCAAAAAGGCTCTTCTTATGGGCCTTGCAGATCCAAGACTTAGATAATAAAGGGGGTTAAGAACACAAGAGTTACAATTGAGCCTGGCCCCGAGACAAAAAGCCTAATTTAGAGTTAGGAACAGATAAGGGCAGAACTTAAGTTAACACTTACACCTTTTCTAACTGGTGATGTATGGCAGTCCCTTCCCTAAGGCGTACTTTCCACAAACACCCTCCCTTACGTTGGCGGCTGGGATGAGGATAGATAAGAGTAGCTAAAACATAACCCAAAAACAAAGACCAACATGTTTAGGGCCTCCGTGGTGTTTACACATATAGCATCAAGTCAAAAATGTTTCCACAAACAACTTATTAACCAGCTCAAAAACATTCACCCTCTTGTGAGCCAGACAAAATGATTCCTAGCCTATCTATATACAACTTAACCTATGTCCCAATCTTTGTGTTATTAACTTAGAACAAATATGTATGTCATCCTGTTTTTCACTAAGAACATCCTTTCTTTAGTTGTAAGATTTATTCAATCTCACTATGATTGGGGTAATTCTGCAAGAATACTTCCATAAAACCTGTTTTTGTACACTTTCCAAAGCATCTTATCACAAAGAGTTTTCCATTGTAAAAATTCCTTTTTCTGATCTCCTGTTGTCATTTGACCTATAAATAAAGACGCCAAAACCAACAGGGCAGAGATGCCTGCTTGGTGACCAGAAAGATTCTTGTGGCTCTGCCAACCCTCCCTCACCAACACTGTCCATCCTTCAGGGACCCCTGGACCCGCTGGAGCTGGCCTCTGGCACTTGGGATTCTCTCTCTCCCCTTCTCACTGCTCCTCCCCCACTTGTGCTGTGTCTCTCTCTCTCAAAATAAATAAACTTTAAAAAAAAAAAAAAAGGGAGCAGCTCTTTCTGCCCACACATCCTGTCCCTATGCTTTAATAAGGTCACCATTTTGCATCCCCCACCAAAAAAATCTTAATCCATGGTTTCCCTGCCCCTTTACAAGACTGTTACTTAATGCTTGGCCCATCTCTGGCCTGTTTCTTTCTATTCTCACACAATAGTCCCTTAAGGGGGGCAGATAGGGAGATAGGTACCCCAAGGGGGAAGAAAAGGGGTCCAGAGAAAGAGGATGCACCCTGGGAAGTGTTTCTCTCTCTCCTGCCAGATCCTTGAGTGTCCGGCTGAGGCCAGGGCAAGGGGTGGTGGGTAGCATTGGTCCCACCAGGAATGGGAGAGTGGTTCTTACTTGGACAAGGCCAGGCCATGCTCGCCCAGCTGTGGGTGCAGGTCAGCCAAGAGGATCCCGGCCTCCACCGTCACCTGCTTCTTCTCTGTGTCCACCTGCAAGAGACCAGCATAGGCTGCCATGAATGAGACTATCAGCCAGCCCTCCCCCAGCAGCCATATTCCCATGAGTATGAGCAAGCCTGTCCCAGCCTGTGGTCAGCTCAAGCCACCTCTTGCTGCAGGCAGCTGAAGGGCATGTGGGCAGAGCCTTGGAGCGCTGGAGCTCTGGGAATACAGTAATCCTCCCTTATCTACAGGGGACACTTTCCAAGATCCCCAGCAGATGACTGAAGCCACATCTAACACTGAACTTTATATATACTCTATGTTTCCTATGTTTACCTATGATAAAGTTTAATTTATAGATTATGCACAGTAAGAGAGTAACAACAATAACTAAAGATAAAACAAAACAATTGTAACAATATATTGTAATAAAAGTTACAGGGATGGGAGATAATAAAATGCCTGTGTGATGATGGGATTGAGATAAAGGATTTAGGAATTGTGACGTAGGATTAGGCTACAGTTGACCTTCTGATATGTCAAAAGGTAGATCATCTGCTTTCAGAGAGTGGTTGACTTCTGAAACCAAGGAAAATGAAACCACAGATAAGGCGGGGACTAGTGTATTCTGTATAACCCCTTCTTCTCACAGGGGAAGGAAATAAGGAGCAGGGAAAAAAAGGGGTTCGCTCAAGGTCACTGCCACAACTGCACTTTTCTCCAGCCCCACCCCACCGGGACTAGAAGGTGGGATTCCTGGATGGTCGTGCAAAGCCACCGACTAAGGAGGACCTATGCCTGCAGGGGCTTGATTCTACTAAACCGAGACCCAGTTCCCCACTTATTCTTACCCGGGGAGGTCTCAGGCAAAGACAGAGGACTGGAAAGAGACAGGAGTTTCCTGCCACACACAAGAAGGGTTATAGAAGATCCCTGGCAGCCCAGGGAGGTAGGAGCAGGCTCTGCTTTCACAGGGAGGAGACTGAAGTTCAGGGACTTCGAGTTGCTCATCCAAGGTCATGCAAACAATGGCAGTGGAACGGAGAGGAGAATTCACATCTGTGGGACTCCAAATCACAGCTTGTGCTCAAGCTCGTTCCACTGACCCTGAGCACAGAGCTGGGCAAAACCAACTGTTGGAGTCCAACCCTCACTAATTAGCAATCAGAGTTCATTACTGCCATGACTGACGTCTTGACCAGGACATTTTCTATGGGGTGGAGACTGTCAGCCTGAGCAAAGAAATACATAATGGAGAGAAATCCAGAACTTCTGCCAGCACGGCTGGGGGAAGAGGGGGAGGTTATCTGGCAAAAACTACAGTTCAGGAGAGCTGGCCCTGCAAGGTGAGAAAAGAAGTCCTCCTAAGGTGCAGGGCACCTGTCTGGCCTCTCCTTCTTGGCAGGTGCTGGCTGAAATGCACAGCATCTAAGCACAACACTGGTGTTAGACTCCTAAGTTTGTGCCCAGCACTGCTAATAATCTGCTGTGTGATCCTAGGTACATCACTCACCCTCTCTGATCTCATTTCCCCATATGTAAAACTAGTTAGGTGTAAACCCTTCCGGATCTGTGACCATGAGTCCATCTTTGGGGATCTGATTTGCCATTGTTCTAGAGAAGCCGAGAGGAGGCACCAGGAGGGAGGAGCCAAACATTCTCTCTGTGGCAACAAGGAGGCGCGAACAGCTGACGAGAAGCCTGAACAAGCCTAGGGAAGGCTCCGGGGAGGGGTGACCATGGGCAGGTCAGAAATTGGGGTGTCACTTTGGACTCAGGAGCAGGGAGAGGATCAGGCCTGAGGGCAAAGGCTAAGGAGTTTCCGCGCAAGATCTGGGACAGAGGCTGAGGCCAGGGAAAGCAGAGGTGGGGGGCTGAGGGCTCTGAGTACCTGGAGAAGCCGGTTCATCTTGCCCATGTGGATCATGAAGCCATCGGTGCAGGCGATGTCCGAGGGTGAGTGGCCACCGCCCACCACCTTCACCCGCTTGTTCTGCTGCCTGGCCAGGGCCAGCACCTGCCAAGGCAATGCTGGAGTCAGCCGCAGGCCAGAGACTCCTCTGCAGGGCCTAAGGGGGGCAGCCCACCCAGGCTGGGCACCGTCCCTTCTCCCCCAGGTTTCCAAGGCTCCTGCCTGGCTGGAGGCTGCTGTGCAGTCCAGCCCAGGAAGGAGAGCCTTCAGAGTAAGGTTCCAGCTCCTCATCTTGTCTCACATGGGCTCAGCTGCCTGGAATGAAGGTTGCTAGTGGTGAAAGTGGCTTTGACTTTGCACCTGGGTCTACCCCAGGCCCAGCTCTAGTCTCTAGTGGTCACTGAATGAATACATAAATAAATGCATGGTATCACCTAAATGAAGCCATTCCCTTTCACCTTCATGTCCCTGCTCCAAAACCTCATATCTGGTACCTGGAACACTGGTCCACAGTGTACCACAAGGGGTTCCATAAGCAAGTGAGATTGAGAAGTGTTCTGTGCAGGGACAGTGAGAGGTGCTGGGTGTCCCAGCAGGGACAGTGCTGGGAGGATACAGTGGAAATCAAGCCAAGCATGGTCTTACATCCTTATGAGAGAGAGGGCCAGAAGCATCAACATGTTCAAGTCGACAAATAATTTGCAAGTTAGGAATATGCAATGAAGGAAACAAACAAGGAGCTGAGACAGAGACCCCTGGGGACACACTTCAGGTAAAGTGGTCTCAGAATGCACTGAGGAGCTGAAGTTTACCCTGAGCCCTAAAGGATGAAAAGGAGTTAGTCATGTGAAAAGGGAAGGTATAGGCATTCTGGCAGTGGGAACAGCAAGTGCAAAGGCCTGGGGGTAGGAAAAACTCTGGTTTGTCATAAGACAAAGGATGTGTCCTTCCACAAAGGATGAACCAAGGCCAGGTGATACATGGCCTTGTGAGTCAAGCTGGGCTTTTACTCCACAAATAATAGGGAGCCTGTGGGGGTGCCTGAGTGGCTCAGTCAGCTAAGTGTCCGGCTTCGGCTCGGGTCACAAGCTCACGGTTCACGGATTTGAACCCTGTGTCAGGTCCTGGGCTAACAGCTCCGAGACTGGAGCCTGCTTTGGATTCTGTGCCTCCCTCTCTCTCTCTGCCTCTCCCCTGCTTGTGCTCTCCCTCTCTTTCAAAAATAAATAAATAAACATTAAATAGTCAGCCTGTGAAGGGAGCCCAATCCACATTTTAAGAAAATTATTTTTGCTGAGGTGGAGAGTACCTTCAAAGGAAGTGAGAATTGAAGCAGGGAGACCAGGGCCAAGGCCGCCGGAGGTCATGGTGAGTGAGGAAGGGATGGTGGACAGGGCATGGAGAGTGGCTGTGCTGCCGAAGAGAAGGGGATGGGTTCTGGAAACTTCTGGGGCAAGACTTGCTGATCACAGATAAGGGTAAAGAAAAGACCGTGACCCACTTTCCTGGCATCTAGTGTGAGCACCCAGGCGCCCCCTGCAGAGATGGGGATAGAAGAGGTTGAAGTCAACAACAAAAGAGAATCAAAACACTGGAAATGTAGTTTGGGGCGTGTAAGTCTGTGATGACCTTGAAGCACACAGGAGAGAGGTTGCATGTGGGTCTGCAGCCTGAAAGGAGATCTGAGCTGGAGACAAAATGCTGGCATCCCTGATGGCACGGTAGGGTATAATGTGGAGCATAGCAGGGGCATGGGGGCCAGAAGCCCAGAACTTTTCTGGTGGGCTTCATGGAACTCTGGGAGGGTGGGGGCAGGGGCTCCCAGCTTCCTGTTTGAGGCGGGGCCTGGTCTATAGCCCTGGAGGGACACTCACCTCTCTGACCTCCTCCACGGACGTGGGCTGGTAGTACATTTCTGGGCAACAGCCATAGGTCCTAGCCCAGTTTTGGAACTTGACTCCCTTGTACCCATGGACCTGTGATAGAAAAAGAGCTGGGTCACCACAGACATGTGGCCACAGGCTGCCCTGATGCCCCTCCGTGCTCAGGCCAATGCAGGATGGAAGGCTGCGGCCAGGGCGCTGAGCCAGGCTCCTGTGCCCTGGTCACGTCTCAGGGCCAGTGGGAAGATTAAACGGGCATCCGAAGCTCTTCAGCTATGTGCAGGACTTCCTGCTGTTCTCTCCCTTGACCCCTCCTGGCCACGAGGGCAGGGCACACAGAGAACACTGTCTGTTCTTAGCAGAAGGGACAGGGTTGGGGGTGGAGCATGAAAAAGCAGGACTCAGGGCTCCTGCCCCTCACCCCACTCTGTTCCAGGCTCCTCTCTGAGGAACCCAGCAGAGGGTGTACTCTGGTCCAGCAGGGACACTGGGGAAGGGGCTGCACGCACTGGCCTGGTGGCCCAAGAAGGACTTGGAGCTGGCCTTCAGCTCTCCTACAAGGCTTCTCCCACTCAGACGGGCCAAGTCTGGAAGCCTCTACAGCAGCCTTTCTGGCCTCTAAACCAAAGCAGGGAGCTGTGGGGATAAGCTTCCCATGTGTTAGACATAAGCACTATACAAGATACTCTACACATGATATCTTATTTAGACCTCATAACAATGCCACAAAGTAGGTAATATTACTCCCATTTTCAGGAGCAGAAACCAAAGCTCAGAGAGGTGAGGTAAGTGCCCTAAGCACACACAGCAATCAAATGAAGACACTAAGAGTATGACCCAGCCCTTACTCTCTTCCATGCTTTCCCCACCAGTGCCACCCCTAGAGCCTCAAGTCCAATTCAAGAGGTTCCCCATGGCCTCCCCTTGGCCCTAGACTTGACCTAACTCCATCCTCCCATGTCTGGCCCGTGGGCCCAGCTTGAACACAACCCTGTGGAGCTGACCGGCTGTGCTCTGTGATCCTACCATGGCTCCGGCAGTGGGTCAGTGGCCTTGGTGGACTGTGGCTTCCTCCAGGAACAGAGCACTGGGCAGCAGGGTGCCGAGGCAAGGTGGGGCCAGAGTCCGGAGCAGGCAGCACAGCGGCCTCCGAGCTCAGGGCTGGCTCCTATCTACTGCATACCGAGGGGCTTCGCGGCAAAGGTGGGTAAACAGGGTTGCGACAAGCTCCACCCGGACAGATAGCAGCCCAGGCCCTGCCCCCTGCCCCGGGGGCCCTTCTCAGCTGGTGGAAGAGCAGAGTTTAAGAGGCAGCTGCTCTGTCCCTGGATTCTACTTGAGCTCTGACCCCAACTTTGGACATTCTGGACCCAAAGGACCCGCAGCTTCCAAATGGGATCCTTAATTCCATAGGTCAGTGGAGGCTATGACATGGGGGGTTCTGTGGGGGATCTTAATGCAGGGGGTTCCTTGGTGTCCGCTTGGAGGAGGGCACACATGGCACCCCAGTGCAGTGCAGTGAGCATCTGTGTTAGCTCATTTGTCCGATTTGGGAGATGAACACACCAAGCTTCCCATCGCTAGAGAGACATGACAGGAGGCTGGTGGCCATAGCACAGGGTGGGGGGAGACGAGAGACATGCAGCTCAGGCACTCTTCCAGCAGAAGCCTCCCCCAGGCTCTATGCAGACAGCCCTGGGTTCCTCCTCCAGGCTCTGCCTGTTAACCTCCAGGAACCTCATTTTCCTCCTCAGTGAAGTTGGGGCACTTTTGCCTAATTCTCTGGGTTGATATAAAGGTTAGAGCAGATCTATGAGGAGCATGGTTCATGGGACACAACGGGAGCTTGAAATGACAGCAAGCTTGAAATGACCCTGGCTGTGAGCTTGCTGGTGGCAGTATTCTCCAGACACTACTGTCTTATTGCCAACCCCAAGCGCAGTTGTGCAATGAACAAACAAATCAGCTGCCGAGCATCTGGCTTTTCAGATGTCTCCAAGCCAAGGGCTGTTGTCTAGTGGGAGGCAGGGGCAACCGCTCTGGAGTCTGGGAGCAGGAAAGGTTGGGCTGCAGGAGTGGAGCTGGGTTAGAGATGCACAAGAAAAGTCCTGGCAAGGGCAATTGCCACGCTCACCTGTATCCCCCGGACCAGGATTTCTGCCAAGCTGCTGAGTGCATATGTGTGCGTGTGTGTGTGTGAATGATTGCATCCCCACCCCAGATGCAAATGTACAAGTATGAGGTGGGGGTCCAGCCATGTGTTCATCACAGGGAAAGCCTGGCTCAGGAGGTACTGCTCTTTACTCGGCAGCTGGGTCATGGGGAGGGGAGTCCCAGGGCCTCCCTGAGGGGAGAACTGATCTTTCAGGGAAAGGCTGTGTTATAGGGAACTGTGTTCCTCCCAAATTCCTATGGTGAAGCCTTAGCCCCCAGCCACTCAGAATGTGACTGTATTTGGAGAGAGAGCCTTGAAGTTAAGGTGAGGTCATGAGGATGGACTCTGAATAGGACTGGTGTCCTAAAAAGAGGAGCACGCAGAGGAAAGGCCATTAGAAGACTCCGGGAAAAGGCAGCCCAGGAGACAGACCTCAGGAGAACCCACCCCTGCCGACTGCTACATCTCAGACTTCCAGCCTCCAGAACTGGGAGAAAATAAATCTCTGCTGTTGAAGCCACTTAGTCCGTGGTAGTCTGTTATGACAGCCCAAGAAAATTAACGCCTGGTTTTCTCAAGCTCCCCAGGGTAAGATCTCTACGGGGGCCTTCACGAGAGAGAAGAGCAAGGCCCGGCTCCTGCCTCTGAGCCCTTTTCACTCGGGCTGTCCCTGATGAAAGACACAGGTCCTGCGCCCTCCGATGCTGCTGGCTCCACTGACTGAGAGAAGAGAGCTGCAGGAACCTCCCCATAGAACCTTAGACTCCCTGATAGCTAAAACATGGAAAGAGCCTAAGTGTCCATCAACAGACGAATGGATCAAGAAGATGTGGTTTATCTATACCATGGAATACTACATGGCAATGAGAAACAATGAAATCTGGCCATGTGTAGCAACATGGATGGACCTTGAGGGTGTTATGCTGAGCGAAATAAGTCAGGCAGAGAAGGACAAATACCATATGTTTGCACGTATAGGAGGATTAGGAGGAACTTGACGGAGGACCAAGGGGGAGAAGAAGGGCGGAAATGGTGGGGGAAAGGGAGAGAGGCAAACCATGAGAGACTCTTGAATGCTGACAAAAACTGAGGACTGATGGATGTGGGGGGGAGGGGGGGATGGGCATGAAGGAGGGCACTTTGGGGATGAGCACTGAGTGTTATGTAGAAACTAATTTGACAATAAACTATTTGTAAAAAAAAAAAAAAGAAAAAAAGAAAAAAAGAAATATGTAAAATAGAAGTTTAAAAAAAAAAAAAAAAAAAGAACCTTAGACTCCCTGGCCGGGAAAGGCAGTGCTTGGTGAGGGAGACAGTGGTTGGAAGCCTTAGGGCTGAGGGGTGGAGAAAGTAACTGGTTGGCTACTGTCCCAAAGCCCTGGAAGGAGGCCCAGGAGCTGAGGCCAACAGATGGGGTGAGCATCAAGCCCAGAAGGCAGAGGCCCATGGCAGGTAGAGGAGCGAAACGTGGAGGGTCAGTCTGGCATCACCCCAAATAACCAACTTGTTTCCCACTCACCCACACTCAGACCCAAGGTTTCTCCTTTTGGCAAATGCATTCTATGCTGAGATAGCCTTGAAGCCAGGTGCTGTGGGTGTGGGTGGGCCTGGGCTGTGCCCTGGAAAGGCGGAGAGTCTCCCTTCCCTCCTTTGAGGAGGATTTACAGAGCCTGGAGCCATGCACCGTTTTCTCTTTGCCTCTTACTACTGCCCTTGAATGGAAGGCTTTCATCCCCACCCCCTCAAGCCAGTCACATCAATTTTACAAACTGCCTTTACGGAGAAACATAAAATGATATGAAAAAAATATAAAAATCAGCAAAAGCAGTATCAGTTAATTCAATCTGCATCACCACCATCTGTGATTAAAGTGGTTTATTGCTTATTCCTTCTTGCATGAGGACTCAGCTAGTTCAATAATTGCTGAGTCTTAATTTTTTCTAACATTTGTTGGCGAGAGAAATTAATGCTACTGTTTCAGTGGTCACTGAAGCTTGTTTTTGACCTTTTCCCCTCCCATACTTGTTCACCAGTCAGAGTGAGCTCTTTAATATACAACTTATATGTGGTAACTTTGAACACTTCTTTGAAATAGTGTGAACATCTGGGAGAGTGTTTAATGACTCCTGATCTGCAGATATTACTTCCTTGTGCTACTAATTCAAGTTCACTCAATACATAAGACAAAGAAGGATGACACTGTCTAAAATGCTCCGTCTCTCAGTCCTTTTTCCACCTGAATCCAGGATAATTGATGGAGACAAAGACCAAGTACCCATCTCCTCAATCTATTCAAATGGCATAAAAGACTATAGTTGGGGGCTTTCTCTGGAATTTTCTTACTTTGAGTTACATAAGCCAAGAATTGTTTCTGTCTTTGAAATTCTGACACAAGCCAGTCACACCTACTCTCCAATGCTGATACATTCTGCCTCATTCTGGGGGTTCTGGCATGACTATCATGGAAAACAGTGATGAACTGCCTAAGAAACACAAAGTAGATGTTAACCAAGGCCTTTTAAGCTAGGAAGGTATTTTTTACTTGATTAAAAATGAGTTTACAGGGGCGCCTGTGTGGCTCAGTTGGTTAAGCATCTGACTCCTAATCTCAGCTCAGGTCTTGATCTCAGGGTCATGGGTTAAAGCCCTGCATTGGGCTCCATGCTGGGCATGAAGCCTACTTAAAAATAAATAAATAAATAAATAAATAAATAAATAAATAAATAAATAAATAAAATGTTTAAAGATAAATAATGAGTTTGTGACTTATGGGAGAAAATATTTGTAAATCTTACAAAGGGTTAATATCCACAATATATAAAGAACTCCTACAACTCAATCTGAAAGCAAACATTAATAAAAAATGGGCAAAGATGGGGTCCCTGGGTGGCTTAGTCGGTTAAGCGTCCGGCTTTGGCTCAGGTCATGATCTCACAGCCAGTGAGTAGCTGGAGCCCCACATCAGGCTCTGCTGTCAGCACAGAGCCTGTTTCAGATCTTCTGTCCTCCCCTCTCTCTGCTCCTCCCCCAGTCACGCATGCTCTCAAAAATAAACAAATATTTAAAAAAATGAAATCTTTTAAAGAATGGGCAAAGGACTTGAATAGACATTTCTCCAAAGGAGATATTCAAATGGCGAAGAAGCACAGGAAAAGATGCTCAACATCACTAAGTATTAGGGAAATGCAATCAAAACTATAGTGAGATACCTCTTCACACCCATTATCAGTAACTATGAGCTATTATCAAAAACTCAGAAAATAACAAGTGTTGGTGATGATGTGAAAAAACGAAACCTTTTGCATTGCTGATGAGAATGTAACATGGTGCAGCCATTCTGGAAAACAGTGTGGTGGGGCCTCAAAAAATTAAACCTAGAAGTACCACAGGATCCAGTAATCCTACCTCTGGGTATGTACTCAGAACTGAAAGCAGAGACTTGAAGAGATATTTGTACTCTGTGTTCACACCAGCACTATTCACTGTAGCCAAAAGGTAGAAGCAATCAAGTGTCAACAAATAGATGAATGGATAAACAAAACGTGGCATATCCACATTCTGGAATATTGCTCAGCCTTAAAAAGGAAGGAATATCTGATACACGCTACAACATAAATGTGCCTTGAGGATCTTCTACTGAGTGAAATAAGCTAGTCACAAAAAGACAAGTACTGTATGATTCCACTTATAGAGACCAAGAGTAGAATGGGGATTCCCATGGTTGGGGAGAGGGAGAACTGGGAGTTAGTGTTTAATGGGTACAGTGGTCTCAGTTTGGGACAATGAAAAGGTTCTGGAGATGGATGGAGGTGATGGTTGCAAACAGAGTGAGTGCACTTAATGCCACAGAACTGTATACTTGAAAATAGTTAAAACAGCAAATTTTAATGTATATTTTACTACAGTGATTGTGAAAAAAAAAGTGAGCTCACAGGAGTATAAACATCATTGATATTCTTTCAAATGTAGGTACCATGTAATGGTACATTACCATATAATGTAAATATGGCAAAATGTAAGTAAACTGACAAAGTGATCCCACTCATACCTTATGAATACCAAAGCGGTAAACCTCTACAGTAACTGTAAATCCTTCAGCTGTGTTAGTAAAAAAATTATTGCGTTTCTGTTTTATGCAGCAGACACCCACTGAATGCTAGCAGATTCATAGATGACTAGAACCTGGAGGTCTCCTTCCAAAATTAATTCTATATACCAGGAGTCTTAATAAGAGTCACCTTCCTTCTTCCCTCCTTCCTTCCTACCCTTCTTCCTTCCTTCCCTCCTTCCTTCCTCCCACCCTCTCCCCTCCGTTCCTGCCTTTCAGTCTCTTTTAAAGTGGGCTCCACACCCAACACAAGGCTTCAATTCACAACCCCGAGATCAATAGTCTCATGCTCTACCTACTGAGCCAGCCAGGCACCCCTAGTCTTATTCCATCAAGTCTTGGGATGGTGAAAACAGTCATGCCAATTGGCCATTCACCCAGTAGGGCATCAAAATGGAGAATCTGAAATCGACTCATTTATCCATCCATGCATCTGTGCTTTCATTCTCTGATTTATTCAGCAAACACTGAATAAGCATCTACAAAATGCCAGGTATCTGCTGGGTCAGGATGGAGGATGAGTCACCTAGATAGGCAGTTGCCAATCCAAAGGGCCTTACAGTCTCATGGGGCAGACAGTTAACAACCAGGTGCAGTAGCCAACACTTGGAAGATACTTCTATGACTGCTAAGAAAATATTTTATCCTTTCTTGATAGATGGATTCCTTTGAACAGTGAGGTATGATGTTTCTCACCCAATTCCTGTTGCATAAACCTTTGAGGTTCTGACTGAGATATTCTAGCTATTGTTTGTTCTGTATTTGTGCTTATGTTGATGTGAATGACATGCAAACTGGCCTAGAGTCACTTCAAGGCCTAACACCAGGGGTTCACTGTACCCCAAGGGAGGCAGAAATAGTTTTTTTGTCCCATCTGTTCTAACAGACTCAGAAGACATTTCTCCTGGAAACCTTGGCTATTGCTAGCTGACAGCCACTAAGTGCAAAGACATAATTTGTGAGTGACTGCAACCCCCTTTGGAGAGCTCCGTGGCCCTACCGATATGCAGGTGTAATGGAGAATATGGGGTCTGCCATGCCTCTTTGTAGCAGAGTTCCCTTAGCGAGGTCAATACATTTGTTATTTAAGTCCTTTGAAGTCATGAAATGAATGTCACACTGTATACTTAAAAGAACTTGCACACACTCCCAGCAAGTTGTACTTAAACTGGCATCTAAAAAATCTGTCTTAATGAGGTCAGGGCCCTTTGCCACTACAGCCACAGTGGCTGATTGACGTGTGGGCTGAAGCTCTCACAGCAGTGGGGAAACACACAGTTCTAGATACTTGTAGTGTTTTCTCATATAACCTGAAGACTCTTCCAATCCAGGAACCTCTGTGACCCTCAACCTACCTGACTGGTTATATTCTTGTTGCGAAATCTATGGACTTGATTCATTTGACCCTTATTTGAGATTGAACATACTCAGTTTTAATAGAATATCTGACTTATACAGTGATCCCCCCCCACCACCAGGTCACTAATTTTCCTTTTATTTTATTTAATTTTTTTAATGTTTATTTATCTGAGAAAGAAAGATGGAGGAGGAGGAGAGAGAGAGGGAAACACAGAATCCGAAGCAGGCTCCTTGTTCTGAGTTGTCAGCACAGAGCCCAATGTGGGGCTTGAGCTCACAAACTACGAGATCACAACCTGAGCTGAAGTCAGACATTCAACTGACTGGGCCACCCAGGCACCCCATTAGTTTGCCCTTTAAATGGGCCCTTTAATTTACAGACCCAAAAGGAAGGAGGTGGTGGTGGTGTGGCTGGAAATTTAAAGTCCACATAGGCCTTGTCCTAGGATAAACTAGAAAGCTTATAGCTAATACTTTCACAGCGCTTCCTCTGTGCCAGATGCTGTTCCAGGTCCCTGTACACATTAACTCATTTGGTACTCACAATCACCTAAGAGGCTGGTACTCTTCATGTACTCTTTGTAGATGAGGAAATGAGGCACAGGAAAGCCTTTCTTGAGGTGACACAGTAGAAAGTGGCATATCAGGAGTCTAGTCCAGGTAGTCTGACTCCAGACTCAGAAAGGAGATTTTTGGTAGGACCTAGCCTTTGGGACCAGACAGAATGCACCTGAATCTAGGCTATGCTTCCAACCAATCAAGTGACCTCAGGCAAGCTATCAGAATCTCAGCTTTCCCATCTGTTAAATGGGAAGAAGAGATGTTATATAGAAGACTCTAAGGCACACAGACGTACTTAATAATGATAGCGGCTAACATTTCTAACCTTTCCCTTGCCTTCTACACACAGACACACCCTTTCTGCCAGGCTAATTTACACTCCATATAATTAATAATTCATCTTAAAGACACTACCTTTTCCCTCAAGCTCTCCCAGGAGAATATGCAGCAAGGGAGGTGTGCATATACACCTGTGAGCACACCGGTCTCAGGGGGAGGGAGAAAGAGCACATGACCCACTTCGGGGACTTGCTGGGGGAGATAGTAAGAGGGAGTCCCACAGGGGGCACAGGGTCAAGGAGAATTGGCATGGTACCGGCAGAGACTTAAGGGGTGGTGACGTTGGAGAGCATTTAGGAATCTGGGAGTGATCAGGGCAGGCTGAGGGTGAGAGACCTTTATTTGGGGACAGCGGGAAGGCCCTGCAATATTCACATCAGACTCTGTGCAGGGAGACCAGTTAGGAGGCTGTGCTGCAGGGGTCTGGGCAGGAGGCGATGACAGCTTGGAGCCGGAAGGCGGGGAGTGGGCGTGGGGGGCCACAACTGGAGGGGACAGATCCAGTGAGATGCAGCTTCTTGATGTGGTTGGGAAGGTACAGCTGAAGGAAGATCTGGGTCTGTGCTGAGACACATGGCAGCTACTGCCAGACGTGGCCATTCAGATTTATACCAATGACAAGGAAATGAGAAGATCATTTCCTCATACTCATTTTCCACCTTCAAGTGCTCAGGCCATGCGCGTGTGTGCGAGCATACCGTGCTGAGGGCACATGGCTGCATGTGGTTGGCAGCTTCTCCATCTGACAGCACAGAGCAGACCATTTCTCTCATCTCAGAAAGTTCCGCTGCACAGGGGCACCTGGGTGGCTCCATCGGTTAAGCGGCTGATACTTGATCTCGGCTCAGGGCATGATCTCAAGGTTCATGAGTTCAAGCCCCATATTGAGCTCTGCACTCACAGCGTGCAGCCTGCTTGGATCCTCTGTCACCATGTCTCTGCCCCTCCCCTACTTGTGCTCATACTCTTTCTCTCAAACATAAATGTTAAAAAATGCTTTTAAATAAAAGAGAAAATTCCACTGGGCACTGCTGCTCCAGATCATGCAGGGCCTTGGAGCCTCAAGAGCAGAGGGAAACACATTCATTCGAAGACAACAGTCTACCACCCTCGCTCTGCCTTCCTCCCAGAACAAACGCCAGTGTCAGGGATGTTTTAACTTTATTAAACCAATGAGTTCCAATCTCAGCCAACGTGCTTCAAAATTAACTGCTGATTTTGCTGCAATGCCATGATTGGTTAGTCAAAGAGAAATCACCCCTGGCCAACCCCTTTCTGTGCCCTATAGAACACTAGCTCTTAGAGATAAAGTAACACCTTCATACCTGGAAAATGAATCACACATGATTTTTCCTGCATCTAAAATTATGTCAGACCTGACTCTCTTCATAAAGGAAACCACCCTTGGAAGTAAGCCCCCTTAGAATGTTGCTGCCGGTTACAAGAGGTGCTGGAAAGGCTTCCTCTGCATTCTAAGCCCAACAGAGGAAGGGCTCGAAGGTCTGCTGGGGGCTGGCACACACCAAACCCTAAAGCTTCGAGACCACTGGTGGGTCCCTGCCATCAGTCTCCAGCCACTCAATGAGGATCCGATTCAACTCGGTGGGCCTGGGAAGGAAACAGAGAGCAATTCGCACCTGTCAAGCCCCACCTCTGAGAGCAGGGGTGATGAAGTGAATGGTGAGGCCAGGAAAGCCCTTATTGGAGGTACAAGGGAAGTCCTGGTCTCCCTCACCCGGGAGTCTCCCCCACCCCCACCACATCTCCTTACTTCTCCATCTGTGTCCAGTGTCCGCAATCCTTAATGTGTCCCCTTTTCAGGTAGGGGATCTAGAAGAAAACCGCACTCAGAAAAGTTAAGTGGCAGAATGCATATGGGTCTGGTTTTAGGTTAGTGCTCCCCTCGGGCCACCCCCGACCCCCCAAAAACCCCTGCATTATTTAGGAAAGGAATGGGCATTTACTGAGCTGCTACTGTGTGCCAGGGAGTCTACATGCATTGCTTTCTCTAACCTTGACTGTAATCCTTTGGGGTAAGGTGAAGGCTCAGAGAAGTCAGGTAACCTGCCCAAGGTCACGCAGAGAGTGATTGAGCTAAGATTCAAATTCAGGGCTGCCTTATTTGTACTCATCGAAACAAACTGCTTCTCTTTAGAATTATTAGGATTCGGCTTGTTCACTGTCTGGAAAATACTTGGTTGTTTGGCTGTCGCCACACAGATATGACTGAGGCAGCCTCCCTTCTCCCCGGCATGCAGGGCTGGTTGGTCTCCCTTTGGGACCCTGAAGCGCCACAGTGGGTCACAGAAACAAGCCCCAAAGGGGGAGGGGGGCCAGCAGCAGCACCACACTTGGCATATGCAGGCTCCCGCCCAACACGAGCCTTGAAATGTGCAACCCGATGGAGAAAACGCTGCGGGGGAATGTGGCTTTCCCCACAGAGGCAAGGACGGCCCCTTCCAAACATAAACCTCACTGAGGTCAGCAGTCAGTTGCCAGGGCCGGAAAGGGCCAGCTGAAAAACTGGAGAGTCTACAGAAACCTTCAGGGGTTGGTGCTGGAGAATATGAGCCTCTCAGTCAGCGGGCTCTGGGGCCCCATGACAAGCGTGTCCTCGGCAGCATCTCACGTATCACACTGTCTGCTGTGCCAATGATGCTAAGGAATTGGACCGCCCCTGGCACTTCAGCAAGATACAATGAGCCAGCCCGCAACAACCCCACCTGCAAGCCTCCGGATCCCCGCCAACCTCCGTGCTCATAGCAGGGTGAGCTTCCAACCCACACATGTGTCACCTGTCAATCCCCTTCAGCGGCTCACACCTGTGGGCATACAAAGTGCAGCCTGGCCCAGTGGGCTCAGCAGAATCTTCCAGACATATGGAGCTCCTGCCATTCTCCCAGTAAACCCTGCATGCTCCTTGCCTCTCACCTGTCTCCTGTTTTCTCTGTAGGGCAGGCCTTAGTCATTCACCAGGGCCAGATGCAGGGCTCCACACCTCTGTAAAGCCCTCACTCCCAACAGTGCCCTTGTCACCTCTCCTGCGTCGGGGATGAATAGCAGGATGGCGAGCTCCCCAACTTATTCACCTTTACCTTCCAGAATCTAGCACTTACGTGCACAGTAAAAGCCCATGAAATGAATGAAGGCACACATGCATGCGTGAGTGAGTGACAGGCTACATCAGTGCAGGGGAAAGGAAGCATCAGTCGGGACTGCTGTTCCTTGAGGTGGCAAGGCTCCCACTGATGAAAGGCCCCGTCCAGCAAGCACTCTGGCTCTGCATCCCCAGCTGCCATCTTTCCCCCGCAAGGCCTGTGCCCTCTCCCACGAAGCACTGATGACCCCAGTGCAGGACAGCTGGCTCACCCAGTTCTCCATATGCTTGGACATCTCCGGAGTGATCACGAAATCCTTCTCCGCGGTCACCATCAGGGCAGGAACCAGGATCTAGGGGAGGGCACCAGGAGGCAGGAGCAGCCAGAGAAGGGAGGAAATGGTCCCTTCTTGCACCCCTCTAAAGCTTAGGCCTTCCCTCTTCCCAGACGGACACAGCACTTCATTTTACTGCTTTGTGGCTTCTCCCAAGATTAACACCCTTCCCCTCAGAAAGACCCCCTGCGGTATGACTGTGGTCCTGGCTTTGTTTCCCCAGGCTTTGCAGGAAGGAGGCACCACTATTACTGGGGATCTAAGATGATGGTGTGAGATGATAGAAAATACAGATTTGTCTCTGCTCCTGTTCCTGAAACCCTGTGTAAATTTTGTAAATTCCAAAGTGATAAGAGCACAAGGGGTATCTTTTGTTCTATCCAGTGGACTCTGGGTGGGCTCCTGAGTGGGGACTGGGTGGGGGCTGGTCACCAGAAAGACCAAGCCATTATTAGAAACTTAGAATTTTCAGCCCCACCCCCTATTCCCTAGAGAGGACGGAGGGGCTGGCAATGGAGTTAATAATTGATCATGCCTACAAGAATAAGCCTCCATCAAAGTCCATAGAATCCAAATAGGATGGGGTTTGGGGAGCTTCCACACAGGCCAACACATCCACACTGGGAGGGGTGATATACCCCAGCTCTGCAGGGACAGGAGTTCCTGTGCTTGGGCCCCTCCCAGACCTCACCATATATGTCTCTCCATCTGGCTGTTCACCTGTATCCTTCGTCGTCCCCTTTAACAAGCTGGCAAATCTGTCTCCCTGAGTTCCATGAGCCACCCTAGCAAATGAATCAAGCCTGAGGCGGGAGGCATGGGATCCTCAGGCACACCTGGGCCTGTGATTGGCATCTGAAGGAGGGGAAGTCTTGTAGGACTGGGCCCTTACCTGTGGGATCCAACACTGCCTCTGGGGAAACAGTGCCAGAACGGAATGGAATTCTGGTGTTGCAGAGAACTGCTTGGTGGAGGTAACCCCCATATATTGGTGCCCAAACACATGAAGTGTTTTTTGTAGAAGTATGAGACACCCAGAAGGACAGACTGGGATTTTCTAAGATGGATGAAGTCAACAGGGTCATGACCAACACGGATTTCGTGCACACGAGTGTGTGGAAGTAAGAACACGTGTGCTGGCCCACTCTGTGTGTCTGATATTTACAGAACCATAAAAAGAAAACCACAGGCCCCAAATGGTGTCACTTGAGCCAGGCCAAGTCATTAAACCAGAGCTTAATACCTAACCTAACTGCAGTTCCTCCCCCAGAAATGTCTTAACTGGTTAGGCTGGAATTTATTGATGAGCACCAAGGAGGTAACCGGTCACACAGGTTCTCCACTTCCCCCTTAGGAAGCTGAGGGACTGTGCATAAGACCCCTGCTCTTCCCCCTAAGGGAACATGACCTTGTCTGAAACAATGGCCTCTTCTCTTTTGCTTATACCTTTCTTGCCCCACCCTCCTTCTGGAGAAAACCTTCCACTTTGTGCAATGCCAGCCCACAGTGCGCCCCTCTGCTTGCCAGAAGGGATGCTAGGCTGCCTGATTCATAAGCCATTTAATAAGGCCAATTAGATCTTCAGACTTATTCTGCTGAATTTAGTTTTTTGATAGAACGGAATAGATGGCACCAGAAAGGAGGAAAGATGCCTTGGATTGAGATCAATATTCCTTTTCTTGGAATTAAGTGGAAACTTTAAAAGGTCAGCCAAGAATCCACGAAGTGAATGGGTCAGCCACAGCTATTATCAGCCTGACATGAGTGGCAGCAGAAAGGACTTCACTTTCGTCTACTGACAGATAGAATACTGTGGGGTGGAGAAAGCCTCCATTTATCCTCTTTGTTCTCCCTCCACCATTATAATTGTCAAACAGCTTCCATTTGTCCTTGGTTAAGGGGCTTGCATGGTTTTCACCACCGCACAGAACGGCATGCTTCTCACCACAGCCCCGCTCCCAAATGATGAAGGAGCAGCAGATGTTCATAAGCGATTTTGTTGCTATGTGATGGAACTAGAGTGTATTACGCTGAGCAAAAGAAGTCAGGCAGAGAGAGACAAATATCCTGTGATTTCACTCATATGTGGAATTTAAGGAATAAAGCAGATGCACATAGGGGAGGGGAAGCAAAAATAAGAGAAAAACAGAGGAGACAAACCATAAAAGACTCTTAAACACAGAGAACAAACTGAGGGTTGATGGTGGGGTGCTGGGTGGGGGGAAGGGCTAAATGGGTGATGGGTGTTCAGGAAGGCACTTGCTGTGATGAGCACTGAGTGTAATATGGAAGTGATCAATCACTAAATTCTACACCTAAAACCATTATTACACTATTTGTTCACGATCTTGGATTTAAATTTAAAAAATAATTTTTTTAAAGGGAATAGGTTGAATGAACAACTACAAAAAACTGGTTTTATTACTGAAACTAATCCTAAGGCTGCTATAAACTCCAGAATATTCCAAGTCAAAATGGAAACTGGTTGTGGAGTTGTGAAAGGAGGTGGGGGAGAAGGAAGATCTGGAAGGTAGCTATAGAAGAATGGGTTTCCAACGTCAGCCCCATTGGGGTGCACCTTCCCAAAGCCTCTGGCATTACGTGCCTCCATGTTGTGAGATTTTGCCTATCCAACCATAGCTTTGTCATTTTTATCAGTCACAGGTGAGGGAGTCAAAGATATTGAGCTTCAACTACTACTACTATTACTACTACTACTACTACATGCTAAGGACTATTTTTGAAGGCATTAACCCACACCTTACGCACACCTATGAGATAAGAACTATTCTCATACTTCTCATTTTTCAGAAGTGGTGATGGAGAACAGAGTGGGTTAAGTGCCTTACCCTAGGTCACACAGGGATTAGATCCCAGGCTAAGCTGCGGCCCAGCCTGCTCTTAACTATGTTCCATGCTCTACTGCCTCACCCTCATGAGGTTGGGATCTCATCTGTTTTTTGTTTTGTTGAGACAGAGAGAGAGAATCTTAAGCACATGGGGCTCGATCCCATGACCCTGGGACCATGACCTGAGTTGAAATCAAGAGTCAGACATTCAACCGAATGAGCCATTCAGGTGCCCCATGGGCCTCATGAGTTTTATCTGCCATGGTATCTCTAAGGTCTAGCACACGGAGGGTGTTCCTCTTCCAATGAATCAATGAGAAAACCAGGGCTACTGAGGGAGCTGAGGAATGCAAAAATGCAATTTCCCATAGGTCTGTAAACTTTTTTTTTTTAAGTTTATTTATTTTGAGAGAGAGTGTGGGTGGGAAGGGCAGAGAGAGAGAGTTCCAAGAGGTTCCACACCATCAGCGTGAGGAGCCCGACGTGGGGCTCAAACTCATGAGATCATGGCCCAAGACAAGATCAAGAGTCAGACGCTTAACCGACTAAGCCACCCGGGCACCCTGGTTTTCAACGTTTTGAATGTAAACTGTGGATCCTGTTATAGGTTTCCCCAGCTATCCAAAAGCAGAGCATTCCTGTGAAAACCGCCATATGCCAAAATGGTGTAAAGTGAAGAAGCAATCACCACTAATTTATATGAAAAAGTTTTTGAACATTCCTGGGCCCCCAAAATAACCTCTCTTAGGTTTTTTCTGAAACTTAGGAAACATCTTGCTAACAGATACACAAAACAGACCACTAGAAAGCCCAGATGCTCACAGATACAGTTCAAGGCTATAGTGACTTAGTGCTGAGAGGCTGAGGGTAGTTCCTGGGGAAGTGGCTTGGCTGGGCCGCTCTCGCTTGCACACTGCCTCTAGAATGACTCACGGCAAAAGAGATACCAGCTGCTTTTTTTTCTAAAAGCAAAAATCCTCTTTGGATTTCTTAGTGAAAACAGATCCTCATGTAGGTCTTTTGTAAAAGCGAGCTTTCAAAAAGCGGTGCATACCGCTATTCACTTCACAGACCCAGAGACTGGAAACCCATTGTCTGCTTGGCAAACAAGGAAACTGAGACTCAGGTGGACTTGGGCAAGGTGACACAGCCAGAGGCTGATGCCTATCTCTCTGAAAGCACCTCACGCTCCTTCTGTGAAATGGGGGCTCTGTGTGATCCCCTCACCTTTAGGAGTCATCCTGGACAATCTGCTGCCTTGACCTGGGGCGCCGTCAGGAGACAGGGCCTTCCACACGGATGCCCTGCTCTGCCCCCAAGCCACCCTCTACCATTCCGAGGAAAGCATCAGTGAAAGCCCTGAGTTGAGGCACTTCTCCCTTGAGTGGAGGGGAAGGGCAGAAAGGACAAAGACAGCAAGTTAGTCTGTCCTGCCCATCCCCCCAACTCTGACCAAACAGCAGATGAACTGGGCCAATGAAGAGCCCCAACAGGGGCTCCTAGGGGAGAGTAGCCACCCTGAACCAGCACTTACCTTTCGTCCCAAGGCTGTGCAGCCCCACAGCCAGTTTACTTCCATGTTTCGATACCAGTTTAGGGGGCCCCTGGGTGGGGAAGATCAGGGAAACAAACACAGGAAGGCTTTCAGGAGATGACTATGCTACAGACCACCCCCTCCCCCCAGGAGCCAGCTCTTCAGAGGGGGTCTTCCCAGCAGGAGCTAAGGTTTCTGCAGGGGAAGGGGGAGGACAGAGCCCAGGGTTCACATCTGGTGGCCGACACACTTGCCATATTTTAACGAGCAAGGCCTAGTGCAGGCATTCAGGCTCGGCTGGGAGGGCTGCCAGCCTCGGAAGTGGGCTTCCGGAAACACACAGAAGCTGGCCCACATTCTCTGGGGGCTGCTGTGTTAGATCATGGGGGGTCTGTTTAGTGCCCTTGCCACCCAGAAGCTGCAGGGATGGTAGGCCTCATCCCATACCCTTCTTTACCAATCATCTCTTCACTGTTTGGGGCACTGCTCTCTTTACCTGAAACCAGACTTCTTGAACTGCTGCACATAGAACTGGATGTCCTCCTCGGTGACGATGCGGCTGAGGCTGGGCTCTTGGGGGGTTCTCACAAAGAGTCCTCCTGCAAAAAAGCCACTTGTTTGCTCTTGGAGCCAGCCCTGGGCCGAGCACCTGAGTTCTAACTCCAGTGTGTTCCCAGCTGATGACGGTGGGCACCTGACTGCCTTTCTTGTCACATCTGAACTCCCAGGGAAGCTTCTCATGCTCCTTCATTCATTCTTTCTCTCTTTCTTCTCCACAAGGAGCCCATCTCCTCTCAAGTTCTCCATGCCCTCACGGTCATCCTGGAACCCAAGGATCTCACAGGCCTTCCCGGACAAACCATATGCCCCCCTCTTTCAGAAGCTCACAGGATGACACAATTTATTGTTTTTCCAGGTCCTACCAGCCCTCCAGCTACCCTCTCCCCCATACTAAATCTTCTCTAAATAGTTTAACTTTAGGTACCCCCACTCATTCTCAGAACTTTCGTAAATGGGTGCTGATTTTACTCTCAGCCCAGAGGAAATTCCAGGGCAAGCAGCATGAAATCTGTTGCTTTCGGAATGCTCATGGTCTTTTGTATGGCGTGGAACCCTACCCTGTTTTCAGAGGTGTGCACTGTGTCCTGGCAGTCCCCAATCCCCCTGGTGGTGACCGTGTGATGACCACATGTGGGGGTACTGGAAATGATGGGAACACAGTGCAGGGATGGAGGGAAGGCCAGTGGATTATGACAGAGGGGTTCTGGCTTGGGGTCCAGTCTGACTCTGGCCCCGGGCCCGGTGTGCACCAGGTGATTTGTAAAGGTCATTCCCTATCAGTCTTGGTCCTTATCAGCAGAAGGCAGGATTGGCCTGATGAGCTCTAGGAGTCCTCTAAGCTCTTACGGTTTAAGATCTGGGGACCAAAGTCCCCTGGGGGAAAGGAACCAAGGCCCAAGGCCGAGTGGTCAGTCCAGGGCTAGGGTGAGCGCTAGTCAGCAGGGGGGACCTATGTTAAACAAGTCATAGTTCAGAGCTCGGGGGTGGCTGCTTCTGCTCATAGCGGTCAGATGGACACTCATGTCACGTTTAGCTGACTCCTGCCATGACCCTCCTGTCCCCCTTCCCTCCCAAGAACCTCTCTTACCCATTTCACAGACTCTGCTCACAGAGAGAAAAGCCTGTAGGGAGCAAAGTTAGAAATGTCACTGTGGGGGAAGTAAGGAAATATGCTGGAATGGGTCATCTGTAAACCTTGTCACAACCAAAGGCCTACAGGTGCCATCAGGTTACATAAACATACTAAAACCCCCAGAGAGTGGGAGACACGTTCTCAGGGGTCAAAGCAGAGGTGGCTGATGGCCACGGCTCTGTGCCAAGGCTGCTCCTGGGTGCTTTGCAGGTTTGGTAGTGTAAGAACTTGGGTTGACACAACCAATGGGAATAAGAGATGAGACCTGAGACCTGTGGCCAGTGGGAAGTCAAAAATGAGATACTACCTGGGGTGCCTGGGTGGCTCAGTTGGTTAAGCATCTGACTCTTCATTTCAGCTCATGTCATGATCTCATGGTTCGTGAGTTCAAGCCCCAAGTAGGGCTCTACTAGGGCTCTGCACTGACAGTGCAGAACCTACATGGGATTCTCTCACTCTCTCTGCCCTTACCCCCAATCAAAATAAATTTTAAAACATTAAAAAAATAAAAAAGAGAGACACTTTCTGCCTCTCCACTATAAATCCAGTAAATCTGCAGTCTTCAGTTAAGGGGTGGATTAAAAAAATCCACCTACCATGCAGAGCAAAAGTGAAAGACATTGTTCCATTTCGGTATGGTTCTAAGAGGAAACCACAAAAAGTTCTCCCAGGAATTCATGGCTGGAAGCTTGCCTTCATAGGCATCTAGATTTAGACTTGCTCTACCTGAGTAGTCTGGAAACCCCTCAAGATACAAAGCAAACAAGAAGAAAAGTGAGCCTGGGCTGGCAATGCCACTGGGATGCCTGGCAGAAGAAGCAAATGCTGAAGCACATGAGGGCCTTTTCTCAGTTGCAGCTGAAGCAGACTGGTGCAGATTCAGTGCTGTTGAAGATGAGCTCACAAACCAAAACTGTAAAAACTCTCTCTCACACACACACATGCCCCACTGCAAGAGAGAGCAAACACAGCAAACAGTTAACATAAGAGTCTCCAAGGATATCAAGTCATAGAACTTAAAGAGAGAGAGAGGACTCATATGTGGAATAGGAGAAACTTAACAGAGGACCATGGGGGAGGGGAAGGGGAAAAATAGTTAAGAAGAGGGAGGGAAGCAAACCATGAGAGACTGTTAAATACTGAGAACAAATGAGGGTTGATGGGGATGGGGAGAGGGGGAAAATGGGTGATGGGCATGAAGGAGGGCACTTGTTGGGATGAATATTGGCTGTTATATGGAAACCAATTTGACAATAAACTATAAAAACAAAAAGAAAGAACTTTCCCAAAAACAAAAAGTAAGATAAAGAGAGAGGGAGAATGAAAAAAGTAACTATGCTTTAATGTTAAGCATTAAATTAATGACATAAAGAAGGAACTAGAAATCAAGAATAGAGCAAGGCTCTATCATAAGCGATTAGAATGATTTGCAAAAAGAACCACATACAACGTTCATACAAAAAACCCCCACAAAACACTGTTCAGAAAAGAAAACTTCAAAGATGTATCCAACTGGAGATCAGACACCACTGAATACAAGAGGGCAGACCTCAGGCTGGTCTGTCATAAGCAATGACAGAAGCTTCTACCTGGAATTCTATATTTGGATGAACTATTCTACAAGACTGAAAAGCAAAATGGAGATATTCTCAGGCCAAAAAATTGTCAAGTTCACTATCAACAGACTCTTATTGAGAGAAGCACCAAAGAAGGTCCTTCAGGAGGGAAGAAATTGAACTAAGTGCAAAGGGGAAAGACTCCAGTGGTGACCAGAAAACATGGGGATGTCTTAGCGGCACTGACTGTCTGAATAACAGGGGGGACAAGACAGTGACAGCTGACATATGAGATGGCAGGCAGGCTTGTGGAGATAAAGCATCCTAGGCTCCTTTTCAAGATGAGGGTTAGTGATGGCAATTGATTTGGGACTTTGATAAAGTTACACATGTGAAAATGGTAGTGGCAGGTCATGACATAATTTCTAAACTGTTGCATTATAAACTTTCTTTGATCTTAGTTTCAAAGCCCTGCCTGTGTGTGATGGGGAGGATGTAACCTTTCCCCATAATGAGGGGAGTAGTAAAGTGAGACCTCAATCACCCTGACTACACCGGCGGAAGGCTGGGGCGCCTGGGCAGCTCAGTCTGTTGGGTATCCAACTCTTGATTTCGGCTCAGGTCATGATCTCATGATTCATGAGTTCAAAACTCCTGTGGGGCTCTGCACTGACAGTGGGGAGCCTGCTTGGGATTCTCTCTACCCCTCCCCCTCCCCCACTCACGCTATCTCAGTCTCTTGCAAAATGAATAAATAAACTTTAAAAAAAAGGAAAGGAGGCCAAGTTGCTCATTTCCAGACTCTCCCATACTCCAGGACCCCTCCCCCTCCCAGGGATGCATTCCAGAGGCCTTTGTATCTTTGCACATCCCCCCGCAACCTCACCTCATCACTTGCTCTGAAGAAGCTCTTGAAAGTTCGGTTCAGGTTCTGTTCCAGTTCAGCCTCAGCCACTCCCTAGAACAATCAAGAAATCAAAAGGAGGCACTCTGCACTCATCCTGAACCTGAATCCCTCAGCCCCCATCTGAATGACAGCCAGAACCCCCCCCCTCCCCACCCCAGCCAGAGTTAGAAGTGCATTGATTTGGGTTTTCACATTGAAACACTTATTTTAAAAAACAAAAGCTTCAAATAAAATACAAGATGCTAACAGTGGTCACCCCCTGGGAGGTGGGTTTGTGGATGTTGCTTTCTTTTCTGTTTTTCAAAATTCTTACAATAAGAAGGTCTTACTTGTTACAGGCCCTTTAAGGGAATGGGGGAGGGCTGGATGGGGGGGGCTGGGGTGAGGAGGGATCAGTTGCAAGGATTCCAAGAAGCCAAAAATTGTTCCATTCTCGTATCTCATTTTGCCATGGCAACTTCAGAACCAACTTCCTTGAGTTGGGCCTAAATTAGTACAGACCAACTATTATTCCATGTCCACAGACTACTCCCAAAGGACAGAGCAGCAAGGTTGCCTTGTGAAGAGCCAGGATATATAGCCCTTGTGGTGACAAAGTACCAGGTACCTCCATGGGAGTGTTGTTACAGAGAATGCCTAATCTAACACGGTGCTTTGCTCATTTCCAGGCCTCTGGCTTGTACACAGCTGGATTAGCTCTAACTTGAACTTGTTTCATCAGTTCCACAGATACCGGGCCCTTCCCTGGCAAACTGGGCTAGGAAGAGATGTTAATGTACAAAATAGACGTCCCCAGGGTGGGTATGGACTGAGGTAGATGCTGGGGTCAGGGGAAGACATTCTTGCTGGAAACTCTGGGTCTGCATCTGTGTCTCCCCTCCTCCCCTTCCTTCTTACCCCCATCCCCCACCCGGGAGCAAGTCCAGACACTAAGATGGGGTAGCAAGGGGCTTCGAGATCCATCAGTAGATGCTCATCTCCTGGCTGGTTTCCCAGGACATGACGTTTTTAGGGCATAAAAAGAAAATTTTAATCCAGTCTTTCGTTTTGGAAATTGAAAGCCCTTGGACCTGAAAGCTGTTATAAAACCTGTGTAAAGAAAGATAGGTGTCCCTGAGGTAGGGATCCAGCAGGGGCAACTGCTCCTAAAGAACCAAGATCCTTCCCCATTAGTCTGTTCAGGTTGCTGTAACAGAACACCATAGATCGCAGAACTTATAAACACAGACATCTCTCAGTATGGAGGCTGGGAAGTCTGGGATCAAGATGCCTGCAGATTCACTCCTTCTGGTTCATACCCACCCATCTTCTGGCTGTGCCCTCAAGTGGTGGAAAGGGCGAGGGACCGCTCTCTGGGGAGGGCGCTCATCCCATTAATGAGGGCACAGCCCTCCTGACCCAATCACCCCCCAAAACCACCTCCTAATACCCTCACACTGAGGATCAGGATTTTCACCTGAGAATTTGGGGGGAACACATTCAGTCTATAGCTCTGTGCCAATCTATGTTTTTCTCTTCCTTTCCAACTGCTCACCTGAACGTACCCAGACCCCAGCTGAAATGGACTACAGAGTGTCCTATGAATGGGTGCCCTTACTCTCTCACCTCCCTGGTTTAACACACTGGAAATTCTACCAAGAACACCTCATTCCCTCAGTGTGGCCTTCAAAGAGCCTTCGACACCTATACCCAAAACTGCCTCTTCCAGGAAGTCCCGCCTCCAGGCATCCCAATAGAACAACTCTATTCTTGTTGGAGCCCATGCAGCTTTAAGATGTCCCCCTCGGGCCACTTTGAGGGCAGGGGAATATCCACTTGGGAGCATCTGGGATTGGTCCTAGGACAGAGCAGGGGCTGAACATATGCTCCTTCCTCTCCTCCCCTTGATGTTCCCAGAAAGGAGGGTGCTGTAAGCCTTCTAGTGACCAGCAACCCTCAGCCCTGCACGTTTTAGAGGCCCTGGTACAGAGCGCTTCATTTATTCTGCACAGCGACATCGAAAGAGCTCCCAAGAGGGCAGTGTGCATGGAAGGAAACATTGATCGTCCGCAGCACTAGGTCTGCGGTTTGAGATTTTCTGATGCAACCAATGTTGGTGTGTTCATTACAATCTCCTCACATTTGCAAGATTCAATCACCATGATGATTCAGGCGTGACCTTCTGTTCCATGATGAGTGCCAAGGCAAGAAATAGCGGTGGAAGGAAGTGCATTTTAAGGGATGGATAAAAGCCCTGCTCAGCCCCGCATGTCACATGGGTCATCATTTTTATTTATTGGGAGTTGTCCTCATCCCAGGGTGGGGAGGAGTCTTCCCTGGTCAGGGCTCTAGACAGGGCTTTGGCCCGCAAATGGCCCTTAAAAGAGCAAATGGAGTCATTTGCAAAAGAGCAAAAAGAGCCAAGTGGGTCAATAAAAAATCAAAGGGATCAAAAAGGTAAATAAGTTTGTCCACCCACATGAAAGAAAATCAGATCACCAGAAAGAACGAGGACAAAGGTGAGGGCCAGAAAGAGGAGAGGACAATAACATTTGTACTCTGGTTATGTGCCCTGCTGATACCACCTGATCTGTGATTTATAAAAGGTGATACCATATTTTTAAGTCCCACAGACCAATGACAAGTTTCCTGCGTGCTTGCTGGGAGGGGCCCCTCCCTCTGTGCTCCTGAGCAGAGGTGAAAGGATGGACTTTGGAACCTAGCAAACAAGCTTCAAGCCCCAGTCCTGATACTTAACTAACTGGGAAACTTAATAATCCAGAACCTCAATTTCCTCATCTATATATTGGGAGTTCTATAAGGATTATACGAGATCATGATAATGCCCGTTTCTTACAAGGTCTGACACAGAGGAGAAATACCAATAAGTGGTAATTATCATTATTATTAGTATCTCCATCATTAAAATTAATATTAGATTGCATCAGAAATGTCTGTTTTTGAGCACCTGGGTGGCTCAGTTGGTTGAGCAACTAAGTCTTCATTTCAGCTCAGGTCATGATGGCATGGGGCCTGCTTGGAATTCTCTCTCTCCTTCTCTGTCTGCCCCTTCCCTGCACCTGCTGTCTCTTGTCTCTCAAAATAAAAGAAACATTAAAAAAAAAAAAAAGAAATGTCTATTTTTGGATCTGGTCCACTCACAAGCCTGTGAGTTTCTTACAGGCACAAAGTATTGTCTTCCTATTTTTGTTCCCACAGCCACAGCATGGTAATAGTAGGTACTCAGCAAAGGTTGGGTGAGTGAGAAGGAGAATGGAAGAGAGGGAAAGAAAAGAGGCAGGTATAGGAGAGAAAGGCTATGGTGTCTTCTAAATTATTGTGGCTATTATTTTTCTTCCCTCCACTGGGAGTTCATACTCACCCCCAGATGGAGGTAGAGTTGACACACAGGACAAAGTCGAATGACAGAATTTGCTCTCTTGTGACCCAAAACTACCAGTGGGGCAGGAGGACTGAAGACTATTCTGTATTCTAAAAGAAGCTTCTAGAACAAAGCCTTTGGAATTCCATGAATCCTGGAGCTCTGTCTCAGAGTACTCTGAGGCTGTTTAAGGCTGACCTTTTATGGCATGTGCGGATGGTGAAACTCACCTTGGAGAATGCATCAGAATTTCTTGGCCTTTCTTACTAACCACCTCCTCTCCCTCCTTCCCTCTCTTTATTTTAGAGAAATCACAGAAACTCACATCTAGGAGGAAACTTCTAGCTCTCTTTTCCCTGCTTTCTGTGCCTTCATATTAATATCCTTGGCTTTGCCCTTTCTCCTGAGATGTATTTCCAACTGTAGGTAAAGGTGTCTGTGTGGCTATATCTTGTCACACTCCTCAATGTGATCATTAAAATCATTCTGAAGAACCGATGAAGGAAATGTAATTTCTGGTGAAATGTATTTGTATTCGTACCCCAGTGTTATTGCCCCCTTATCTCACCATAGTGGGTTGAAGAGTGGCCCCCAAAAAGGTATGTCGAAGACCTAATGCCTAGTACCTGCGAATGTGGCCTTGTTTGGCAATGGAGTCTTTGTGGATGAAATCATTAAGACGAGTGACAGAGTTACAAATCAGGGAACACCAAGGGTCCCTGGCCCCACCAGAAGCTAGGAGACAGGCATGGAATGGATTCCCCCTCACGGCCTTCAGAAGAAACCAAATCTGCTGGCGCCTTGATTTTGCACTTTAGCCTCCAGAACTGTGAGAGCATAAATTTCTGTCATTTTAAGCAACCAAGCCCTGGAAAAATAACACCACTTCAGGAAGTCTCTTGATTTGGAGGGGTGGGTGAGGAGGGAAAGGGACTAGGGCCTGCGTAACCTCTGGGTTCATGGGGGCATGTACCCCACCCAGCAGCTGGATGACAGGTGCGCTGACCACAGGGAGGTCTCTGGCTCCCAAGATCTCCTAACGTGCCTCCATCCCCAGTTTCCTCCCTGTGCACGTGTTCCACTCACTGTTAGAGGAACCCCAAAAATGGAAGATACAATCAAGACCAAGTTTAGTATAGACTTTTTTCCCAGAGTGCTGGCAGGGGAGGAATTCTCAACCACCACGTGGGCCAGGGAGATCCCTACAGCTGGGAGGCCACAGCAGCCATCGCCTTGATCTCCCTCAGATCTCCTCACAGAGATACCCTCCTCCTGCTTCCCCACCCAGTGGGATTTCTCCTCTCTAATTGCCCCTTTTGTTCTTTCCAAGATGACTAGCAGGTATTCCTCAGAATGCACTTAATTGGGTCTATTGTTTCATTGCTGTAGTGGAGACAGCCACTTAAATCAAATGGTGCCTCCTCCAAGCTCGACCTCAGGCAGCCTCTGTCCGCCCTACAACCAACAGTAGAAGATGGGCCTGGGAGGGAAGAGGAGAGCAAGCATTCCTCCCGTCAGGGGATGGGGCCAGCAACTCTGCTTCGTGTTCTGTCCACCTCATAATTATTCAGATAATTACTCAGATTCCCCTGAAATGCTGGGGCAGGGTTTTCTCAAAGTAAGCCAGAATACAGGGTTAGGGTGGTTGTCCCTGAGATGCAAAATGCCACCCGAAATCTGGACCAAAAGAGAAAAGGGTTTATTACTTTCCATGTTCAGCCAGGCACACACAAGAAAGAGAGGGGGGCTGGGCCCTGGAAGGTCCCAGAGAAGACTTGTGGCACTCTGAGACACTTCCCCAGGGTAGGCTCCTTTGTGCTTCACCACAGCACCAAGCTGGGAAGGCCATCTCACAGATAAAGACTCTCAGGTTGGAGCGGGACCTGCTTCAAAGCCAGGCACATCACAAATGGCTGGGCTGGACATGAGAACCCCAGACTTCAAATCCCCCGGAATCTGGTTCTTTTTACTATAACATAACACTACCCGTTTAAGAAAACGAAAATCAAATGCAAATGGTTTCTTCCATGGAAGGCGCAAGTACTAAAACCAAAGTCTTGGTGAGTAAGGCCGCACACAGTGGCACTTTCTTTTAAATGTATTGCTCAAGGGGTGCCTGGGTGGCTCAGTCAGTTGAGCATCAGACTCTTGATTCCAGATCAGGTAACCGTTTGTGGGTTTGAGCCCTGCACTGGGCTCCATGCTGGAATCGCAGAGCCTGCTTGGGGTTCTCTCTCCCACTCTCTGTCCCCCCCAACCCAGAATAAGTAGATAAACATAAAAAAATAAAAATAAAATGTACTATTAAGGGGCACCTGGGTGACTCAGTTGGTTAAGCATCTGACTCTGGTCATGATCTCACAGTTTGTGGGTTTGAGTCCCACATTAGGCTCTGTATGGACAGCATGGAGCCTACTTGGGAATTCTCTCTCTCCCTCTCTCTGCCCCTCCCCTGTTTGTGCATGCTTTCTCTCTCTCAAAATGAATAAACTTTTAAAAAAATTTTAAATGTATTATTCAGCTGTGAAAACAACCAAAATAATATCATCCTTCAATGGAGGTTTGGTTAAATAACTGATGGTCCACCCAACTTGTGAAGCACCAAGCAGCCATCACAACGAATGAGGTATATCTACATGTACTGGCAGGAAAATCTGCCCATGATCTAGTAAATGAAAAAGCAGCATGATTCCATTTATATAAAAATTACACGTGCACTCATAGGCGCACATGCGCACTCCCTCCCCACCCCCACACACAAAAGTGTATTTTTAAAAAGTGTCTGGGAAATACTCGCAAAACTATTCATAGTAGCTACTTCTAGATGAGTGAAAGGGGATTTAAATTTTATTTTACACAACTCAGAACTTTTTTTAAAGTACCAAACATAAATTATCTAAAAAATAAATGCAGGAACAAATTACCAGCTGTCCCTATAGCCTGGCAGCCAGGAAGGGGGGTGGTGGTTACTATGTGTGTTCTGGGGATTAAGGGAGACTCGGAACACTTTGAGGAAGAAGAAAATCCTTTGTGGATGTCATGGTACCCTTCCACCAGGCAAAATCGTCTCTTCTTGACTGCTACCTGTAATTTCCTCTCCCCACATCTTCTCTCGATCACCTAGTTTCTCAGCTGTTACATTCTTAAAAGTAGGCTCTGGTTTGCTCTAGCATCTATAGCCTCTAGCTTTCTATCTGGTTCCAGACACCCACACCAGATGTGGGAAACAAAGGCAGAAGGAAATGGCAGATAAAATTAAACTTCCTTCTAACCTGCAGCTCATTGGCAAATACTGAGGCAAGCAGAGCAAAACATTTCCCCAGGAACTCCTTACTGCCTTAATGGTAATGTTTGCTAGAGGGAAATACAACCTTAGCTTGACAACAGCTAGGCCTCCAGTATCCTAGGAATCTCCTTCAGCATATGAAAATTTTGTTAGAAACTGGACTTTACCTCCCCCTCACTCCATAGTATAAAACCAGTCTCTCCTCATGGTCCTGGGGCAGCTCTTCCTGCCCATGAGTCCTGTCCCTGTGCTTTTGATAGGAAAAATCTGTTCTAAGATGGCCGACAGGGCTGAGAAGGAAATACCTGTCCCTGATCAAAGACCCCCCACTTCTTCCCACCCTGCCTGTCAAGCCCACGTTAATACGGAATGCGGAAGTAACAGGCTATAAATTGTTTCCTCTGCTGATGATCTGGGCTCAGACCTCTGGAGAATGATCTCTGAGCCCAATGGCATAAAATAAATCTCCTGCCTTCCAAGATCTCTGAGTGCTGCTTGGTTCTTCCGCTGAGTGATCCAGACCAGATTCCGTAACACTTTTAAAAAGTCACTTTTTGCACCAAAGACAATATCAAGAATTCATTCTTGGCCATTGGCTCCCAACCCCGCGAACCCCACTATCAAACCCCCAAAAGCCTCATCAACATGCACAGGTTCTGCCACACACCCTTTTCCAAAGAAATAAAAAGACACATATGTTAAGGAGGAGTAAAGAGGGACCAGTGTTGGCAGGTGGAAGAGGGCATGCACTGACCATGTGCTGATTTTGGGGGCAGAGGGGCGATAAAATATTCCCAGGCTAAGCAAGGACCTGAAGAGTCTTAAGGATAAAAACATGGAGCTTGTCACACTCAAATTACCCAGCCCATTCTATTTGTCTTTGCTGCCCAGAGCTACTTCTTCCTCTTTCTAACTATACAAATGCAAAGCCAATCATCTCATTGCTGAGAAAAAAAGAAAAACACACCTTTTAATTGTAGTCTCCACCAGACTTGGCAAATTTGCAGGATGAGATGGAAAACACATTGGCTCAGGGTTCAAAGAGCCAGAGGAGCTGAATCTAAACTTGGAGTTTACCTAAGCCACACCTTGTTGCACTCACATTAAGTGGGAGGAATGGGCACCCTGTGGTCCACACTGTAGCCTTCCTTGGGCTGAATGCATCCAGAGTGACCTTGAGGTCTCACAGTGACTCCTCCTGGCTGCCTGCCCCATGATGGGGATGGGTTTGGAAGGAGGGAGGTAGGAAGAGGGGGTTCTAGCACCCACCCCTGAATTAAATAGGTGGTCTACACATTATGCTTTATTTACTGGCCTGAATTCAGCTTAAGTTTGAAATCTATTTGAAAACCATCCAACAAGGCAATCCTTTTTCAGATGAGGAAACTGAGGATCAGAGGTAGGAAGGGACTTGCCCTATTGCTAAGTAGGCTTGGACACGCCAGCAGGACCCCAGTGCACAGTTTCTCCTTAAGGCCCAGTGCTGTGCCTATCCAGTCCAGCCTCAGCAGCTGAAGTCACCTCAAACACACTTCCACTGATCACTGATTTGAATATTTAACATTTCCCTACCAAAAGGCTTTGTTCTTAAGAACAAAACCATTCTCCAAACTCTTCCTACAGATTTAAAACCCAGCAGCAACAGTGGAGGTACTGATTTTCCCACAATGATTGGAAGAACCTTTGAAACCAAAAACTTTGCCCTACAGAGTCAGTAGGCATCAACACCGCCCCCCTCCCCAGGTCACTTTTGTCAATCAGGCCTTGGAGCTTATCTTGGTTTCCTCCTTCCCACTGTTTGGACGAGCAGGGCACACACAACAAAGTCCAAGCTCCCTCCCAGTGTGGCTTAGGGGGAGGCATTAGGCTTTGAAGTCAAAGCTAGGTCAAGCCAAGTCAGGAACAGGTCTTGGACCAATTCCTGAACCCCCAGGACCCCTGTCTGCTCAGCCCAAAGTGAGCATAGTGCATTTGGGAATAGAACCACTTGGCATTCGGTGCTCAAAAAAAGGAATAACTGCAACCCAAGTGTCCATGAAAGGATGAATGGATAAACAAAATGTGGTCTACATGTACAATGGAGTATTATTAGTCTTAAAAAGGTTGGAAATTCTGACATGTGCTACCATGTGGAATAATCCTGAGGATTTTGGGGCAGCCGGGTGGCTTATTAGGTTGAGCATCTGACTTTTTTTTTAAGTTTATTTAGTACTGAGAGACAGAGCATGAGCAGGGGAGAGGCAGACAGAAAGGAAGACACAGAATCTGAAGCAGGCTCCAGGCTCTGAGCTGTCAGCACAGAGCCCAACACAGGGCTTGAACCCACAGACCATGAGATCATGATCTGAGCCAAAGCTGGATGCTCAACCACCTGAGCCACCCAGGCACCCCTTAAGCATCCAACTCTTGATTTCAGCTCAGGTCATGATCTCGCATTTGTGGGATCAAGCCCCATGTTGGGCTCCATGCTGAGCATGGAGCCAGCTTGGGATTCTGTCTCTCTCTCTCAAAATAAATAAATAAACATTAAAATAAATAATAATCTTGAGGATGTTATGCTAAAGTGAAATAACCCAGACACAAAAAGACACATACTATGGGAGTCCACTTCTATGAGGTACCTAGATTATTTAAATTCAGAGACAGAAAGTGGAATGCTGGTGCCGGGGGCTGGAGGGAAGAGGGAAGGGGGAATCAGTGCTGCTAGTGTACAGTCTCATATCTGCAAGATGAAAAAGTTCTAGAGATGGACGGTAGTGATGGCTGTACAGCACAGTGAAGGTACTTAATGCCACTGTACACTTAAAAAATGGCTAAGATGGTAAGTTTTGGGTTATGTGTATTGTTAAACAACAAAAATTCAACGAAGTATATTTTGAAGATCTAACTGGCTTTATTAATCAGTTCATGAATGGGGCAGCACCCTGTCTAACAAGTAGAGGGGGGCTTCAAAGGGCAACAGAAAAGGAAAAGTTTTTAAAGGTAGAGATGGAGTAGGACAGAAGAAATTATTAGCAGAGGACCCATTGTTTTAGGCACAGTGGCCCTGCTAGGGGCAACGGCAGGGGTCTCTTAATAATTTCCTTGTGCTGACCAGGAAGTTCCTATGCTGACTGGTTAAAGGTTGCATTTGTGGGGGGTTGAAACTGCAGTCAGGCTGGGTATTGAGTGTTGGTTTAATAACTTGGAGCCTTCACCTAAGTAATGCCATTTTGGGCTTGTGGTTTTCTTTTAAACAGTATTTTACCACAATATTAAAATTAATGAAAGGGCACCTGGGTGGCTCAATCAGTTAAGTGTCAGACTCTTGATTTCGGCTTAGGTCATGAGCTCATGGTTCATGAGTTTGAGCCTCATGTTGGGCTCTCTACTCCAAGCACGGAACCTGCTTGGGATTCTCTTTCTCCGTCTCTCTGCCCCTTCCCTGCTCATGTGTTCTCTCTCTCAAAATAAACAAACATTAAAAAAAAGAAAATAGAAAACAATTTCTGGACTACTATTTTCACTAAAGTTTTTAAAGGAAATATAAAAAATGTGTCACTTACATCAACATAGGCACATTATTTTTTAATGAAATAATTAATATTTTAAATATATATATATTTTAATGTTTATTTATTTTTGACAGAGAAACAGAACACAAGCAGGGAAGGGGCAGAGAGAGAGGGAGACACAGAATCCAAAGCAGGCTCCAGGCTCTGAGCCGTCAGCACAGAGCCTGATGTCTGGCTCGAACCAAGGAACCATGGGATCATGACCTGAGCCGAAGTTGGACGCTTAACTGACTGAGCCACCCAGGTGCCCCAGATAAAGAATAAATATTTTAAAATTACAATACCTAGGAGGGTAAATACCAACAGATGGTAACCCACATTAACTAAAGCTCTTTGAAGTCCTCAATAACTTTTAAGAGTATAAAGAGGGCCTGGGACCAGAAAGTTGCAGAATCACTGCAGTGCAGGGAGTCTATTATCAGTAAGACTGTCGGTGCCCTCCCTGATCCGCTCCAGCAATCCTAGAGTGGAACAGCTGCCCAGAGGTCTCCAATTCACTAAGAAGAATGGCTACGCATGTCGACCACGATCTGGAAAACGGCTAGATCAGCCCCTTCCCTGGACCAGCAGCATCAGCATCACCTGAAAGCTGGTTAGAGATGTGAACCCTTTGGTGCCAACACAATCCACTGAATCAACAATCTGGGGGGTATGGTCTGGCCATCTGTGTTTCAACTGGCTTTCCAGGTGATCCTGATGCAGGTGATATTTGAGGATCTTCAGGCTAGAGAATCACAGAAATGGGCCCGAGTCACAAAACAGGTGCAGGCAAAGCTGGGATAACCTCCTGGGGCACTTAGTGTACATGAGTCACCTGTGGGGCCCTGTGAAGAAGTGGAGTCTTGCTGGGTACATGGCAAAAGGGCCTGCGAGTGTGCCTTTCTAGCAAGCTCTCAGGCGACGCCGATGCTGCTCCTTGTGCCTCACTTCAAACACCAAGTGCTTCGCTCCAGCAGCTGCTAGCTTGTGCTGACTTCTAAAGGCTCTAATGGAAGCGAGGCAAGAACTCCTTCCCTGGGCACATGCACGCATACATGAAATTATGCAGGCAATTTCAAGATTTTCCAGACCTTCTGAAACTCACTCAAGGATCGCTGTTTTGTTGGGAAGTCTCGTCTCAGGAAGTCTCTTATCTGGCATGGTATTTATGGAAGATAAAGAATTTGCCTGGGTTAAGCACATGTCATATGCATCATCAGCCCTTTGTCCTCTCAGGCTGGAAGGGCCCTTCTTCTCATATCCACCCACATAGATCCTATGCATTGCCAGGGGCCAGTCCAAATGCCTCTCCTTTGGTAAAAATTAATGTTTTCTTAGGAGTTCTCCAAGTATGCTGTGCCTCCATTACAGTCCTTTATGCCTGCCTTTAAAAAAAATTTTTTTTCTTAACGTTTTATTTATTTCTGAGAAAGACAGCATGAGAAGGGGAGGGTCAGAGAGAGAGGGAGACACAGAATCTGAAACAGGCTCTAGGCTCTGAGCTGGCTTTCAGCCACAGAGCCCGATGCAGGGCTCGAACACACAAACCATGAGATCAGGACCTGAGCTGAAGTCGGCCACCCAACCGACTGAGCCACCCAGGCGCCCCTGTGCCTGCCTTTTAAATGTTTAGTTTTTAGAGAGACAGAGAGAGCAAGAGAGAGAGCGAGAGACTGCCTGCATGCACAAGCATGAGTAGGGGAGGGGCAGAGAGAGAGGGAGACAGAGGATCCAAAGTAGGCTCTGTGCTGACACCAGAGACCCGATGTGGGGCTCGAACTCTCAAACCTTGAGATTGTGACCTGAGCTAAAGTCAGATGCTTAACCGACTGAACCTTCCCCCCACTCCCCCACCCCGGTGCCCCTATGCCTGCCTTATGCTCCAGTTATTTGTAACCTGCTTGTTTGACCCTCAGAGATTGTCACTCATCTCTGCAACATCAGAGGAGTTGCAGCACATCAGAGGAGATGCAGAAGCATTTGCTACAGGAACGAATAAATATTAATTCTTTGTAAGAAACACTCATCAAAACATTTCTGACATTGAAACATATTTGTAATGTTCAGCCCCTCACCCACAACACGGAGCACCTCTGTTTTACAGCAGATGTGAATCTTCTTACAAATGTTGAATTCAAAAGTTAAAAAGGTGGAAGAGAAAGAAGTGGGCGTGAAAGCCCATGCCCTCTCTCTCCCTCAGGACCCCCCATATGGTGCAGCCTGGCATTTGGGGACTGATTGTTGAGGGCCTGTTACTCATACCTGAGGCAGGGGGTCTGGGTTAGGGAAGAGGGTGAGAAGTAACTAAGAAGCATGGAGCCATGGCGATGGAAGGGCCTGTGGGGTGGGGCCCTCCAGGCACACAGAGGGTGGTAGCAGGGGGTTGGGCTCTAAGGGGTGGGTGCCAGGCAGAGCCAGAGATTGAGAAAGGGTCAGATAAGAGTCGGGAAAACTCCAGACACCAGCTTCCCAATTCTGGGTAGAGCCCTGTTCCCTCCCTCAATTCCCAAAGGCCATGGCGGCTGCCACTGGCAGTGGGAACCAACACTTTATTTCTCTCCCCACCACCAGATCCTTCTCCAGCATGAGGTGCACAGGGGCGAAGCAAACACCTGGGAGAGGTGGCAGGCAGTACATCACACCTGAGAGCAGGGACTCCAACCTCTAGTCCAGCTGGAAGAATTTTCACGGGGCCATCTATGGCAGGGACCTACGAGGATTCTCTATGACTTTTGATATCAGCTACAGGCTTGGGGTTTACTGTCCGGTGCACAAGGACCCTTAAACCTCCTTCCTGTCCCATGTCCAAGCCTCCTTCCAAACAGGGAAATGCCCACAGTCCCCAGCCTTCCCCTTCACGGTCTCCATCCAGTCCCCACCCTCCTGCTTTTCTCCCACCAGGGGGCACTGTTCTTTATCCCCTTACCCGTCTGTCATGGCCAAACTGTCTCCTCCCAATTCCTAGGAAATCCTAACCCCTAGTAACAGAAAGTAACATTTGGAGATGAGGTCTTTAAAGAGGTCATTAAAATGAGGTCTTTAGAGGCCCTCATCCACTGTGACTGGTATCCTTAAGGAGAGGAAATTCGAACACAGAAAGACATGTGCACAGAGGAAAGGCCATGTGAGGACACAGCAAAAAGGGGCCATCTACAGACCAAGGAGAGAGACTTTACAAGAGGCCAACCATACAGACACTCTGATCTTGGACTTCCAGCCTCCAGAACTGTGAGATAATCAGTTCTGCTGTTTATGCCCCTCCGGTCTGTAGTAATTCATTATGGCGGCCCTCACGGACTAATACACCATCTAATCATCCTGCAGACTCAAGACTTCTTCAAACTAATTAAATGCGCTTTGATTCAATTCAAGCCAAAGGGAGGTCACCACGTCCCACACTCTGGGCACAGTAGGGCCTGGCCCCCATGAAGGATGTGATACACTGAGCACCTTTTCATGATGTTGCTATAGGCTCCTGGTGTCTCACTGAATGAGTCAGGTCATTGCCTCACTTGGAAAGTTCCTCTTCCAAGGCAGCATCTTATCAATTACAATCATTCTTAAGAGAAGAGCCAGTTGCCAAATTGAAACTGGGATGGTTATGACTCTCGGTTGGAAATGGTGCCTCCTGTGGGCAGCAGGAGGGCAAGGCTGGGTGAGAAAAGAGGGGAGACGCTCTTGTGCTTCTTATTAATTCAATCCATTCTCTCGAGAGTGTCAAGGAAATGTCCTTTATCCCTTCTGGAAGTACCCAGATGTTGTTCGGGGTCCAGAGTCCATAAGCGGATGAGATGCAGGTGCCCCTCCCCCAAAGATGAGGCCAGATGATGCTGGCTCACAGTGCTGCTCTCAGTGAATCCTCTTGAAAGGTGGCAGTGACACCCCACCACAGGCATCACCCAAGCTCCAGGGAGCACCTTTGAAAGATGCCTTGGGCTTGTGGCACATGAGGTGATACCTAGAAACCTCGTCTGTATCTCAAACCACACTTCGAGGCTGGCGCAGGGCTTTCAGGCTCTGGTGCTCCCTGTAATCACGAAACTCACTCCTCAGCAAGTGAGATACGAGGGCCTTGGCTAGAGTCCAGGAGCTGTCCCCAACAAGAAGTAGGCTTTAGTAGGCTCTCAGGCACAGAACTAAGGGACAGCAGCTCCAGACCTGTGCTTAGCCTCTCAGTCCACAATTTCAGAGAAACATGAGAACCCCACTGTACCATCATCCCTACTCCCTGCACCCCTGCCACCCCAAATGCACACACACAGAAACGTGTCATCCCCTGGAAAGGACTGGCTGGAACATGGAGTCAGTTTTACCTGAGCCCCGGTGTAAAATCATTTCTGACTAATGACATGGAAAATTATATGGCACAGAGAAAATCAAGTCAATGGGGGAGGAGAGAGAAAGGGGAAAAAAGAACAAAAACCTTGCTGGGATCGCCATTCTCAGGAGCCTGAACTTACTGGTGCTTGGAAGTAGAGCTGGTAATCAAAAACAGGATTGGCTTTGATTCTCTCCATCGGGGGTACGCGGGGATCTGCCGGTATGAAGGGAGTATTCAAACTGGCCACTGCCCTGTGGAAAGAAGACACCAAGATGTAGACCTTGTAAGAAGACACTACTAAGAGCCGGAAAGGACCTTACACATCAAAACCAAAGCTCAGAGCAGGAAAAGGATATGCACAAGATCTCACACTAGCAGTGTGGGGGAGAATGTCAGCGGTCCAATTTCTTGACTCCCAGCTTGGTGGATTTTCCCCACTGAACTGAAGTATTTCTCACCTTCTTGTCTTAAACAAAGACACACATACACACCATGCGTGGCATGTCAACCTTGATTAAATTATAGTTTTAAAAAAATGCATTTGTTTTGGGGCACCTGGGTGGCTCAGCTGGTAAACGGTCCAACTTCAGCTCAGGTCATGATCTCTTGGATCGTGGGTTCGAGCCCCTGTGTGCTGATAGCTAAGAGCTTGGAGCCCCCTTTGGATTCTGTGTTTCCCTCTCTCTCTGCCTCTCCCCTGGTCACACTCTGTCTCTCGCTCAAAAATAAACATTAAAAAAATTTTTTTAATGTATTCATTTTTGCCTTCCTTCTTTTACTCTCTTAACTCTGTGTTAATTTTATGCCATATACAAAGGGAGAGAAGATATAAGATCAATACTCAATGAGCTTATTATAATTTTAAAAGGAAAGACAAATATACCCATGACTATATTACAAGATGGACTGTGATATGAGCCTTAAGCCTAGCACAAGCACCATGGGAGTTCAAGGAGACAAAGAGTTGGGAGTTCAAGGAGACAAAGAGTTTCTAAATTTGGGCATCATGGAAGATCTCATGGAAAAGAGAGCATGTGAACTTGATCTTTAAGGGTGGGAGAGAGTAGGGGAGGGGAAATGACACTGTAAGGGAAACATCACGGGGTAGCATGAGCAAACTGTAGAAGGGGGCAAAACATGTTGCTAAGTTTGACAGGGCAAAGAATCTATGTGGCCAAAGGCCAAGTGTTCAATGGGGCATCTTGTGAAAAAAAGCCAGCACGGCAACTGGGAGCCTGGACACGAAGGGCCCCGAGTCTGGATCAGATGCTGCAGAAAACCAAGACAACCTTAAGAGCTTCTGAAAAAAGGGGAGAGTAGACTAAAGTTGGAGTCAGGAAGGGATGGGTCCAGCAGCAGTACATGACATGGATACAGAGAGGGACACCAGAAAGCAAGGAGAGGGCCAGCACACTGCAGCATAGTCATCCAGGGGTAACAGGATGGCAGAAGCAGGAATAAAAGAGATGGGTGGATTTGAGCGACCACACGAAGGCAGGGCTGACAAGTCGACCAGGACCACAGTTAGTCTGGCAAAAGGATCCCATCCCCACTGTGATCCTAGGGAAACTCCTTCCCAAAAGAGAAGCAGAGAGGACAGACTATCTGTGGGAGACATAAACAAGGAGGGACAGGATAAGTAGGACAAATGAAACCATCAGGGAAAGCAGTGGTGAGGTTTGCCCAGTGCCAACAAACAAATAGAATGCTAGCCATACATATAATTTAAAATTTTCTATTAGCCAATTAAAACAAGTAAAAAGAAACATGTGAGATTAACTTAAAATATTGTTAATATTAATTTGAAATCTAATGCTAATTTAAATATATTATTCAACCTAATATATTTAAAATATTAATCATTTCAACATGCTGTCAATGCAAAAACTATTAATAAGATATTTCACTTTTGGTTTTTTTTGGTATCAAGTCTTTGAAATCTGGAAGGTTTTTCCTACATAGAGTTATTATCTCAGTTCGAACCAGCCACATTTCAAATGTTCAATAACCACCATAAGACAGTGCAGGTGAGGCTATAAAATAAGTTACACTGATGTCTAAAGGTTTCCAATGTTACCACAATGAACCTATTTTAGGCATAACTTAAATCACAAGAAATTCTAGCTTTTGCTTAACATTCTGAACTGAATAGGATTTTCTTTTCAATTGCCTTGACATACAGTTTATTCCATATATAAAAAAAATTATCATCACATGAGACATTAGCATATAAATGTTGCTGCCAACCACATTAAGATTGGAAAAAGCTAAACCACAGCCTCCTTTTGGGAGCAGAGTCTCTACATGATTGTCAAAGAAAGGATATAAAAAGGTATTCTTGCCCAAACAAGGGAGTCGACTCTTACATTAAATAGATCTCTGCAATTTATCTCAGTAGAATGCCAAAAGCAAGGATTTAAAGAAATATTCCACATTAAAGGTGGGCTTTTCCCCCCTTTCATTCATTACCTGACTAGAAAGGTGAAGATCAATGCCAAAGATACTCTTAATGTTTTTAAGTTTATCTATTTATTTGGAGATAGAGAAATAGAGCACAAACAGGTGAGGGGCAAAGAGAAGGAGACACAGAATCTCAAGCAGGCTCCACGCCATCAATGCAGAGCATGATGCAGGGCTCGAACTCACAAACTGTGAGATCATGATCTGACCTGATTCAAGATCAAGAGTCAGATGCTTAACCAACTGAGCCACCCAGGCACCCTGACGCCAACAACATTTTTAATAGCCAGCTTTGCCCTCTCCTCCAGGAATGCAGCAGCAGGGCTGTTCTGATGAGCACAGATGGAGAAGGAGCAACTACTACCAAACTAATGACAGCCAGGATAAAAGCAGAACAATGAGAAGAACAGGAACCCAGAGCAAACTTTTGTATCCCAGACCTAATGTTCTTCTGGGCACAACTTCACTGGGCTCATGTTAAATTTTTCAAAGTCTCATAGTAGAGAGACTAAGTTTAATAAAACAACAAGAAGGTGTTTCACTTCCTTCAAGGTAGAGATCATACACTTGTTGCTCTAGTTCCTTCTATCCCCCTCAAGAAGCATCTAATACAGTCTATAGAGTTACTTTCTAGTGACCCAATTGCTAAGAACTGAGCTCTTATTTCAAGTCTGGATGAAAGAGAGGACAGAGAGAGAAGCTAACGAGATCAGAGGAACAAGAGTGCAAAAACTTATTTCAGGAAGTGTTTGATTCACATTGGTCTGTGATATCATCCTACCATTTGAGCTGATATTGAGCTGAACAAAGTTCTCCAGTTTTCCATTCTTATAAACTCAACGAAAGAAAAAGTAACTGGATTAGTTAGGGAAATAGAGCTGTTAAGGCTGATGTTGATTTAATTTGCTAAGATCTCAGGCTGAAATAGGACGTCACACACACTTTAACTACAGTTCCCAGCACAACTGGGGGGATGGCCACAAAGACCACTGGGCTCTCTGGGTTTAAAACTTGTCCTCTGAAAGTTCCCACTGATGCCCTGATGCCATTCTAAGAATGAGTGTGAACGATGTGATGGTGGGCACAGAATGCCATTCTAACCTGATACCTGCACAGTATTTTGCAGGTATATAGTCACAAGGAGTTACCATTACCATGCTGTTGTTGAGGAAACCAAGGCCTAAGGGGTGAAGTGATTTGTCACACAGCCAGTTCAAAGCAAAACTGAAAGCCACCTTTCCCAACTCCTGGTCCAGGGCTGAAGTTTCTCCTGGTACTCAGCTCTATGACCCCACCAGTCTTGCTGCCTCACCCACTCCCCCCAAAAGTCTACCCCCATTCTCCTACATTCCCACTGGCTACCCAGGCTCCTTACCGGTAACTGGGATAGGCCTTGCTTCCTAAGACTTTAACTCATTAATAAGCCCTCCTTCCTTATGAATGTGTTAATGGTCAAGAAGAAGCTACATGTTGCCTTCCCAGATAATCTATTTGTTTTCAAGAAGTTGACTGCAGTTCAAGACCTGGGGAAGGATTCTAATAGGAATTCAAGTCCAAATTCTGGACTAATTACCTCACTCTCTCTGGGTAGAAGAGAGCCATGGTCCACACCAGCAGGCCTCCCCAGTCGTGGCCAATGAACACAGCTTGAGTGATCCCCTAGTGAAGGATAAAGACAGGAGCTGAATGTGGCAGGTTTCCAGGATGGGGTGCTGAGAGCCCTATGCCTCGTGCTCTCTGGAGGCCCAAACCCTCAGCTGGCGATCCTTTCCTTCACTTTCTAGGACTCCTCCTCCACTAACCATGCAGGAGCTACTCCAACATCCACCCTCTTCAGGCCTCCCTTCCCACACACACCAGCTCCATAGAGCCTCTGAAGATGACTGGTCTCTTACATTTTCTTAGAACACTAAGGCCCCTGGCCACAAATCCTCTCCCGCTCTACCTTCCCTCAAATCAAAGTTTGTTTTACCTCCTTCTCTACTTTTTGTCTTTGAGTTAGGATGATTTACCTCCCTGTGTTCCATGTTCATCTTTCACTGAGTGACTGTGACTCTCTCCCCATTCTTTTGGGATCTTCCCTCCCTTAACTAACCACTAAAACCTCAGAGGCATCTTTAATCCCTCCCTCTCTACTTGTGTCTTCCTTTCTTCTGCTGCTGCTGACAATGGGGGGCAACAGCTCCCTTTTATTGAGGACCTACTATGTCACAGGCACTGTGCTAAGTGTGTATACCCATTGTCTGGAATTCTTCCAATAACCGAGTACACATTTTACAAATAGGAAGACAGGCTCACAGTTATTAGGTGACTTGTTCAAGGCCACATGGATGGTAACTCAGACCCAGGCTTCCCCAACTTAAAATCGGGCTTACCCCTCCACCCCACACTGCTGGCCCCCATCAGCCACACAAGGGCCCTTCAGAGCCACTCCAGCCTTCCCCTGCCATCTTGAAAAGAAGCTCCCAGCCTCTACTCCCTGACACACTTCTGTCTTCTTTGTGTCCAGCTTCTTAATGATCTATACCAGTCACCTGTCTGGTGACCTCCTAAGTCCCTACAAGCTGGCTTCTTCCCTGCTACCCCTGAGTCCACTGAAACTTCCCTTTTAAAGGCTATTAATCACTAATAATAGTGTTTTTCCCCTCTCGGCTGTCACTTTTCAACTGTTCTGCAACATCAGACATTTTCGTTAAAATGTTCTTCCCTGAGCTTCTGTGACGCTATGCTTTCCAGATTCTTTTCTCCTTCACGGAGTCTACCCCCTCCTCTCCCTCTCACACAGGAGTTACTTCACCACTCAGCCCTCAGGCCTGTCCTTGGAATTGTCCCAGGAATGCCTGGGCCAGGGAGGGACACCCAAGCGCAGCCAGCTAGCACCCCAGGGGCTCTCTTTCAACAGTCAGAGTAAGAGACTTTCTTAGCCAGATGGAAATCCTCTAGATAGAAAGGCATTCTAGAGTCAGAACTGGGGTGGCCACACTGGGCCATGTCATCTTAGATGTCCCCATCATTCTCAAAATGTCTGAAGCCAATTCTGTGGAACTGAGACTCTGCAGAGGGCGGAGACGGTAACAGTGTCTGGAACTGTGCCTTGCTGCTGGACCAGAACCCCTCAGTCATCTCAAATTCTCCTCCTGACTCTCATATCCAACAAACAGGGACTAACTGCACTGTTCTGGGGGGTCTCTCTTCGCAACCCCTCCATGGTCACTGTCCTGGCTGACCCCTTCTCCCCCTCAGGCCAGGCCCTGCTCTCCTCATCCTGCCACCATGACCTGAAGACAGGGAAATGCACTCCTTAACTGCAATCTCAAACTTACACAAGTAAAAAGTATAGTCTCTGATCACCACTGGTGATCTGCTTTGTGCTTGACATTCCACATGATGTTAAAGGAAGGCATTTGATTTTAGGTCTTTCTAAAGGGATATACGTTTTTAAACATTGTAAAATATTAGCCCATAGGATATTTTCCAAACTTTGGGACACAAAGCTCTTGACCCTGGCTAAAGTCCAAAAGGAGGATCCTATTCTCCGGAAAATGCTTTTCCTGAAACAAAAAACCAAAACACACTTGGCTCTACAGTGTTCTCCACTTTGCTTTGCCATCTCTGCGTCTGTAATTCCTCCTGAGCACCTACCCTGCCTCCCACTGTCCCTAAGTGTCATTCCTGCCCTTGCCGCTCTCCTTAGGGGTTCTAACAGCTGATGCCTTCAAAGGTTTCCTCTTTGGGGTGGCTCAGTCAGTTGAACATCTGACTCTTGATTTTGGCTCAGGTCATGATCCCACCATTGTGGGATTGAACCCTGCGTTAGGGTCTGTGCTGGGCATTGAGTCTGCTTGAGAATCAATCTCTCTCTCTCTCTCTCTCTCTCTCTCTCTCCCCCCCTTCTCTCTGCCTCTCTCTCTCTCAAAAAACAAACAAAACAAAGGAACATCTTTAATTGCCCACCCAAACAGAATTCTCCAGAGATCAGTTCAAAATGACTTACCAACTTATCCAGAAAGGTTACCATCTCCTAAGGAAAAAAAGACAAAAACTCAGAAATTGTATACACCCACCTTAGCTGCTTCAAGATTAGAATTACTATATCTGCCTTATTATAAGCTGTATTGTGTCTCCCCCAAATTCACATGTTGAAGCCCTAATCTTGCCACTATCCCAGGACCTTGGAATGTGGCTATATCTGGAGATGAGCCATTAAAGAAATGAGTAAATTAAAATGAGGTAATTAGAGTGAGTCATGATCCCAGTTGGCCAGTGTCTTTATAAGAACAAAAGGTTTGGACATGGACACGCACAGAGGAAAGCCCACGTGAAGACACAGGGGAAAAACGGCCACCAACAAGCCTCAGATGAGACCCTGCCGACACCTTGATCTCGGGCTTCCAGCCTCCAGAATGGCAAGAGAATAGAGTTCTGTTGTTTAAGCCTCCCAGGTTCTGGTATTCGGTTATGGCGGTCTGAGCACATGAACACAACGTTCAATCATTTCCCTCACTTAGGAATTCTCTCCCTTCCCTTTGCAGCATCCTCTCAGGAACCCGACTGACCCCAGACACATACAGTGAATTATTCAGGGTGTGCTGGCACACATCCCTAACTGGGCCACATCCATCATAAGCCAGACATCATGGCTTCTTCCCGGGAGAAGGACAGAGGAAGAAAACCGCTGTGCACAAGGCTGGCTGCCTGCCTTGCTCCAGGACAGCAAGCTCCTGCCCCTGTCCTGCAGCACAGAGGGGGTGCCTGGCCACACCCGGCAACCACAGGGTCCAGAAAAGGTGTGGAGGTGCTGGAGATGAGGGTCATCCAGAATCAGGACTTGGGGATGTCATACTGGGCCAGAACAAAACGAGCAAGCAGAGGGGTCCTGCTGGCGATGGGGGAAGGGTAGGACAGAACAGAGGTGTGGACAGAGTGAATCAGAGACCTGACACGCCTTCCAGTCCCTGCAGAAAGCCACACCAGCTTCCGGCTTCCCCACCTCACTCCTCCTATATGATCTGTCTGACTCATCAACACTATCCCCCTATTTACCTGAGCCCGTGTGAGGAGCCTCCGCTTGCTAGAACTAAAGAGTCTGTGGAGTTCTATCCCTGGAGCCCTAGCTTGGCCACTCAATTCACTTCCTTTCCCCTCATCCGGAGCTGCAGGGAGGAAATGGTATCTCCACTCTACAGATGAGGAAACTGAGGCTCACAATGGCCAAATGGTCAAATTCAGCCAAGGCCATGCAGCTAGTCAGGCAGAACTGGGACTGATTCCAAGCCTATCTGATTTCAAACGTTTAACATCTAGGGGCACCCGGGTGGCTCAGTCAGTTAAGTGTCCGACTCTTGATTTCAGCTCAGGTCATGATCTCACAGTTCATGGGTTCGAGCCCTGTGTCAGGCTCTGTGCTGACAGCACGGAGTCTGCTTGGAATTCTCTCTCTCTCCCTCCCTCTGTCTCTCTGCTCCTCTCCCACTTGTGATTGCTCTCTTTCTCTCTCTCTTTCAAAATAAGTAAACAATGAAAAAAAAAAAAAAACCTCAACATCAAAGCCTTCAGGGCTATCCTGGTTTGCCATGTGGACCACCAGCATTATCTTAAATATTTTCCAGTCCCTTGGTTCCTCCCCTCTTTCTCCCAGTTGGGAAGTCCCTAATTTGTTTTTGGTTCCATAGATCACTGCCCACACTGGAGGCTTCAGAGACTACACCATAAAATTTTGAAGACTTAGAAAATATATGTGATTGTATTTCCATCTCCTACTGTTTTAGGTGCTTCCAAAATGAAAAGCAATTTTTTTTTTCCTTCTCTGGGTGAGGCCTATCTACATTAAGCAAGGAGAAGGAAACTTAAGGACAGCAGGACACAGCCAGAAGACAGAGGGCTTTCCCACAGAGCCCTACAAGCATTACAAAGTGTTCAGATATTCTCCACTGTGGCCTCAGTTCTGCTGGGGAAATCCACCAAATAGGAACATCATTTTTTTGAGGGCGGTAGGGTGGGGAACACAGAGTTCTTCCTACAGCCAGTGACAGCTTCAAAGGGAAAGAATGTTAAAGGTTTTCTGGCTCCTTTTGGGACCCCAGCTCCCATGCCTGCCTAGAAAACTCAGGGCCACTGTGACAACCTCACTAGGGAGGGGGCAACGGGCAAGCCCCTCACTGTTCCTCTGAAGAATGTTGGAAAGCAAGTGTAGACGACAGGTTCTGTTGATTAAAATAGGCACAATCTGTTACTTTTTTTAAATGTAGATATATAGTATTGATGTAATTAGGTTATGAGTTTAATGGTTTTTATTTTCATTTTACCCCCCAAAGACGGGGGAATGATTATTAGAAGGACACCATATTACAGAGTCAGAAAGTCTTGTTACAGACTGAACGTTTGTGTCCCTCAAAATTCACATGTGAAAGCCCGAATCCCAGCATGAGAGCATTTGAAGATAGGCTCTTCACAGAAGTAATGAAGGTTCAATGAGGTCATGTGGGTAGGGTCCTGATCAGATAGGATAAGTGTTCTTATAAGAGACACTAGAGAGCTTTTTTCACTCTGCAATTAGCCACGGAGACTGAGGATTAGTTCAGTGTTATTTCTGCACCCTACTCTTTTTTTTTTTTTTTAATGTTTTTATTTATTTCTAGGAGAGAGAGAGAGACAGCGTGAGCAGGGGAGGGTCAGAGAGAGAGGGAGTCACAGACTGAAACAGGCTCCAGGCTCTGAGTTGGCAGTCAGCACAGAGCCCGACACGGGGCTCGAACCCACGAACCGCGAGATCATGACCTAAGCGAAAGTCGGACACCTAACCGACTAAGCCACCCAGGCGCCCCTGCACCCTACTCTTAAAAAGAAAACCACAGGCCTAAAATGGCATCACTTAGGTGAAGGCCCCAAGTCAGAAAACGTACACTCAATACACAGCCTGCCTGCAGTTTCAACTTCAATAAATGTAACCTTTTTTAAATTTTTTAAATGTTTATTTATTTTTGAGAGACAGAGCATGAGTGGGAGAGAAGGAGAAGAGAGAGAGAGAGAGAGAGAGAGAGAGAGACAGAATCTGAAGCAGGCTCTAGGCTCTGAGCTTTCAGCCTGATGCCGGGCTCGAACCCACAGACTGAAAGATCATGACCTGAGCAGAAGTTGGTGCTTAACTGACTGAGTCACCCAGGTGCCCTGAATGTAACCTTTAACCACCCAACATGGGAACTTCCTGGTCAGCACGAGGAAATTACTGAGAGACCCCTTGCGCTCTCCTTAGAAGGGTGACATTGCCTAAAACAATGGCTTCCCTGCTAATAATTTCCTTCTTCCCACTCCCTCTCTACCTTTAGCAATCTTTTCTTTTCTCTAGCCCTCTACTTGCTAGACGGGACACTGTCTGATTTATGAATCAATTCATAAAACCAATTAGATCTTTATAATTTACTGGGTTGAATTTTTGCTATTTAACGTGACAAAACTGAGAATCACACAGATCAGGAGGGGTCTTGAGAACACGAAGTGCAACTCCCTCTCTGCGTTCTATACTTGACAGCATGACCTGGAAAGGTTAAATGACTAACTCAAGGTCACACACAATGAAAGGAGCAACTGGGTGTAGATAGGCCTCCCAACGTTCATGAACTTGAGAACACACCATTATTGCTAAGTTGCATTCCAATACCCCTAATTTGGAATCCTAAGACTACAGACACAGAGAATAGGTTCAGGGTGCCCTAAAGGCACTTAGTCTAAATTTTTTTAATGTTTATTTATTTTTTATGAGAGAGAAAGTGTGGGGTAGGGTAGAGAGAGAGAGAGACAGAATCTGAAGCAGGCTCCAGGCTCCGAGCTGTCTGCACAGAGTCCGAAATGGGGTTTGAACCCATGAACCATGAGATCATGACCTAAGAGGAAGTTGGACACTTAACTAACTGACTGAGTCACCCAGGTGCCCCCTACAGGTACTTATTCTAAAACAAATAGCAGTTGTATGATGAACTGGCACATAAATTTAGGGACTTGTGGTTGAGAAAAAAAAAGTTTTCAATTTATTTGGGGGGGCTGTAGTTGAGAAAAGGGTTTTTGTGGGCACTTGATAAGCAGTATGGCTCCTCATTCAGTTTCTTATAACAGTATATTTAAAGTTTATGCAGGGTTTTTTTTTTTAAAAGAAGATTATACAGGGGGTTTTAAATAAAATTTTACATTATAAATATTGTGCTGATAATTTTTCAAATGATAGCTTCATTGAGCTATGACTCACATACCATAAAATTCACCTGTTAAAAATACACAATTCAACAGAGCTTAGTGTAGTTACAGAGTTGTGAGATCACTACTGCTATCTAGTCACAGAACATTGCATCAGGCCAAAAAGAAACTTGTGCCCATGAATAGTCAGTTCCCCATTTCACCTGGCCCTTGGTGACCATTCATTTCATTTCTGTCTCTATGGACTGACCTCTTCTGGAAATTTCTTATCAATGAAATTATACAATATGTGGCCATTTGTGACCAGCTTATCTTGGCATAATGTTTTCAAGGTTCATTCATGCCAAAGCATGCATCATGATTTTATGCCAGTTTATGACTGAATACTATTCCACTGTATGGATATGCAAATTTTTTTATCCATTCATCAGTTAATAAACATTTGGGTTGTTTCCACCCAATGTTTCCATTGGGTTGTTTTTTTGGCTTTTGTGAAGAATGTTGCTTTGAATATTCATGTCCAGGTTTTAGGTGGACATATTTTGTTAATTCTTTTTGGGTGAATACCTAGTAGTGGACACACGAATGATTTTTAAATGGTAGAGTTGGAGACAGGAGCCTCACATTTTATCTTGTTTGTTTTAGTAAAAGGACTTCCTTCAGGAGGATAATTAGAAAATTTCATCTGTCTTTTTTTTTAATTTTTTAAATGTTTATTTATTTTTGAGAAACAGAGTACGAGCAGGGAGGGACAGAGAGAGAGCGAGAAACACAGAATCTGAAGCAGGCTCCAGGCTTTGAGTTGTCAGCACAGAGCCCGATGCAGGGCTCGAACCCACAAAAAAAATCATGACCTAAGCTGAAGTCAGAGGCTTAACCGACTGAGCCACCCAGGCGCCCTGACTGTTTCATCTGTCTTAAGAACCAATTTTGACAGAAACAAGTAGGGGTCTCATTAGCGGACATTAGGGGAATGGGGAGAGTCCCTCCAACCCCACAGGGTCACTGGTGAGAACTTGGCAGGATTTGGGGGGAGATATGAGCAAGATCAGAAGTGGAAGAGGTAAAGACTTGGAAACTGAGGAAGGAAGGATAACCCCAACTGAAAAGTAAAGTTTTATCACTGCTCCTCTTACGAGGCACCAAAACCTGCATGTGGGCCTGGCTAGGAGGAGGTCCAAACAGAGCTATAACTCCTAGACAGAGCCTTCCTGTACTTTCAGCAGCATCATCGACATGGCCCGCTTTCTGACCACCCAAGAGGCTGTTTCTTCCCCTTGGCTTCCCCAGCCTCTGTTTTCCCCGAGGGCTGACGAAGCCTTGGGGCACAGGCTCCTCACCTCAGCCTTGGCCTCCCCTTGCAAGCCCTGAGATTAGGGTCCCCTTCCCGATGGTGCTTACGCTTTACCTAGAAAGGGAGTGTCACTGCAGTTACCAATCCACACACTAACTCCCTAGGTTTGGCCAACAAAATCTTTACCAAAATAAAGTGGTTTTTAAAACCCTCAGGATGGAAGGCGCCTGAGTGGCTCAGTTGTTAAGCATCTGACTTTGGCTCAAGTCATGATCTCACGGTTTGTGAGTTCGAGTTCCACATTAGGTAAGCATGAATGCTGCTTCAGGTAAAAACACAAACCCCACTTCTCTCTCTCTCTCTCTCTCTTTCCCTCCTCCTTTCTCTCTCTGTCCCTCATGGGATTCTCTCTCTCTGCCCCTCACTCACTTGTATCTCTCTCTCTAAAAACTAAAAAAATAGGGGTTCCTGGGTGGCTTGTCAGTTAAGCATCCGACTTTGGTTCAGGTCATGATCTTGCCATTCCCGAGTTTGAGTCCCATGTCCGGCTCTGTGCTGACAGCTCAGAGCCTGGAGCCTGTTTCAGATTCTGTGTCTCCCTCTCTCTCTGACCCTCTCTCTCATAAATAAACAAACAAACAAACAAACAAACAAACATTAAAAAACATTCTCTTTTAAATAAAAATAATAATAAAATAAAAAATAAAATCCTCAGATGGAAAGGTGAGTTGGGGAGTGGCTACAAGGAGGGCTGTGGGAGCTATAGCAAGGTTCAGACCTGGCTCTCCTAGCTAGTGATCTAAGGCAATTACTTTACCTCCTTGTGACTCAGTTTCTTTTTCCATCAAATGCTTAGAACCGTACTTGATATATAGTAAGTGTTGGCTGTCATTTTGAAATACCATCTTAACTTTCAGTAAAATTTTATACCCAAATGCTGTAAAATGCTTTCCTAGGATTGAATGAATGCCCATACTTCTATCTTGTATCAATGAAAACACCAGGACAGAAAAGATATTACAAATGTTACCCAAAGATCTTTCTTACCTTGCATAACACTTCCAAGGAATATTCCTCTATTTCTGCAATTAAAAATAAATACAATTAGTTAACATGCTTGAAAATTACCAACAGACTAAGAGGATCCCTTTGCCACAAAAATATATACCTTATTAAACCTTCAGATTGCAGCAGTCTACTTGGTTATTTTTGGTTTTGTTTCCTGTGTTTTTGGGGGTCATTTCCATGAAATCACTGCTAAGGTCAATGTCACAAAGCTTTTTATTTATGCTTTCTTCTAAGAGTTTTAGTTTCAGGTCTTATATTTAAGTCTTTAATCCATTTTGAGTTGATTTTTGTGTATGGTGTAAGGGAAGGTTCCAGTTCCATTCTCTTGCATGTGGGTATCCAATTTTCTCAGCACCATTTGCTGAAGAGACTGCTTTCTCCCTAGAGTATGTTCTAGACACCCTTATCAAAGATCAGCTGACAGTACGTGTGGACTTATTTCTGGGCTCTCTACTCTGTTCCATTGGCCATATGTCCATCTTTATACCAACACCACATTGTTTTGATTACTGTAGCTTTGTGATATACTTTGAAATCCGGAAGTGTGAGTCCTCCAGCTTTGTTCTTTCTAAAGACTGATTTGACTATTTGGGGTTTTTGTGGATCCACAGGACTTGTAGAATTTTTTCTATTTCTGTAAAAAATGCCACTGGGATTTTGATAGGGATTCCATTGCATCTGTAGATCACTTTGGTATGAACATTTTAATAATAATAGCAATTCCAGAAGGTAAAAAAAAAGAAAAAAAAAGAGAAAATAGAAGGAAAAAACTATCAAAGAAATAATTCAAGAAAACTTGCAAGAACTAAAAGATAAATGTACCCAGAAAAATGAATGAAAAAAGACCCAGGTCATACTATAATATCATAAAGTTTTAGAACACAACAAGATAGAGAAAAAGATCCTAAAGGTATTAAGGGTGAGGAAAAAGAAAATGGTCACATAGAAGGCCTCATAGATCAGAATGGCATGGGACCTTTCAGTAGCAACAAGGGAAGATAGAAAATCGTGGGATAATGGCTTCATGGTTTTAAAGGCAAACAATTTGTTACTTAAAATCTATTTCCAAATGGTATGAGATTTATATACAAATGATCTGCAGTGTATTTGTATGCATTCCAGATCGTCATGCTTGGCTTTAGAATTCATGTTACATATAATCTTCAGCAATAGTTAACAGGTAAATTATTATGTTCTTAAAAATAGTTATAATTAGGGTATGTATAAGTCCCAATTCATCCAGACAGTTCAGTTTGTGTGTTACAACTAGTAGTGTGTAAACACTAATAGTGTTTCTTTTAATAGTGTCCTAGCTTGAATGATAAATTACTAAATTATGCCTAGGGGAGTCAGGGAAGATCTTAGGTAGGGATGAATGAAAATAAACATTTTAATAATTAAATTGCGGGGGAAACCTTTAAATGTCTTTCTTGGGTGTTTGGACTAGAAGTTCTCTTTTTGTCCAAAGTGCCTCTGCATTACTCAAGAGGCAGTAAGCAGCCGCTAAGTTGATACCATGACAAGTAGAGAACAATCATGGAGGCACCTCCCCTGTCATGACAGGCTGAATGGACTGGCTGGTGGTTACCCAAGTACCCACTCATGTCAGCTGCTTCAGACTAGACACACTCCCTGTGACGTGAACAGGGAGGCAGCTCAGAGAAGGAGTGGTGAGCAGCTGGTCTGGTTCACTGAGCTGCTATGGCTAACAGCACGGCTGACCCTGGAGGAACAAGGATTCTGCCGCATAACTGGCTGTAACATGCTCCTACCTCCACCTGGGGAGCTTAACAGTTTGGGGCTGAGAACCCCTCTGAAACTCCATCATCCCAGGAAAGTGCTCATACACCCAAACATAGACTTGGGTTCATAGGTTCCCAATGCCCATCCCCAGATAGACTCTATCTGGGATCCATAGACCCTGGTTAAGAATCTGGCCTACCAATTTCCATATGATCCAACCATTCCACTTCTGGGCATACACCCCAAAAAACTGAAAGGAGGAACTCGAGCAGATATTTGCATACCCATATTTATAGCAGTATGATTTACATTAGCCAGAAGGTGGAGGCAACGCAAATGCCCACTGATGAATACAGTGATAAACAAAATGTGGTCTATAGATACAATGAAGTATATTACTCAGCCTTCAAAAGGAAGGAAACTGTGATATATGCTACAACATGGATAACTCTTGAAGGCATTATGCTAAGTGCAATCAGCCAGTGACAAAAGAATATCATATGATCTGCTTAGAGATGACTGGAGTAGTCAGATTCACAGGTAGAGAGAAAGGTAGTTGCCAGGGGCTAGGGAATGGGGAATGGGGAATTACTGCCTGAGGAATACAGAGTACTGCAAGATGGAAAAATTATGTAGCTGGATGGTACGTCCTATACCCTATATCCTCACAGACCAGTGGGAGACTTCCTCAGGACACAGGCCATTGGGTTTCTTGTATTCCTTTAGAGTACACAGAGCGGGGAGATCTGGGCCCAAAGTGCACAGACACAGGTTACTGAAGGAAACAGGAAAGGTGAAATCAGACTCCCTTGAAGGGCTACATGCTTGGACCTGGGCCCAAGGAAAGTCAGTGCAGCTAGAGAGCTCAGCCAGAAGGCATAACCAACACAGGACCGCTGTGAGACAGCTAACCTACCAGGAGGAGCAGACGACTCTCCATAGCCTTTCATATCCAGAGCTAGCACCCGGAAACCCGCCTGAGCCAGAGCAGGGATCTAGAAAACAAACAGTTCAAGTACACTCAAGTGTTGCCTCATTAGTCTTTTGCCAACAATCCTTCTTTGCTTCCTTCTACCCCCATTCTTATAAATGGCTCAACTCAAAGTACCATGTGGCACTATCTGGGATCACCACCATGAGGCTGGAACAAGCCCACCTGGATAGGGCGGCCATGGACAGTGGTAGGGCTCATGTACTGCTTCTAATGCTACATCTAAGAGATCACTTTTTCTAGCAAAGAGCTTGCAAATTTCTATATTCATTACAAAGGCTTCCCAGCAGGTGGCATAAAGGGTCTGGAAGAATCTGGCTTTCTCTTATCTGCAAAAGTGGATTATGGGCTAATACAGCTCTGAGGTCTGGACCCATCTCCGGCCCCAAGACTTCTGAGATATCATATGGTCACACATTCAAGACATGCTCCATTGTAAGTTTTCAGCTCCTTGATGGCATTCTACTCTGGGCCATACTACCTAGACTGTCCTGCCCCCTCCCCCTGGCTGGGGCATACCTTCCCCCAGTCTCCTTTACCTGGTACCTCCAAGAGAACCAGCTCTCAGGAAATCCATGGCACAGGCACACAGCAGGGCCAGAGCCCAGCTCCACAAAATGCATACGCACCCCAGGCTGTAGAAAAGAGAGGTGAGCTGGTAGTGACCACAGTACCAGGCTGGGCAGAACCAGACATGCCTTCTGCAGACTGTCCCAGGCCACCTCAGTGTATTGCCAGACCTCACATGGCCCAATTTACTCAGCTCAAGACCCCAGTGCTAGAAGATGTTTAAGAAGAGACAACCGGCCAAAGTGCATTCAAAACAGACAGCTTTCCTAGGAACATAGGAAGCCTGAAAAGGTTATAATATTGGGGGAAAAAAAAACAAGAACAAAACAACTTGGCCTTCCTCCCTGAAAGGCCCTCATACCATCAGCATTTCTGGTACTCTTTGACAGGTCTTCTGAATTTTAAACGGGCTGATTTTGTGCACAGCGTAATATTCATGTTAACATACAGAATACCAGGATTGTTTTGTTAAAAATTGTTTATCTCTTTTTTAAAATTTATTTATTCATTTTCAGAGGAGGGGAAATGAGGAGATAGAGAATCCCAAGCAGGCTCACAATGTCACTGTAGAGCCTGACATGGGGCTTGAACCCATAAACCATGAGATCATAAGCTGAGCCAAAATTGGGAGTTGGGCATTTGGGTGCCTGGATGACTCAGTTGGTTAAGCATCCGACTTTGGCTTGAGTCATGATCTTGCGGTTCATGGATTCAAGCCCCGCATCCGGCTCTGTGCTGACAGCTCAGAGCCTTGAGCCTGCTTTCGAATTCTGGGTCTCCGTCTCTCCACCCCTCCCCCACTTGTGCTCTATTCCTCTCTCTCTCTCTTAAAAATGAATACATGTTAAAAAAACATTTTTAAAAAAAGAATTGAGCATTTAACCAACTGAGCCACCCAGATGCCCCTCAAAATTATCTCTTGGATATAAAGTCTTTTTCAAGCTTTGCTAACTTATTCTCCTTTCTGGGCTGTGTATTAAAGACTGCTAGAGCTCAGTATCTGTGTTCTCTTCTCCCTGACACATGACAGCATTTTCCAGACCTCTCCCCACCTCCTTGCAATGGATATGGCCATGTGACCGAGTTATGGTCAATGGCATATGAGTAAGAGAAATCTGTGCTAAATCCGGGGCCCATATGACCCTCCCACACTTGGTCCTCCTCCTCTTTCTATCCGCCCCTGGAGCATTAGGGCATTAAGAAAGGCAGAGCCAGCAGAAAGAAAGAGCCTGGCTGTTTGAACAACCGCATGGAGTGCGCCCACTCCTACCCTGTGCTGTTCTGCAAGCAAGCAACAAACTTGGTGCTGGGCCACTGAAAGCCTGGGATTGTTTGTTTGAGTACTTAACCTACTTCAATTATTATTGTGTAGGTGAAGCACATGAACTAAAGCAAGATAGAGTCAAAGTGCTTTCTTTTCCCCAAAAGTATGTGTCTCCAACTTTCTAATGGAAAGAAATGAGAAAAATAAGCTTTGCATCTAGAAATTCACTTGGAACACTTCTATTTAGCTATATCTCTGATCACTCCAAACTCCGTGTTCCAAACCGGAAGTTTCACTCACGATTCCCAATGAGCTATTTTGCTCAAGAAAGCATTTGGCTGACATTTCACATATTCTTTCATGGTCTACAATCTTCTTATCAGAATGTTGCAGAGTATTCCGATTCACACTTGGCAAAGGGAAAGATTTAACTTTAAATTCTACACTCCTTCTACTGAAAAACTTTCTAGTACTGATGTCCACTGTAATGATCTTCAGCTGCCTCTGTTGTAAGTGGATCCTAACTAAAAGGTTCCCTCTCGCTGCTCTGTATTGGACTCTGCTGAGCAGCCCAGCAAATGCAAGTACTTTCCCATCCTTTAAATGATAGGTTAATAAAATTACCATGCCCTTTGGCACCCCTGGGCTATACATGGTCCCATATAACCTGTTGTTCCACGGGAGTCTGACTACACCCGTCACACTGCTTTGTGTATCCTGAGGCGTGGTCCACGTCTTCTGACTTGTGAGGACAGATACTTATGGGAAGTACCATTTCCCTACAAACAGTGGATGTCAGGCTACCCTCAGTGTTAGGAAATGTCTCTGCAGGTCCATGTAGGTTGCCTTGGAGAGAGTGCTCACATACCTTTATTGGCACATAGCCATGGCTCACATCGCTGGGATTGCACAGGATTGGCAGAGCAGCTGCAGCTTGGAGAAGCTAGATGGAAAAGTACAATGAGAGAGGCAGCAGCCTCCTTCTGTGAGAAGTTCTGAGAGAGCTTCCAAAACTCCAGAATGCTGGCCTGTGCCTCCTGAGTCCTCTGGTGACTAACCAGCCCACATCCCTCTCCTACAACCAGACACATTTCTCTCCCCCCTCCCCAGGTCAGTGTAGCCAAGGACGGAGCCCTCTGACAAAAGGGTATGGCCTGTCAGCCTGATGCATTAAAATCCCCTTCGATTCTCTAAATTCTCTACCCTGCCTCTCCTGGCCGAGAGCCTGGTGTGACCTGGGAAACCACAGGTGGAAGACGGTGGGTTCTCCACCAACCCGGGTCCCTGAATGGCTGCGTGAAGCAAAGCCACTGGCCACCACCAACTGAACTTCACATAAGCAAGAAAAAAAAAAGAACACCAACTGCTCTAAAACACTGAGACTTTGTATTTCAGTTGATAGAATTCTTCTCTGTGTCAGTTCCTCAAGTCAGCACCCAGGCTCCTGTGGGACAGCATCAGGAATGCCAAGTTCACATCAGTCTAAGGCTCTGCTGAAGGGACTGTCCTTCAAGCTGGCTGGAATCAAACTCTCTGCACCTCTGTACTCATCTGCTCGAGCTGCCATAACAATGGGCCACAGATGAGGTGGCAGAAACAACAGACAGTTATGTCTCTTCGTTCTAGAAGCTGGTTCCTCCTGAGGCCTCCCTCTTTGGCTTGCAGAGGGCCGCCTTCACCTTGAGTCCTGACATGGTCTTCCCTGTGTGTCTGTGCCCTAACTGCCTCTTCTTATAAGGACACAGTCCTACTTGATTAAGGCCTCCCCCAATTTACCTTAGTCACATCTTTAAAAGCCCTATCTCCAAATATAGTCACTTCTGAGGCCCTGGGGCTTAAGTTTGGCCTGCAGGCCCCAGGTCTTGTCCTCTGGAGTCTCCGAAGGTCAGATAACCATCTTTGTATGACATCTGAGAAAAGAAAATTCCTGAACAAAGGGTCCATGAGGGGCTTAACTGATTTGTATCAGGTTTCTTGAGACAAAAATGACAAAGGACAGAATGCCAAGCACACATAGATGAACTTATTCATGAGAAGTGACGTACTGGTGACTTCTACTGCTATATCTCTCAGCTTTAACCCCAAAGGTGTAACTTAAGGAAGTGCCCCTCATCAGCTATCTAGTTCTCTGACCTCTAAAGTGCAGGAAGTAAACTATGTTTATCTCCCTTTTAAACCCAGGCAGGAGTCTGCCTGGGTGTCCTCCAAGGGGGGAAATAGAAGGCAAGCCCCTAAAATCTGTGGCATCTGGAAAGGACTCAGGGTGTGGCGGGAGGGATGGGCAGCTCGGTGGCCTCTGATGACCAATGGCCCTTGTGTGGCCTGAGGAAGCCAAGACACCGACCAAAGGCCAGTGTGCCTGGGGGCCGTTCTTCTAAGGTATCCCTGTCACACACTAGCAGATAGATGTCCCACTGTGTCCAGGCCTGAGAGGGTGGGGGTTTCCTGCTCACTGTTCTCCTGCTGTTAGTACCATTTACAAAGCGTGTTCAGGACTGGGTCCCAGAGCCTTCCTGAGAGATAAGGGGTATGTCTCCCTCACTTTAGAAACGTCATTTTCATTTTTCCTTTTATCTTCCCCATACCCTGGAGAAGACAGGCAAGGCATGGCTTACTTTTCCAATGTTACAGGACAGGTTTCTATGGCTCGTATATGACAAGGGGATACTAGTAAGTGAGGCAAGCAAGTGGCTGCTGGGATTGCAAGTCGAGGTGTGTTCTTCTCTGCTGCACGAGACTTCCAGGCTTGTGGATGGATCAATTAAGCCTGCGCAGGACATTTGGAGGTTGTGAAGTCAGTAGATATACATATTTATTTGTTACAGACAACAAGTCAATTGTTCCTGTCATGTGGGGGGGGGGGGGGCTAAGTTTGTGTCCTCTCCAAATTCGTCTGTTGAAGTCTTAATCCCCAGGGCCTCAGAATGTGACTGTATTTGGAGAGAAGGTCTTTAAAGGGGTCATTTAGGTTAAATGACATCACTGGAGTGAGCCTTTTGGAGTAAAAATATAATCTGGCTGGTGTCCCCTTAAGAGAAGAACATTTGGACACACGCAAGGGAAGACCACATGAAGGCAGAGAGAATGTGGCCAAGGAGAGAGGCCCCAGAAGGAACCGTCCCCACCAACACTTGGACTTCCGGCCTCCTAGTGAGCTGGTCTCGGCCACCCAGTCTGTACTTCACAGCAGCTCAGGAAATGAACATGGTTCCCTTAGAGAAAGTGGCCGGGATGGCTGTGACGGCCAGCTAGCTCAGCCAGCCGCATGTCCCTCCCTCTTCTCCCATGACACTAACACATGCAAAGCACGGCATTCCTGCAAAGGCCTGTCTCTTCCAAAGGCCATGGCATTCCTGCCATGCCTGGTCTCAGCCGTCTTAGGTAAACTTCGAACACCAAAAAGGTTCCTCGGCTCTGGCACAGCAGGCTCCCCACCAGGGGACATCATCAAGGGCATCCACTCCCCCTCTGTGAGGGATAGTTAACTAAACCACTGTGCCTGAGTGCCAGCAGTATGATGGGGTAGATGAAGTGAGGACTGGGCCACCACCCCCACGAGGACAGCCTCAGCAGCTAAGTTCTCAATATTTACTCTAAAACGTCAAGTCTGGTGGCTTTGAAAGCCGCACTCTTGTCTTGGGTCTTGGTTCTTCCGACTCTAACTAGTATGGATTCTCACCCTCAGAGAAGTTTCTCTGGGCATGACTGCAGAGAAAGAAGTATGAAGTTCAAGGACATCATGCTGACTGCACAACAGGTACCGGGCTCCCACCTGGGAGGTGCAAGCACCCCTGGAACCTGTTCTTCCCTCTCTTGCTGTCTCTCACACACCTGAACACTGGTGATGGGTGGAAACCCAACCTGGCGTTACCTGCATCCCAGTCACTTTCTCCAGTACCCTCAGGGCTGTGTCTGTGTCATGGACGAGAATGGTGACCATCCCCAAGTCACAAGCTGGCTTCAGATTAGCCCCGATGTCATCCAAGAACACCACCTGCATGCAAATAGCGTGGATACTAGAATCACTGCAGCCAAAGCAAAACTCACATGTGAAGGGCAACACCGGAAGGAAACATGTTAAAATGCAAACACTGGTTATTTTATAATGATAAGATGATGAATTATTTTTTCTCCACGTAGTTGTTTACTCTTAAAGTTAAAAATATTTAGGGGCGCCTGGGTGGCTCAGTCAGTTAAGCATCCAACTTCGGCTCAGGTCATGATCTTGCGGTTTGTGAGTTTGAGTCCAGCATTGGGCTCTGTGCTGACAGCTCAGAGCCTGGAGTCTGCTTTGGATTCTGTGTCTCCCTCTCTCTCCGCCCCTCCCCCACCCGCATTCTGTCTCTATCTCAAAAATAAATAAACATTTTTTAAAAAGTTAAAGATATTTCAGTATATGAGCATACACATAAACACACAGATAGATATACTTATTCCCACATGCACTTCAGCCTGAATTCTGAAACTATAAGAAAATTTAAAAAGGATATAAATTTATCAGGGTGACATCAAAATAAATTCATCTAGGAAATCAACATGTATGAACAGATGAACAGACAAAAAAAGTGTGGAAAAGAACTGTAATAAGGGCAAATACTAAAACAAATTATCAAGCCACAGAAGGTAAAAAAAAAAAAAAAAAAGTGGGGTTGGGGATATTAGAAGATAGCCATGTCAGTGAAATTGAAGAGAGTTAAGGAATAAACCCAAATATAAGTGACAATTCTTGTTGTCTGCCCAGAAAGGAAAAATAGTATTTAAAAGATTCTATAATTATTTTAACTGTATGGGGGGGGGGGAATGGATGCTTCCTTCATACCTCACCCCAAAATAAATTCTGAATGGAGCAAAGATTTAAATTTTAAAGTTAAAGGAAAATCCTTAAAGTTGTATAAGAAAGCATAAGTGCATTCATCATCTTGGAGTATGGCAGGCATAGACTTCTAAGCAGCTCACACAACCCAAAAGCCAGAAATAAGAAGATGTTTATTTATACGCACACCAAAATTCAGAGCACTGTTACGAGGCTTAATCCAGGGGTTGAGGGGAGCAGGAGCAAAGTTTAAGAGGAGAGAGGAAGCGTTCTGTGATTGAGCCTGGTAAGGACTCCCCATGGCAGAGTTCAGGGTTTCATCTGATCACCTTGTGGATGAGGGGGGGCCAATGAGAAAGAGTCAGAAACACCAGCGAAAGGAATTTAATCTTGGTCTGATTGCCTTTTTCAAATTAGAGGTGGGGAATACAAGGAAAACAGGGTTTTCGAAATAGATAAATAGAAGCAATACAAGGATAGAAGTTAGTGGTGCCTAGAGAGACAGCTGTAATACTGGAGCCTGCTTCTGCTCACCCCTTGGTGGGGTGACTCTTACCAGCCTTGTGGCCTTGGGAAAGTCTCCCAGGGTCTATGTTGTCTATGTTTCTTTATAAGTAAACTGAGGCAGCTGGTCAGCAGTTTTGACGTTACCTGTTGTGACCAATAAAAGCCACAGAGAGGGGCCAGATGTCCACATCTTGTAGAATGTTCTAGACTGAAGAGATGGGTAAAGTCCTTTAAAAGTCCTGTCCTGGGAGAGACTCTTGAATGCTGAGAACAAACTGAGGACTGATGGGTGGGGGTGGGGGGGAGGGGAGATGGGCATAGAGGAGGGCACTTGTGGGGATGAGCACACATAACACTTGCGGGTGTTATATGGAAACCAACTTGACAATAAACTATTTGTTAAAAAAAAAAAAAGTCCTGGCCTGGGAGAACAGGACCCTGCCCCTGGACCTAGAGGTCCTGCCAGGTTCCAGATGTCCCCCACCTGCTCACTCCTCCACAGTTTTTCTTGATTGCATTCTCTAGAACATCTTTTTCACTAAAGGGAGTTGTGTACATACCTCACTGGGGCTGGCCTTCAAGGTGTCCAGCAGGAACTTGTAGATCTGAGGATCAGGCTTGGCCATTCTGATCCTGCACGACTCTATCAGGAAGTCAAAGTGTGGCCTCAGCTCGCACATTAGCTGGGCCAAGGTGCCCCTCTCAGCACTGTCGTCCAGCCAGTTGTTGGTGAGGATGCAGGTTGTGTATCCTGAGAGAGAAGTCACCAGTGACTGGACCAGATACAGGACTCTGCTCTGAGAAGCTCAGGGTATCCCACAGGGAACCCCAAAGAAGGGGCCAAGCAGGGTTTTGCCCTGCTTCTAAACTGACAGGTTGGAAAAGAAGCATCTTCACATAAGCACCTCCTGACACAGAGACATGAGAGTGAGCTAACTGTGTACATTAAGGCCTTTCAGAAGCATGGATAGAAACACTACTTCCCTCAATTCCTTGTAACCATAGAGCAAGAGGTTATAACCTTCATCAGCTCACATGATCCTCACCACCTCTGGGGTAGGCAGGACAGATCTTACCGTCTACTTTTATAGACAAGCAAACAGAAGCTCAGAAAAACTAGGAGCTTCCCTGGGCCACATGGCAAAGGCAGAATCCAGCCCACTCAGAACTGTGCCTCTGGACTGCCCCTCCAGTGCTTCTTCCAGTCTATATTACTGAAAACTCAGCTCGACTATACTTCAAAACACCTGCCTTAGTTGTCAGAGACTGCATTCCCATTTCAAAACTAGAAGAATGTAAACAGAGATAGCATTATCCCCTGGCTTTCTCTCCCAGGCCACGAAGGGCAAGAACCAGGAGATGCTGGAAATGAGATACTGATGAGTCAGTGGTGAGATCCTGTCCATATAACATGAGTAGAAATACGGACATGGGATGGCTTAGCTGAGACCAGATACGTCTACTAATAAGCAGGTAGAATGATTTCGAGTATGCCTGTGACAAAGAGCTGGGCTCTGACAATGAATAAATGTCTATTGGACAAACATGATCTCACATCTTAGACCGTCTGACACCTTCTGAATTCATGTCAGCCAGCTCATAGTTCAGCCCCTTTGATATTCAAAGGGTGAGACAATCACCATTGCTTAAAAGGCCTTAATTTTCAATCACTGTGATAAAAAATTGGGTCGTTCTGGTCATGACTAGTGTCATTGGAGGGAGAGAAGTTTGCTCACAAGGCAGTCTCTGGCACAAATCGCTTTATTAAATAAAACTCCTACATTTTCCCAGACATTCTGATGGTGTTATTTTTTGCTATTTGATAAAACTTACTTTTGGGCTATGTCTTAAGAATGGCTTTCCATCGAGGCCCAGAAGACCTGTGATCTCAGAACTCATCTAGAGGTCTTCTGACCCAACCTTTCCAAGGGTTCTGGTGTGGTTATTTCCAAGAATGGCCAGTATGGGATCCCTACCTTGCTTTCTGAGAGCAAGAGCCGCCTGAAGCATGGGGTGGTTGATCTTCCTCACTGCAGCCGCCTTGCCAAAAATCTGATTTACAGAGAAATTCTCAGGGAGGCGGATTCCAGAGTCTTCAGAACACTTCCTGCAGTCTGCTGTCATGAGTGGGACCCACTGTAAAAGTGAATTGATGAGGGGCTATCAGTTCATACAACCCCTTGAACAATCCCTTGCTGTGATCCAGCAATTCCATTCCTAGACACACACCCAACAGGAATGACTGCATATATTCACCAGAAGACATGTACACATATGCACTGTTCTAGCGCAGTGTAGCACCTCTATTCCTAAGAGCCCCACACTGCAAACTACACAAATGCCCCTGTGATGGGCTGAATGGTGTTCCCTCCAAATTCATGTTTAAATCTCAACCCCTCATACTTCAGAATGTGACTGTCCTTGGAGGTAGGGTCTTTAAAGAGGTGATTAAGGTAACATGAGGTCTTGAGTGGGCCCTAATCTAATCTGACTGGTACCATGTTAAGAACAGGAGATCAGGGGAGACACACACATGCACAGGAAATACTGAAGAAACAGAGAAGACTGGCCACTAGAAGTCAAGAAGGGAGACCTCAGAAAAAACTGACCCTATCAATACCTTGATCTTCATCAAGATCATCTTGAGCTTCAAGGCTCCAGAGCTATGAGAAAATAAGTTTCTATTGTTTAAGCCACTCAGTCTGTGATATTTTGTTACAGTGGGTCTAGATAATACACTTATTAAAGGGAAAAAGGATTATGATACATTTACACAGTATCATAGCAGCACTATTTGTAATGGTTCAAACTGAAAACTACCCAAATACCCAATAGCAGAATAATAGGGAGGCCATAAATAAACCCCTGCATATGTAGTCAAATAATTTACAACAAAGAAGCTGAGAATATACAATGGGAAAAAAAAGACAATCTCTTCAATAAATGGTGTTGGGAAAATTGGACAGCAACATGCCAAACAGTGAAACTTGACTCCTATTTTACATGGTACACAAATATCAACTCAAAATGGATGAAAGACTGAAACCATAAAACCCCTGGAAGAAGACACAGGTGGTAAATTCCTTGACATAGGTTTTGGTGATGATTTTATGAATCTGACAACAAAAGTAAAAGCCACAAAAGCAAAAATAAACAAGTGGGACGGCATCAAACTAAAAAGCTTCTACACAGCAAAGAAAGACATCAAAAAAATGACAAAATGAAAAGGGAAACCTATGGAATGGAAAAAAATATATCAGATATCACGTATCTGATAAGGAGCTAATATCCAAAACATATGAAGAACTCACACAACTAAATAGCAAAAAAACAAACAATCTGATTAAAAAATATATGGAAGATCTGAAAAGACATTTTTCCAAAGAAGACATATGGATGGCCAACAGACACATGAAAAGATGCTCAACTTGACCAACCATCAGGGAAATGCAAATCAAAACCAAAATGAGATACAACCTCACACCTATTGGAATGGCTTTTACCAAAAAAGACAAGAAATAACAATTGTTGGTGAGGCTATAGAGAAATGGGAACCCCTCCACACTGTTGGTGGAATGTCAATTGGTACAGTTGCTGTATAAAACAATATGGACAATCTTCAAAAAATTAAAAATAGAACTACCATATGATCTAGCATTCTACTTCTACGTATTTATCCAAAGAAAACAAAAACACCAACTCGAAAAGATATCTGTACCCCCATGTTCACTGCAGCATTGTTTATAATAGCCAAGAAATGAAAACAAGGTAGCCATCAATGGATGAATGAAGGATAAAGAAAATGTGATATATAAATACAATGGAATATTATTCAGCTACAAAGAACAAAAGTTTTGCCATTTGTGACTATATGGATGAAGATCAAGGGCATTATGTTAAGTGAAGTAGTATACAGAAAGAAAAATATTGTATGATCTCTCTTATATGTAGAAACTAAATTAAAAACTGAAGCCAAAACAAAACAATACCAAAAAAAAGCCAAACGCATAGATACAGAGAATGTGTCTGCTAGAGACAGGAACAGGTAGGTAGGGGTGGGAACAATGGGGGAGGGGCAGTCAAAAGATTTTTAAAAGGGGGGCAGGTTACCTGGGTGGCACAGTCAGTTGAATGCCTGACTCTTGATTTTGGCTCAGGTCATGATCTCACAGTTCATGAGACTGAGCCCCAGGTTGAGGTCTGCACTGACAGCTCACAGCTTGCTTGGGATTCTGTCTCTCTCTCTCTCTCTTCCCCTCCCCTGCTCATGTGCTCTCTTTCTCTCTCAAAATAAATAAATAAACTTAAAAAAAAGATTAAAATGCCAAAATGGATGCAAGATAAAACATAAAATGCAAATAGACTAACGTCATTAAAAGAATTGAAAAAATGATGAAAGAATTCACCTTTCCATAAAAATAATAAAACTCTTCCAGCCTTAGACTATTACACAAGTAAAAATATATATATAGTTAAGTGGGAGAGTTATATAAGGAGATTTGCATTTTAGGGAGGTCATCCTGGAAACAGTGAGGAGGGTTGGAGGAAGGGAGAATAATTAGAATTTTCACATGTTCCCACCAGCACAAATATCCACCTACTGGCATCTGTGGCCAAGAACTCCACCTTCCCTTCTCTTGCCATAGATAATGGTCCATTGCTCTTATCAAAGTTCAACCCCTCCATCCAGATTCCATCTCTTTCTGCTTCAAGGACGTGACTCCATGGGTCTCCCTTCCTTATTCCTCTATCAGCAATCTCCCTTGCTAGTAGGTCATTGCCATCAGCATACAAGCATGTTGTTTTCATAAAGAAAGTCTCTTTCTTCACCCTGTCCCCTCCCACTACTGCCCCATTTTTATGCCCCACTTTGCATGAAAACTTCACATAGTCTTCAAACCCTTTATCTCATTCTTTCTTGAACAGGCTTCTACCTCCACATTCCAGAGACTTCTCTTGGCAATGTTACCAATGACCTCCATGTTGTGTTGCTGTATCAAATGGGCACTCCCCGGCCTTCACTTTATCTGACCTATCAGTTACATTGACACAGATGACCACTCTCTTCATCTGAAACTTGATAACTTCTTGGCTTTCAGGTCTTCTCACCTTCCTGATTTTTCTCTTATGGATGGAGATTCATTCTCTATCCCTCATTGCTGGGTCTTCCTCATCAACCTGATCTTTAACAGTACAGTACCTGGGGGTCTGGATGCTCCATTTACACTTTCTTTCTCCATGATCATACTGAGTCCAATGGCATTAAAAATGTAATCTATATGCTGTATGTGTGTATGTATGTGTACATATACATGCATATACATATGTGTATATATGTATATGTATATATATACACACATCCATTCAGCTTGGACATGTTTCTTCATCTCTGGGTTTGCATATCCAGCTGCCTATTCTACACTCTATTTGGAAATCAATAAGCATTTCACATTAAAATATCCCAACCTGGACACCTGATTTCCCAGCCCCACAGTGATGAACAGCAACTGATACTTCCAGTTGGTTATGGCCAGAAGCCTTTTATCCTTCATTCCTCTCTCATACTCACACTTGATCCACCAGGAGAACCTGCTGAGTCTATGGGCAAACTATTCCAGACTCAGGCCACTTTTTACAGCTTCCACCAATATTTTAGCCCAAGCTACCACCATCTCTCACCTAGATCTTCGAATAATGTCCATAATTAGTTCTCTATAATGATCTTTGCTGTTTTGATCTTTTTATACAGCGGCAAGAGTCAGGAGGTTAAAAGTATCATTCAGGAGGTGGGTCTGAGGCTTGCCCTCCCATCCCCTCATTTGGCTGCTTCTTGAATCAACCTTTTCCTTGCTGCAAAGACATATATTTACTTCACCACTCAAAATCTCCCAAGGCCTCTACATCTCAGGGTGAAAAAAGGCAGAATGGATAAACAGATTGGGGTATATTCACATAATGGGATATCATGCAGCAATGAGAATAAAACTATCTACAACTGCGCACAGTAACATCTCTGATTCTCCAAATACAATGTGGAGGAAAAGATATCAGATACAAAAGAGTTCATCTGCATGGTTCCATTTACATAAAGTACAAAAAGTGATCTCTAACATTAGAAGTCAGGATGGGTAGTTACTCTTGGAGGGCACGTATCTAGAAAGGGCGTAAGTGGGGTGCCTAGAGCACTGATTATGTTTTATTTCTTGATCTGGGTGCTGCTGACGTGGGTGCAGTCAGTCGGTGAAAATTCATTAAGCTGTACCCTTAGTTTATTTTTCTGTCTGTGTTGTATACACAAATGATTAATTAAGGATGATGCTCATTCCCATGATACGACTTTTTAAAAGACAAATTGAACCTAAGTAGCGTTGACCCTTGAACAATGAGGGGTTTGGAGGCATGGACCCCTCATACAGTCGAAAATCCACATATAACTTTTGACTCCCCAAAACTTAACTACTAATAAGCTGTTGAGCAGAAGCCTTACCGATAACATACAATTGATTAACACGTATTTTATGTTATATGTATTATATACTGTATTCACACAATAAAATAGGCTAGAGAAAAGAACATGTTGTTAAGAAAAACCTAAGAGAAAATGCATTTACAGCACTATATGTGTATTTATTGGAAAAAATCCATATATGGGTGGGGCCATGCTGTTCAAATGCACGTTGTTCAAGGGTCAACTGCTATTCGGTGTTTCAGACCTCATCTGCTAACCATTCAAGTTCCCTAGAAGCTGCACACAGACTAAAAGAAGTCTGAATGGATGCAGGGTTTTTACAGCAATTACAAGAAATTCCCTATAGAATTCCTATGTTGATTCAAAACACATAGCACTTCCCTCTTTTCTTATCTTTCAACAATATTACTGCAGATTTTTTATTGACTCAACATTAATTCTCAACAGTATCATTAATTTTCATACCCCCAGTGGCCACAGTGTGTGTGTGTGTGTGTGTGTGTGTGTGTGTGTGTGTGTCTCTATGTATGTGATGGGACTTCACAGGATATGGATGCTTTTGCTTTCTACTACAGTGTGCCCCAAGTTTTCTGACAGACAGATAGGTAGCTGTAGTTCATAAAAAGTTTTAAAATATAAACTGTGTTCTCTGTGCGCTTATGAAATAGATTTTCAATAGCTTTTCTTCTTCCAGACACTAACCGGATTCAAGTGATTTCAAATCCTGATTTCTTTATAAAAAACAATTGAGGGGAGTGCCTGGATGGCTCAGTAAGTTAAGCATCTGACTTCAGCTCAGGTCATGATCTTGTGGTATGTGAGTTCAAGCCCCGCATCGGGCTCTGTGCTGACAGTTCAGAGTCTAGAGTCTATTTCAGATTCTGTGTCTCCCTCTCTCTCTGTCCCTCCCCGACTCGTGCTCTGTCTCTCAAAAATGAGTAAACAGGGGCGCCTGGGTGGCTCAGTTGGTTAAGCATCTGACTTCAGCTCAGGTCATGATCTCACAGTTTGTGGGTTTGAGCCCCGCGTCAGGCTCTGTGCTGACAGCTAGCTCAGAGCCTGTAGTCTGTCTTCAGATTTTGTATCTCCCTCTCTCTCTGACCCTCCCCTGCTCACACTGTCTCTCTCTCTCTTTCTCAAAAATAAATGAGACATTAAAAAGTGAATAAACATGTAAAAAATAATAAAAATTAAAAAACAATCAAGGTTGTAGTAACAATAATAACTACTATTTATTGAGCCTTTCTATGTGCCAGGCACTGTGCTAGACATTTTCCAAGCTTCCTAATAACCTATGAAATAGAGAATATACTGCTCTCACTTTGACTGAGACTTTAAGAGGTTAAGCAACTTGCTGGGTTCACAGAATCTATAAGTGAGAGCTGTGACTCAAATCTTGCACTGATCTAGCAATTCTTTCTAAGGTATACATACCCAGAAGAATTGAAAGCAAAGTATGAAACAGATATTAATACACCCATGTTCTCAGCTGTATCACTCACAATAACCAAAAGGTGGAAACAACCAATGTCCATGGACAGATGAATGGAGAAACAAAATGTGGTCTATCCACACAATGGAAAACGAACCATCCTTAAAAAGGAAAGAAATCCTTTCATATGTCACAGCATGGATGCACTTTGAAGACACCATGATAAGGGAAATAAGCCAGTCACAAAAGGACAAATACAGCATGATTCTACTTAAATGATTTAGTGAGAGCAGCTACATACATAGAGACAGAAAGTTCAGCCATGGTTGCTGGTGGCTGAGGGAAAAATAGGATGGGGAGTTAATTGTTTGAGGGGTATAGAATTTCACTTCTGCAAGATGAAAAGATTTCTGGAGATACATGGTGGTGATGGTTTCACAACGTGAACACACTTTATGTTACAAAATTATATGCTTAAAATGACCAAGATGGTAAATTTTCTATTATGTGTACTTTGCCACAATTTAAGGGGGAAAAAAAGCTACTCTGGTTATGGTAATAGGCGTAGATCTTTAAAGCTTTGGAAATTCTCCAGTCATGGGGTATATCCTGATACCTGGCCCAAAGAGACAATACACCAGCCTTAAATATCTCTTTGTGTGTTTTCTTTTTTTTTTTTTTTTTAAATGTTTTATTTATTTCTAGGAGAGAGAGAGAGACAGTGCGAGCAGGGGAGGGTCAGAGAGAGAGGGAGTCACAGACTGAAACAGGCTCCAGGCTCTGAGCTGGCAGTCAGCACAGAGCCCGACGCGGGGCTCGAACCCACGAACCGCGAGATCATGACCTAAGTGAAAGTTGGACGCTTAACCAACTAAGCCACCCAGGCGCCCCTCTCTTTGTGTGTTTTCAGGCCTCCATCCCAGTCTTCCGAGGTAAGTACTATAAGGGGTATAAACGGGTGTAGCAAACATTAGTCTGCCCTCAGGGAGCTTCTAATCAGTGCGGGAGAATGGGTTCATGGGCACAGAATGCCTTCTTGTGGGGGACAGGAGGCATCTATGAAGTGTCACCTTACCTGGGAATATGTGATCTCTCCCCTCATGAGGCGGGCACTGGAACCATCTGGGCCTCCTTTCCGGAAAGCTTCATTCAGAAAGCCTCTAGAAGACCAAAGAAACAATATCACGAATGCTCTAATGACTTCATCACAGCACCATGTAGGGGACAGATGCTATTTATATCCACAGGCAAACTGCTGTTAGAAAGGCATTCTGCCCTGGATGGGGAAATGCAAAGTTCAAGTTGGAATCTTAGCCTGAAAGACCAATCCAATTGTGACAGGAGACCATAAACTAAATGATAAATATGCTCACGGGTGAAGCAGCTCATGGGGGACCACCTAGCAGAGACTCTTCAACTGATTTTAACTAAGGGACAAAATCAAGACCAGATATGCAGTCATTCTTGTCTTCAGCTCATTTGCACATGGCATTGCTCCCAGCGTCAGCTTTATTAGTACATGTCCTTCAAAGGGGATGAAATATTGTTTTTGGTTTTGATTCTCAATGTAGTTTCTTCTTTCTTTCTTTCGTTCTTTCTTTCTTTCTTTCTTTCTTTCTTTCCTTCTTTCCTTCTTTCCTTCTTTCCTTCTTTCCTTCTTTCTTTCAGTAGACTCCACTCCCAACGTGGGGCTTGGACTCATGACCCTGAGATCAAGAGTCATATACTCTACCAACTGAGCCAGCCAAGTGCCCTTGAACATATAGTTTCTATTTCACTTTAACCTTATTTAATTTTTAAAAAGTTTTCTCATGTCATGAGCTAAACTGTGCTCTCCCCCAATTCATATGTTGAAGTCCTAATCTCCAATACTTCAGAATGTGACTGTATTTGGCAATAGGCCTTTAAAAAGGGGATTCAGTTAAAATAAGGTCATTAAGGTAGGCCCTGAGCCAATAACTAACTGGTGTTCCAAGAAGGAATCCGGACACAGACATGAACAGAGAGAAGATCATGTGAGGACACAGGGAGAAGACGGTCATTTACAAGCCAAGGAGAGAGGCCTCAGGATCAACCAACCCTACCACCACCTTGATCTTGGACTTCTAGCCTTGGAACTGTTGTGGAAGCCACCCAGTCTGTGGTACTTAGTTATGACAGCCCTAGTTCTCTAACACACCTCAGTTCATATTCATCCCTTATACATAGATCCAAGGAGTAGCAGACACAGAGAGATCAGCTAATTACCTTTGCCCTTTCCTTTACAAATATAAAAGTTTCCATTCTAATTTTCTGATAATTTCCCACCCCCAGTAGTAGATGAGCTACCTTCACAGGAGTGGCTGGGCGACATCAGACAGATAAAGGATGGGACATGCATGGCATGGACACACACCTCTGCTCCTCCACTCCCCAGGCTCAGGCGGATAATCCATCACCACATCCTATTCCACTGGATCCAAATCCCGATGTGCAATCCTTAATACAGTGCCCCAGGCCAATATTTACAATGGACTGGAATTGGCAAGCCAGTTAAAATTATTTACCATTCGCAAGTAAGACAACAAACACCTCGAATCTGGGAGTTTCATTTCTGATAATAGTCAACTTACTATTGACATTTTATCAAACTTTTTATCAAACTAACCTTCTTGCAGGTAACAATGATCAACTTTGCACAAAATGTACAAAGATATTCCTAGTATTTGAAGTTCAAGTTTTCAGTAGTAGCAATGGCTTTGCCACAACTTTGCCATCATTGTCCTTTTTTAATTTATTTTTCTTTTTTTTAAGATTGTATTTTTAAGTCATCTCTACACCCGATGTGAGGCCCCAACTTACAACCCTGAGATCAAGAGTGGCATGCTGTACCAACTGAGCCAGCCAGGCACACCCCCCAGTTCTCTATTTTTTTTAAACACTGTTATTAAATTGTAATTACACACCATCAAATTCACATTTTAAGTGTATGATTCAATGATTTGCAGTAAATTTACAAAGTTGTGCGAACATTCTAGTTTTAGAACATTTCCATTACCCCAAAAGATATCTCATATCCTCCTGCCATGGCCCTCCAGTTTTTTGTTTTATGTTTACTTATTTTGGGGGAGGGGAGAGAGAATCCCAAGCATGGGGCTCAAACCCACCAATGGTGAGATCATGACCTGAGCAGAAACCAAGAGTTTGCTTAACCAACTGAACCACTCAGGCACCTCTGCCCTCCAAGTTTGAGAATCAAGACACGATTCAACTCGACAACCTTTTATTGAGCACCTAAGGTGTACAAGACATCATGCTGGGTGCTGTGATATAAAAATGGAAAAATATGATTGTATTCATAAGGAGCTTACAGGGAAACTGGGGAGGCAACATATAAACAAATAACTATAACACGCTGGATAAGTAAGATAGAAAACAAAGGGAAAATTATTTTTATGCCTGGAGAATGGGGACTGATAAAAGAAGAGGAGCTGAGGGAAGAATACAATTGTAAAGGAAGGAGGTACCAATGTATCTAAAGCCAAATCAGGCAATAATAATAATAATAATAAAAGGAATTTGAAGTAAGAACATTGTTGGATTTGAAACTACAATTTTCAGGGGTGCCTGGGTGGCTCAGTCAGTTAAGCAGCCGACATCAGCTGAAGCCATGATCTCATGGTTCATGAGTGTGAGCCCCACATCGGGCTCTGCTCTGACTGACAGTGCACACTCTCTCTATGCCTCCCCCATGCATGCACACTCTCTCTCAAAATAAAGAAGTAAACTTTTTAAAAAAGAAGAAAGAGCAATATCTTCATGACCTTTAAGTATGCAAAAATTGCTTAAAAGGATACAAAAAGCACTAACATAAAACAAAACAATGATAAATTAGATGTTATTTAAATCAAGACTTTCTGTTCATCAACAATGTCATTGAGAAAGTGAATGAGCAAACCATACACATGGAGAAGATGTTTGCAATACATATATATGACAAAGGACTTCTATCAGGAATATATAAATAGTCCTAAATATAAGTAAGGGAAAGATGACTCTATTGAAAAATGGGTGGGGCGCCTGGGTGGCTTAGTCGGTTAAGCGTCCGACTTTCGCTTAGGTCATGATCTCACGGTTCGTGGGTTCGAGCCCCACGTCGGGCTCTGTGCTGACTGCCAGCTCGGAGCCTGGAGCCTGTTTCAGTCTGTGACTCCCTCTCTCTCTGATCCTCCCCTGTTCACGCTGTCTCTCTCTCTCTCTCCTAGAAATGAATAAAAAAAAAAAAAAAAAAAGAAAAATGGGCAAACAACTTAAATAAGAATTTCACTCAAGAGAATTATCAAATGGCCAATAAGCATATAAAAAGCTCAACATCATAATTCATCAGGGAAATATAAATTAAAACCACAATGAGATGATACTATATACTCACCAAAACCACTAAATTTAAACACACTGACAATGTCAAGGACTAATGACCTTGTGGAGAAAGTGGAACTCTCTTCCATTCTTGGAAGAGTATAATTTGATAGCAGTTTAGAAAACAGCAGTTACTGGGGCACCTGGGTGGCTCAGTTGGTTAAGCATCTGACTTTGGCTCAGGTCATGATCTCACAGCTCATGAGTTTGAGCCCTGCATTGGGTTCTGTGCTGACACCTCAGAGCCTGGAGCCTGCTGAGGATCCTGTCTCCTGCTCCCTCTGCCCCTCCCCTGCTTGTGTTCTGTCTCTCTCCCTCTCTCTCTCAAAAATAAGTAAACATTAAAAATTTTCAAAAAAAAAGAAAATGGCAGTTCCTACAGGGCACATACAAGTTATAAGGCACACACACCTTTATGGAATGATCAAGATGGCATCAAAAAAGGAAAACTAAGAGAGTGGGGATTGTATCAGAACAGCACACTGGGCATGTATCTATTTCTCTTCCTGCTTAAAATCCCACTAAGAGAATACAAAAAAAAAACCCTTAAAAGAGTTAAAAAGAAAAACAACTTCCATAGTTAAGAAAAACAAGAAAACATAAATTATCAGACTGAAATATATGAGAAAATCTGGAAGATGGATGTAGCTTGGAACATATGGACCTAAAAAAGAGAGAAAGGAGGAAAACAAGAGCCCAAATATGTGAAAAGAAGTCTACTGTTGTTCTTTCCCTGTGAAGTCCCAGAGCAGGTTCAAAGTCACCCTCAATAAACTCCATTAGTAGAAAGTGGACTTGGGGAATTCGGACACCTGAGCTAGTCTCTCCCCACCACTTCATCTATTCATTAACAAACATTCATTGAGCACCTTCTATGTGCCAGGCACTGTTATAGGCAACATGAAAGAAGGAATGAACAAATATCTCTATCTTCAGGAGCTCACATTCTAGTGGGGGAGAAAGAGAATAAACTGGTAAATTATATCATATGTTAGTGATATTGAGAAAAATTAATTTGTAAGGGAAACAGAAAGTGTTCTAGTTATTATTGCTGCCTAAAACATCAGCCCCAATTCTGTGGCTTAAAACAATCAGTCATTTTACTATCTCTCCAGGTTTCTGAGGGTCAGGAATTAGGGAAGGGCTCAGCTGGGTGGTTCTGGCTCAGGATCTCTCCTGTGTTGTGTCTGCAGACAGCTAGAACTGGATGGGCGAAGGGAAGAGCTGAAACAGCTGGGGGCTGACCAGGTATGTCTCTCTTCAAGCAGTTTCAGGGCCTCTCCCTGGGGTCTGCCCAGTCAGGCGGTATTAAAAAGAAAACCACAGGTGGAGTCACTTATATTAAGGCCCCCCATCAGTAAGACTTCATTTTTACCTAAATGGAGTTTCAGCCTCCACCCCAATCACTCAGTTGGCCTTCCTGGTGACCAGTCCCAATCATGAAGATTTGTAAACCGCCCCCCCCATGAGTCACCTCATTGACTACCAACGGCACTCCTCTCCCTCAGGAAATTCAAAGGGCTTTAGAAGCTCTGTGCTAGGAACCCAGGACAAACACCAGACAAATTCTTCATTATACAAAAAATAAAGAGGGTGCCTGGGTGGCTCAGTTGGTTGGGCATCCGACTTCAGCTCAGGTCACGATCTCATGGTTTGTGGGTCGAGCCCTGCATCAGGCTCTGTGCTGACAGCTCACAGACTGGAGCCTGCTTTGGATTCTGTGTGTCCCCCTCTCTGCCTCTCCCATGCTCATGCTCTGTCTCTCTCTGTCTCTCAATAATAAATAAACATGAAAGAAAAGAAAGGAAGGAAGGAAGGAAGGAAGGAAGGAAGGAAGGAAGGAAGGAAGGAAGGAAGGAAGGAAGGAAGGAAGGAAGAAAGAAAAGGTAGAGGCACCTGGGTGGCTCAGTCAGTTAAGCATCTAAGTTAAGGGCATGATCTTATAATTCATGAGTTCAAGTCCCACATTGGCTCTGTGCCGACAACATGGAGCCTGCTTGGGATTTTCTCTCACTCTCTCTCTCTCTCTCTCTCTCTCTCTCTCTCACCCTCTCTCTGGTCCTAAGTCATGCTTTCTTTCTCTCTCAAAATAAATAAACTTAAAAAATAAATAAAATAATTCTAGGTTATCTTAAAGAGATAAGAAAGAAAACATACCCATAAGAAGACTAGAAATAAAACGTTTCCCCCAGGGAAAACTGGAGAAAAAGAAAACTTGATCAACACAACTACAGACAGGAAAAAGAGGAATAAAAGAAGAAATAGCAGAAGAGGTGGGTAAGTAGAAAACACAAAAACATCATGGTAGGAATCAAAGTCACAAACAATCCAGTATAAAAATGGGCAAACAGCATAACAGGTAAAAACCAAAGGAAGAGCTACAAATGGCCAATAAAAATGAACAGTGAAGAGGGAAATGAAGACTGACACAGTGGGATGGTATTTTTCACCCATCTACATGGCAAAAGTTTAAAAAGGTCAACTCGGCTGTAGGGAGGCTCTGGGGCAGGGTTTGCGACACGCTATTAGGACAGGCACTGTGCTTTTACAAAATACTTTGGCACAATCTATCAACCCTTTACATGTAAATGCACTTTCACCTGGTGACTACACTTCTGGAAAACTACCCTACGGAGCTATTGCAGGGATACTGTTTGTAACATTGATAACTAAGAAATAACAAAATGTCCATCACCAGGGAAAATGTTTGAATAAATGATGGCACTTCCATACTGTGGAATACTATGGAGTGGTTAAAAAAGGAAAAGTATATATATATATATATGTATAAATAGACACAGGAAGATGTCCAATTGTTAAGTGAAGTAATTAAAACTAAGCAAATTAAGTAAAAAAAAAAAATTAAGGCCTAGAACAGTATGTGTACCATGATCCTATTGGGTTTTTTGTGGTTTTTTTAATGTTTGTTTATTTATTTATTTATTTATTTATTTTTCAGTGAAAGAGACATAGAGCATGAGCAGGAGAGGGGCAGAGAGAGAAGACACAGAATATGCAGTAGGCTCCAGGTTCTGAGCTGTCAGCACAGAGCCGATGAGGGGCTCGAATTCAGAGATGAGGAGATCATGACCTGAGTTGAAGTCAGATGCCCAACTGACTGAGCCACATACGCCCCACCTATGTTTTTTTTTAAACCTAGCTATCTATCAAACTACCTACCTACCAAACCGTGCATAACTGTGGCTCCAAATTCAGATAAGCAAGTGACAGACAGACAAGGCCTTATCTGAAACCTCAGAACCAGATGAGTTTCAAAAGTCAGAGCTGTTAAGATTGTAAAGGTAAAATTGTAGAGGTAAAGGTGAACTGGGGGCATACTGTAGGAAGTAACCTCTAGGAGGGTCTGGGACAGCCCTCTGAATCAAAATCACAACTATTTCTGTGGTGAAATGTGTGACTACTCACAGCAATGGGATAAAGATGATAAACAGCCCCACGCTTGTTCAGATCAGATATACTACCAAAATGGGGTCAGACTTTGTGGTCAAATGAAGTCAGGCCAGGTTTTGCTATAAAGAATTAGGGGGGTGGGGGGTGGTGCCTGGGTGGCTCAGTTAAGCATCCAACTTCGGCTCAGGTAGTGCTCTCATGGTTGGTGGGTTCGAGTCCCACATCAGGCTCTCTGCTGTCAGCACCAATCTGCTTTGGATCCTTTGTCTCCTCCTCTCTCTGTTCCTTCCCCACTTGTACTTACTCTCTCTCAAAAATAAATAAACATTAAAAAAAAGAATTATGGGGGGAAAAACCTCTAAAAAGCTCCTTGGTTCTGGATTAAATGAACTATGTATCAACCATGATCATACCAGAAACGGGGAGAGGAACAGGAAGGGTGAAAAGGGACTTGCATTCCTTTTTCTTTTTTTAAAGTTTATTTATTTTGAGAGAGAGAGACAGAGAGAGAGCAAGGGCAAGGGAGAGCAGAAGGAGAGGGAGAGAGAGAGAATCCTGAGCAGATTCCACACTGCCAGAGCAGAGCCTGATGCAGGGCTCGAACCCACAAACCATGAGATCATGACTCCAGCTGAAATCAAGAGTCAGACACTTAACCAACTGAGCCATCCAGGCGCCCTGTGACTTGCATCACTATTCCACATTATTCTGTTAGCTTGAATATTTTCATAATAAGTATGCATTTGTGTATTTGTTATGAAATTAAAACCTATGTGTAAAAGAAAAAAGAAAGAAAGGTGCTTCAGAGATAACCTAAAATCCCAGAGGTAGGAAATAACAGGCACAAGGCCACTACAAAGGTGGAAAGAGCCCCAGGAGCTCCTGGAAGCATTCAACAAATACTTCCTGATATAGTCCACAGGATATGGATACAAAGACCCGCTTCTCAAATATCCTTTCTGTATTTGCTGACCCCATTTCTCTTGCTAAAAAACATTTACTGAGCACTGCATACAACAAGCACCTCAGGTTCGAGAACATACATTTTTTTTAAGTTTATTTTTATTTATTTACTTAAGGAGGGAGAGGAGCACAAGCAGAGGAGGAACAGAGAGAGAGGGAGACAGAATCCCAAGCAGGCTCTGCACTGCTAGTGCAAAGCCTGATGTGGGGCTCCAACTCATGAACTGTGAGATCATGACCTGAGCCAAAGTGAAGAGTTGGACCCTTAACCTACTGAGTCACCCAGATGCCCCTAGACCACACATTTTTGAAAGGAGTAGATCCTCTCCCCATCCCTGGTATCCGTGAAGTCCAGGTGCACTGGGCAGACCATCCACAGCAAAGCTGTGTGAGAAGGTATTACGTGAAGCACACAACTGTCTACACAGCGGATCCAGATCTCAGGGTGCCATCCGGGTTCCTCTAGATCATGTTAGCCTCAGCTGTCAAGGTAATTGTCATGTCCAGCACCCTGACCCTCAGAGTACTCTGGTCTGGGGGCCACCTCTGAGAGTGAAGTTTCCCCTTCCCTCCTGCTACACGATGGTATCTATCGCAGGGATTTACGATGTCCAGGGGCCTCTTGCCCTCTCCCCCCACGGCTTCTCCTCCCAGGCTCTCAGGCTTCCTTGGGTCCTGCAGCACAGCTTCCTCACCTTTCACGCCAGTGACCTCGCTCAGAGAAGGACTCACTCATCTTAGCTCCAACCCCTCCCAGGGTTCTCCATCACCCCACACTGCTCTACCAGCAAGCTGCCAAACTCCCGGATCCCATGTGAGCATCAGCCTCTTCCCTCTGACCAGTGTACTTGACCCATCGCCCCAACAACTGGCTACCTTGCGTTAGAACACCAGTGATTTTACTTCCCTCCACCCCATCTCAAATCCCTGAGAGCCACCGGCTATCAAAGTAGGGACACGCTCAGTGACTTTCATGTCACACTATAGCACAGGCCCGAGCAAATCCCCCACTTCTCTCCTGCAATACCCCTCCTCTCTGGCCACAATGGAATACTCAGTGTCCCAGCACGCATTCCATGCTTTCCACCCCCCAGCCTTTACTCATGCTGCTCCCTTCATCTGGAAGGGTCTCCCTTCACATCTCTCCTGCATCAACCTCTTACCAGTCTTCTTGGGCTCTGCCTCCACTAAGGCTTTCCTGGTTCTCCAACTCAGACCTAATCTGTCCCCGTTGAGCCACCCAAGAACTTTGTTCCTCTTACGGCACTGCCTTCATCTTGAACTCTGGCTATCTGTGGATTCTGAGTTTGCACACCAGATGGCAAGCATGTTAAAAATGTACAGTGTAAGGCAGTTTCTTCAGGCTCACCTTTTTTTTTTTTTCAATGTTTATTTATCTAAGAGAGAGGGAGTGAGAGAGCCCAAGGGAGTGGCAGAGAGAGAATCCCAAGTAGGCTCCATGCTGTCAGTGCAGAGCCCAACATGGAGCTTGAACTCACAACCACATGCGAGATCATGACCTGAGCCAAAATGAAGAGTCAGACGCTTAACCCACTGAGCTCCCCAGGCACCCCAGGCTTACCTTCTGAATGAATACCTTCATGGTTGATTCACAGGCTCCATAGGCTAAGAAGGTCAAGATTACGGACTCTGACCTCCTGGCATCGGCTAGCTTTGCTATGACCTGTTTTATGGCTGTCAGGAACAATCTTAACCATGGCCATAGAAAGAGTGCATGAGTCTGGGCAACTATAGAGAAACAGAATATGCCCAATGGAGCACTTTACACATCCATGAGACTTTTATAAATAAAAAATGTGTCACAATACAGCTGTCCATCTACCTTCCATGTTACCTAGTTTAACCCTCACAAAAATTTCTAGAAGGCATTTTCTTATTTTAACATGAAGACTAAGGTTATAGAGGAGTTGACTAAGACTAAAACCGATTAAGCAAGGTTACCCAGCAGTGCATGTTAGAGCTGAGATTTTTAATCTGGGCCTGACTCAGAGATCAGTGCTCTTTTAAGTACCCCACATTTGTAAACATGTATACTTGTGACTTGTACCCTCACAAGTCACGTTCACCCCCACATTGATGAGATCACAGGCACAAATATAGCTCACAGCTTACTCTCTTTTCAGGTCTTCTAAAAATAAAATCAAGGGACGCCTGGGTGGCTCAGTCGGTTAAGCATCTGACTTCGGCTCAGGTCATGATCTCACAGTTCGTGGTTTTGAGCCCCGCGACGGCTCTGTGCTGACAGATTCAGTGTCTCCCTCTCTCTCTGACCCTACCCTGTTCATGCTGTCTCTGTCTCTCTCTATCTCTCTCTCTCAGAAACAAATTTAAAAAACATTAAAAAAATTTTTTAAATAAATAAAATAAAATAAAATTTATGAGTCAAAAGGAAGCAAAACAACACTATAGTTAAAAGAGTTCCTAAACAATAAAACCACTGGGGCACCTGGGTGGCTCATTTGTTAAGTGTCCAACGCGGGTTCAGGTGATGATCTTATGGTTCGTGGGTTCGAGCCCTGTGTCGGGCTCTGTGCTGACAGCTCAGAGCCCAGAGCCTGCTTCAGGTTCTGTGTCTCCCTCTCTCTGTCCCTCCTCATCTCACTCTCTCTCTCTCAAAAATAAACCTTTAGAAATAATAATAATAAATACGTAAAATAAAAAATAAAACTTACTAATCCTTCCTCAGCTTCTCACTCCTGTAAAATGATCTGAATTGGACAAGCCTGGATCAAAGGTGGCCTCTGTTTTCAAGACTTCTCTCAAATCCTAATGACCTGGGGTGTGATTATTCCAATTGTGGACTCTGTAGTCACCTTATTTGTGTTTACTTACAACAAATAATTATTGATACACTTACTACTGATGTTGACATATTGATGCCAATTTATTATGACATACTTACCGTGTATTTACTCATCCCCTACAGACTGGTATCTTTTCCTGAACAATAGCCAAGGGAGGTGGGAAGTCATGATGAGCCAGAGAGGAAAGAAGCCTAAACAGGAAGGCAGAAAAACTGGTTTGGTGGTGGCCTGTGTCTAATGACTAAAGAGATCAAGTGAGTCCCCTGCTAAGCTTCAGTTTCCCCATCTGTAGGAGTGAGGGTTAGACCCCTTTCGGCTTGGCATGCTTGCACTAACCAGTCTTTTATAATTTATACAATAGAATAGAAAGCCTGGTTGGCCTTTGGTATCACAAGAATTCTAGAATGGGGCATGTTTTGTATTGGTTTGATAAGATTTCAAATCCACGTGTTCATGACAAAAGATTAAAAAAAAAAAAAGTTGTCCTTAGATGTGAAGTTATATTGAAAGGAGGGAGGTAAGCTGAAACAAAACGTCAATAACTGTCCTTTGCCCTTGATAAGCATTCAACAGCTCAACTGCTGAGGGCCTCACTGGGTGTCTGAATAAAAACGTTGAGGAAGCAAGACAGGAGTCTGTGAGGACTATCCAAAGAGTAGTTGGTCTGGGCGGAGGAGGGTGGGGGAGGGCTGGCTCTGCTCCTCTAAATAGCTCTCCCAAGCCCTGGGGGCAATTAACCTTTGCCTTGATAAAAGTCACTCTTTGAGGAATAGCCTCCAGCTAGGGAAGAAAGCCCTCTAGCCCACCAATGTTGGCGCCATCGTTGCCTAGCAACGCGTTCTGGCAACGGAAGACGAACTTTTGCAACGCAAGCTGCAGGGCAGCTTTCAATTGGCTAAACCGTCTCTCACAAGTACAAAACCAGATAACGGTACACCTCAACTACATTTGGACTTCATTTCTTTCAGACCCTCTTAACTGGAACAATAATGGGATTATTTATCATTGTTTGCGAGTATGTTTTTGTCTATTGGTTTATGAAGGGACATTATCCTGCATGCTATTGGCTTGTGAAATACCCACAGTGAAACTGTGTTAAATAAATTGCTGCCAAAACCAAACTCCATCTCGGAGTTTGACTCCATTTGACATGAAACAAAACAGTGCAGAATTCTCAAAGCGTCCACCCTCTCATTCTTGCCACTAGTTTGGAATTTAGTCTTTTGCGGGTATGGCCAGGGTGATTCTTTCTTTCTTTCTTTCTTTCTTTCTTTCTTTCTTTCTTTCTTTCTTTCTTTCTTTCTTTCTTTCTTTCTTTCTTTCTCTCTCTCTCTCTTTCTCTCTTTCTCTTTCTCTCTTTCTCTCTTTCTTTCTTTCTTTCCTTTTTAAACAAATATGCTTTCCTTCCTTCTGACTATAGGAGAAACATATGTTCATAAGCAGGTGTTTGCATTTGGAAAACGCAAAAAGTAGAAAACTGAAGGAAATAATTCATAACCTCACGTGGGATTAACAATCCCAGGAAATTCCGGAATACTTCTTTCAGACACTTTTCTACATATAACTTACACCCACCCACCCCCATATTTGAAACCATGCTGCATTAATTGTTTTACATTCCGATGTTGTTGTTTTTTTCCAATTATCACAACAGGTCTTTTCTGAGGTTACTGGAATCTCATTCTGAACATTCTCTTTACTGGTGATGCTTCCTAGTCCATCATTTCCCAGCGATTAGGCTTTGGGTCTGTTTCTCTCCTTTGCTCGTCTAATAAGTGAACAGCAACCAAAGCACAGAACTTTGGTCTCTTGCAAATTTCAGCGGGTCGTTAAGACCCATTCCAATACCTAGAATTAGGGGGAGAGCAGAAAGCGCGGCGAACAGTTCCTCTCCTTTTGGGAAATATATAAAGGTCAATTTTTGGAGTCTTTAGAGAGATTTAATTGCTTAGTGTTCAGAAAAACAGGTCTACTGACATAGTCCGGTATTTTCGGGCCGGGTAATTGTTTTAACCTTTCGATGGGCTCTTGCCCTAAGCCGGGTGAAAACTGGGCCGGAGGTCCCCAGAGGCAGCTTTCCAGCGGCCTCCCGCCCCCCAATCTCCCTCAGCCCTCTGGCCCGGCGCCGGCTCCTTTACCTGGGCAGCGCCAGCTCCTCCTCCGCGCGGCCGAAGGCGCTGGCCAAAGAGGGCACCGCCAGGACCCCATCCAGGTCGAACACGGCCGCGCGCAGCGCCATGGCGGCCTGCACGGGCACCTCCAGCCTGCCACCAAGCGCCCGGAACTGCGCCCAGACAGGCCTGGAGTTGTACTGGAGAGGCCCTCCCCACACCCACCCACTGGTGGAGCCGGGCCCCCCCTCCGACTCTGACCCCGCCCCGCCCCGCCCCTTGTCCTGGTCCGGCCCGGGTCGCCTCCTAGCGGGAAAGCGGTCCTGTCTCCGCGGCGGCTAGGGCTTGAGTCCCGGGACAGCTGACTGCTTCACGCCAATTTACCAGACTTTCACCGGCCCAAGCACGCCTGACACAGGGGACGCCTGAGAAAAAGCCGGGGCCACAGACTTTAAAGTGTGTGTGTGTTGCCAAAAGCTTCATTCTCCACAGTTTAGTGGAGATGTCAACGGAAACGCACATCAGAGAACCCAAATATTGTTTTTTAGGAGTCTTTCTTAAAGGCTCACCCTGGAGTTCACTTACCCACTGCTTGCAAAGATTTTATAAGTTTCTAGTAGCCCGTATTACATCTCTTTCTATTTAAATTAACTAGAATAATTCTGCCATCTGGTGCAGTGCCATTTAGGAATACATATACATATATGTTTGTATATGTAGCACAGCAAAGAGGAAGGACACACTGACAGAACTGGAGTTTATAAATCCCCCTTCCGAGAAGGAAAGTAAGAAATACAGAATCTGAGACTCCCTTTTTAAGATGGGAATAATTGCTGATTAATAAGAAAATATGAAAGCATCACGTGCACTTTTGTTTATTCAGGAGTGGTAAACTGATAAATTGACGTGGTCTGGGATATTCTATAATACCTTGTTGCAGGGGTCCAGCCTCTGCAAGCCAGGGTTGACCTGGAGAGTGATGGTTGGAGTCGGCGAAAAAGACACAGAGCCAGCCTCTTCATGTGGACTGCTCAAATTTATTTTTCAGCTTAGGGTTTTTATATAGCAGATCCAAACAATCATGCTTAAACAATTTACATTTTTTGAAAACAGTCATGGGATTTAATATTTCTAAATATTCTTAACAACAGTGATTTCACAGTATAAAATTTCTACTTAAATTGATAAAATTTAACCAGGTAGTCCTAACAAAGTTCTACATATTTTTTACTACACATGGCAGGAAATAAGTGAAGCATATAATCAGGATGCATGAAAACAAAGTGCACTTTGATTGTTTAAATTCAGTGGGCGTGCAAAAACAGGATATACTTGTACCCATGGTTATAGGTAATAGACTCTCACAACCCCTTACTAAGAAAGAACAATGTCAACACTTATCATAGATGACGTATGGAAATGTTTTACATAGATCAACTAGAATTTGGTCTCTGCATTTACTGATCTCATTCTTTGGCCAGAACAATCTATAAGTTGCCTCACAGGCTTCAGGTCAGCAGGCAAATATTTCTCTAACATTTTTCCAAGAAAGTCCTCCAAAACTAGTAAGTCTTGTTTTTGTCTCTGCCTATGCATAATATGTATTCTTACTGGCAATTAGACCCATACAAGGAAAATGAATTCTAGGTCTCTTATGGACCCCATGCGTACCGGACTGTCTCCAATTTTGCTAATTGCTACAATATTCATTAAACAACATCTGATTGAGGGGGCAGACATGATATTTATGTACATTCCATTTTGGAGGAAGAGGGGGAAATTTGGCCGATTCTGGTTTCATATTAACCCTAGAATAGACTAACAGCAGAAGTGACAGTGAAAGGCACAGACTAAGCAGAGAAGAAGAATTCTTCACGGGGTTCTTCTGACTGCCTTGCAGTCTTTTCCCTGGGCCTTGCCATCAGGGATGACTTGTGCAGTTTCAGTCTCTGGCACCTTCTGAGTTACAGAACGCCCTGGCTGAATTGCTCAGGCAAAGTTTAGAGGTCTCAATTGCATTTTACTGTGTTCTACTCTTTCTCATGGGTCATACTTCCCTCATGTTTTCTGCCACCTACAATAGAGGAAGGTAAAAGCTCACTCAGCTGGGCCATGGAAATCTTTATTGAAATGTAAATCATAACCCCTTAGGTCTGCTAATTTTATTATTTATAAGGGGCGCCTGAGTGGCTCAGTTGGTTAAGCGTCTGACTTTGGCTCAAGGCATGATCTTGTGGTCTATGAGTTTAAGCCCACCATCCAGCTCTGTGCTAACAGCTTGGAGTCTGCTTCAGATTCTGTGTCTCCCTCTCTCTTTGCCCCTGCCCCCCTCAAGCTCTTGCTCTCAAAAATAAACAAAACATTAAAAAATTTTTAAAAATATTTATAAAATATGTTTGAAGTGATAGCATGGCATCATAAACATGGCTAGTACAGTAGTGCAAATTCAGAAATTATATCAATTGCTAAATTTGCAATAAGCTTACAGTAAACTCATCAGGTTTTGTTTTGGATTTCCTGCCACTGCCTCTCTTTCCCATCGCGAGCTAGACCTTGGTTTTCCAACCCCATTTTTTTTATGTTTATTCATTATTTTTGAGAGGAAAAACAACACAAGAAGCAGAGAGAGAAGTAAACACAGAATCTGAAGCAGGATCCAGGCTCTGAGCTCAGCACAGAGCCCAACGTAGAGCTCAAATCCACAGACTGTGAGATCATGACCTGAGCCAAAGTGGGTTACTTAATCGATTGAGCCACCCAGGGGCCCCCCACCCAACTCTATTTTATTTTTAAAATTTTTTTAATGTTTTATTTATTTCTGAGAAACAGAGAGAGAAACAGTGTGAGCAGGAGAGGGTCAGAGAGAGAGAGGGAGATACAGAATCTGAAACAGGCTCCAGGCTCTGAGCTAGCTGTCAGCACAGAGCCCGATGAGGGGCTCGAACCCACTAACTGCGAAATCATGACCTGAGCCAAAGTCGGACACTTAACCGACTGAGCCACCAGCCACCCCCAACTCTATTTTAAAACTATCAGTTCCAAGTGGTTGAGGAAGGATTTCACGCTGCTGCCTCTCCTGCCATAGGTGTTTGAATCAAGCTAAATTAAAGTTGTCTCTGGCAGTTTTCTTTTTAATTTTTATTTATTTATTTTTGAGAGCAAGAGAGAGGGGGAGAGGCAGAAAGAGAGGAAGAAAGAATCTAAGCAGGCTCCACACTTTCAGCGCAGAGCCCAATGTGGGGCTCAAACTCATGAACCATGAGATCATGACCTGAGCCAAAACCCAGAGTCAGACACTTAACAGACTGAGTCACCCTGGCACTACAAATTTTGTAAACCCACATTCCACCTGAAGGTTTGTATTTCTTTAGTGCAGCAAATGAATTTCTTTAATCCATTCAACAAATAATATAGTGCCACTTTCTGGCACTTGAGATTCACTGGTAAATAAAATAGACAAAAATAGGGACCAAGAAGCTTCTATTGTAGTGGAATGATGAATTGAAGGAATTTCTAGTTGCTTCTGGGGCTATGAATGAGAAGAACATTAGAAATATTTATGGTAGCTACTTGTCATTTTTCTTAGTTATTTTTTTTGACTGTCCAACATCTATAACCTCTTCCTAGCTTTGAAGAATTATACCCTCCAGTGGACATCTGACATCTGTCAGAGATACACAGTGTCCTTTGAACATCATCTCTCTACTTTGATAGTTCTCACATTTTGAGTTCTTCCTTCTCAAGGTAGACTCTGCGAACACCATGTTCCCTAGGCCCCCATAATGTTGCTCATGAGACATGGGCTCTGCCCATCAACCTTCTTGCCCGTGATTTGGATATGAGAACCAGCAACCTGAAGCAACAGATATGTGAGCTGGAACTGTCTTCCAGCAATAGTGGCAGAAGCATCTAGTGTTTCTGGGGAGGATAGTAGGGAGCTTCCCCAGTCTAGTCCTATATACTTGGTGTGGATGGAGTGGCACAAGGGTGGCTTTGTAAAAATTGTACCATGGTGTGGTTTGCTGTCACTATGCTCTTCTTGGCTGTGTGGCTTCCTAGACTGCTCCTCTTTTCCTCCCGAGATTCTGTGAGCTCACCTTGAACTAGGGTGAAGGTCTATGAGTCAGGTTCAGCAAATCAGATGCACCCAGTCCAGGCTTTACAGCAGGAGCTGGTGAAGGGAAGAGGGACAGGGAAAAGGTTTTGGTTGGCAGTTTTGGGGCAGCAGCAATATCCAAGGTCCTCAGCCAACAAGGATGATGCAGGCCATGTGACCCTCAGTTTTCAGCAACAGAAACAGCACTGTGTTTCCAAGTCTGGTCTGGGGTGATTTGGGTTCTTGACCTTCTCTACTGCTAGTTTTCCAAGTTTGGTTCTCAAAGCTTCCAAATGGCCTCCAGTAGCCTGTCATTAAATACATTCTCTGCCTAGATCAGCCAGCATAGAACCCTCTTATTCCTCACCAATTCCCAAAACCCTTCTATTGTGCCTTCTGGAACCTTCTGGAATTCACCATGCCCTCTGGAACTTCAGGATCATCATCAGTAAGATTTACTCTTTCCCCCAGCCTCTTTTTTCTATTCTCTTGCTCTTCTTGTTCTATCTCAAATGTGGCTTTCCTCTGAGGCACCTGCTCCTCCTACTGTTCTCCCCTCCTCCCCTTGTGCCACTGGGCAGGGGGAGGAGGAGACGACCTTTTTAGTCATCATCACTGCCCCCCTCCCCGATCCCCTGGAAGACTCATAATATTAACCACAACTCAGCCGACTGTACCACACTGCACTTAACTACTCCACTACTCTTAGTCAGCTGTCTCGCCTGATCTCCTGGGAGACCGACTGACAAGATCCTTTCTCTCCTCAGACTCCAATGATTTCCCCCATCCTCACTCTCGGCCAGTGTCTTTGCTTCCCATTGCACTGAGAAAATTGGAGCAATCAGAAAACTTCCACAGACTCCCACCTCTCTGTTGACTCACCTACCTAGACCTTTGGCTGCTTCAACTCAGTCTTCTCTCCAGCTACATGGAGCAGCTGCCTCTGCTCCTGGATAAGGCTGACTCTTCCCCTGAGACACTGAATTTGGTACTCTTGGAGGCAAAAGGACGACTCCTCACCCCATCACCACTTATATCCTCTCCTGGATCATCCCATTCACATGCCAACTGTTATGGGCTCAATGTATGTGTCCCTTCTCCTCTCCCCCCTCATCTGTATGTTGAAGCCCTAGTCCCCAGTTCTATGGTATTTGGAGATAGGGCCTTTGGGAAGAAATTAGGGTTAGTTGAGGTCATGTGGATTGGCTGCATGAAGGGACTAGTATTCCTATTTAAAAAGACACCAGAGGAGAGGGGTGCCTGGGTGGCTCAGTTGGTTGAGTGTCCAACTCTCAGTTTCAGCTTAGGTCATGATCTCATGTTTCATGAGTTTGAGCCCCACATCAGGCTCTAAGCTGACAGCCTGGAGCCTGCTTGGGTTTCTCTCTCCCTCTCTCTCTGCTCCTCCCCTGCTTGTGCTGTCTCTGTCTCTCTCAAAATAAGTAAATAAACTTAAAAAGAAAAAAGACACCAGAGAGCTTGCTGGACACAAAGAAGAGGTCATGTGAGCACAAAGTGAGATGGTAGCCACCGACATGCCATGAGGCCTCAGAATGAAACCCTCCTTGCTGGCACCTTGATCTTGGACTTCCAGCCTGCAGAACTGGAGAGAGAAATTTCTGTATTTTGAGTCACCCAGTCTGTGGTGTTTTGTTATAGCAGCTCAAGCAAACTAGGACGCCAACAGTCTATAACTTCACTTATGGAGTAAATATATAAGGATGCCTGGGTGGCTCAGTCAGTTAAGCGTCCAACTTTTAGTTTCAGCTCAGGCCATGATCTCAGGATGGTGAGTTCAAGCCCCATGTTGAGCTCTGCACTGTCGGTGCTTGGTATTTTCCCCTTCTCTCTCTCTCTCTGTCTCCCTCAAAATAAATAAATAAACCTTAAAAAATAAATCTATGGAAGGCCCACATTTCTCTTCCACTACTATCTCGTGTTCTTCTTTTACAGCAAAAGTCTGTAGGAGTTGTTGAGGTTCATCAACTCTAAGCCTTCTTGACCCATTCTCCCTTGAACTCATTTGAATCATGCTTTTGTCTTTACCCCCTCAGTGAAAATCCTCTTCCCAACATCACAGAAAACCTCTGTGTTGCTAAATCCATAGATCATTCTACACCCTCACCATGCCTGACTTAACAGCATCCGGTGCAGTGTTCATTCCTCTTCCTGATGACACCCTCTGTGCTTGGCCTCTCATACCCTCTCTTGCCTGGGTGCTCCAACCTGCTCTGCAAACAACTCCTGCTTTGTTTCCTCTGTGGACTCCTCCTCATTTTCCTCATCTCTAAATTAAAATCAGTCCTGGGGCCTCTTCTCTTCTTTGTCTACAACAACTCTCTTGCTTATCTCAACTGGTCTTCTTTTCCCCAAATTATTTCTCCTGCACTCTTCCTCATGTGTGACCCTCTGACCACAGTCAGCTGCACACAGCCCTTGGAGGGGCTCTCCGAGGGAATCTGGGCAGGTGGCTGCGTGCAGACAACCTGAGGCTCTGGTTTCCATGTCAAAAATGGATACAGATGATGAAAACTATAGAAAACTTATGAAGGAAATTGAAGGAGACACAAAGAAATGGAAAAACATTCCATGCTCATGGATAGGAAGAATAAATACAGAATATAGTTAAGATGTCATTACTACCCAAAGCAATCTACACATTCAATGCAATACCAATCAAAACTGCACCAGCATACTTCTCAAAACTAGAACAAACTATCCTAAAACTTGTACGGAACCACAAAAGACCCTGAATAGCCAAAGTAATACTGAAAAATAAAACCAAAATGGGAGGTATCACCATCCCAGACTTTAGCCACAACTACAAAGCTGTCATCATCAAGACAGTATGGTATTGGCACAAAAACAGACACATAGACCAATGGAACAGAATTGAGAACTCAGAAGTGGACCCAAAAGTATACAGCCAACTCATCTTTGACAAAGCAGGAAAGAATATCCAATGAAAAAAAGACAGCCTTTTTAACAGATGGTGTTGGGAGATCTGGACAGCAACATGCAGAAGAATGAAACTAGATCATTTCTCACACCATGCACAAAAATAAACTCAAAATGGATAGAGGACCTGAATGTGAGACAGGAAACTATCAACACCCTAGAGGAGAAAGCAGGAAACAACCTCCCTGACCTCCACCGCAGCAACTTCTTACTTGACACATCCCCCAAAGCAAGGGAATCAAGAGCAAAAATAAACAATTGGGACCTCATCAAGATTAAAAGCTTCTGCACAGCAAAGGAAACAACCCACAAAACTAACAGGCAACCAACGGAATGGGAAAAGATAGTTGCAAATGACATATCAGATAAAGGGTTAATATCCAGAATCTATAAGGAACTCACCAAACTTCACACCCAAAAAACAAACAACCCAGTGAAGAAATGGGCAGAAGATATGAACAGACACTTCTCCAAAGAGGACATCCAGATGGCCAACAGACACATGAAACGATGCTCAGCATCCCTCCTCATCAGGGAAATACAAATCAAAACCACACTGAGATACCACCTCACGCCAGTCAGAGTGGCTAAAATGAGCAAATCAGAGAACTCTAGATGCTGGCGAGGATGTGGAGAAACGGGCACCCTCCTACACTGTTGGTGGGAATGTAAACTGGTACAGCCCCTCTGGAAAACAGTGTGGAGGTTCCTCAGGAAACTAACAATAGAACTCCCTTATGACCCAGCAATAGCACTGCTAGGAATTTACCCAAGGGATACAGAAATGCTGAGGCATAGGAGCACATGTACCCCAATGTTCATAGCAGCACTCTCCACAATAGCTAAAACATGGAAAGAGCCTAAGTGTCCATCAACAGATGAATGGATCAAGAAGATGTGGTTTATCTATACCATGGAATACTACATGGCAATGAGAAACAATGAAATCTGGCCATGTGTAGCAACATGGATGGACCTTGAGGGTGTTATGCTGAGCGAAATAAGTCAGGCAGAGAAGGACAAATATCATATGTTTGCACGTATAGGAGGATTAGGAAGAACTTAACTGAGGAACAAGGGGGAGAAGAAGGGGGGAAATGGTGTGGGAAAAGGAGATAGGCAAACCATGAGAGACTCTTGAATGCTGACAAAAACTGAGGACTGATGGATGTGGGGGGGAGCAGGGGATGCTCATGGAGGAGGGCACTCGTGGGCATGAGCACTGAGTGTTATGTGGAAACTAATTTGACAATAAACTATTTGTAAAAAAAAAAAAAAAAAAAAAAAGGATACAGAGAGGCTATTGCCAGCTGAGACTGAAAGGTACCACCACCTGTGCTAGAAACTGCAGGAAACCTCTCTCTCATCCTCCTGCAATGTCCCTCCAGTGCTCTTCACTGAGAAAGCTAGTATTGGGTATACTTTAAAGAAGAAATACTCAAAGAAACATAAACTGAAAGTACATTCAGAGATGATGGGCAATAAATGGATAAATAACCAGATGGCAAAACTCCAAGCTCAAATTGCATCAGTTCAATTTACAGCACTGATGGGAAGAAGTAAGACTCTAAGAAATGGGAATAGTCCCATGCAGGAACTCCTCCTTGTCAGGGAAAGAGGTTTCTCTTTCTCTAGCTGGTGAACTGTTCTTACCTTAGCAGAAAGTCCTACAATAACCTCACCTGAAAGATTTATCATGAGCCAGGTAAGCCAACTTCCTTCATGCCCCACCCTAAGTCCCTTCACTGCCTCACCAGCAGGCAGGTTCCAGGGACAAACCTGGGAGGAGACACGAACACACCCTAAACCTGCAAGATTCTGCTCATTGATGCCCACAATCTGGTGATCATGCATAGAAATGGATTGTCATTTATTTTATATATGTATGTATATATGTATGTGTATGTATATGTATATATATGTATTTTATATATATATATATGATGAGACTTATTATATTGGTTCATATGGTTATGGAGGCTGAGAAGTCCCAGTCTGCTCGCTGCAAGCTGGAAAAAACAGGAAAGCAGGTAGTATTACACACTGACAGTCTAGAGTTCAAAGGTCTGAGAATGAGAGGTAGGAACCAGTGGTGTACGTTTGAGTCTGAAGGCTGAAGAACCAGGTGTACTGGTGACCAAAGGCAGGAGAAAATAGAGGTCATACCTTGGGCAGAGAAAGTGAATCATCCTTCCATCACTTTTTTGTTCTACCTAGACCCTCAACAGATAAAATGATGCCCACATGCATTGGGGAGGGTGATCCTCTTGGATTTGTCTACTGATTTAAATACTTGTCTCTTCCAGAGACACCCTACAGAGACACTCAGAAAGAATGTTTTAGCAACTATCTGGGCATTCCTTAGCCCAGTCACTTTGACACATAAGATTAACCATCACAGAGTGGTATTCATAGTTTGTTCAATGGTAGTCCATGAAAAGTTACTATGAGATACTAGAAATTAGTATAGTGGAAGGGAAGACTTGGTGAAATAGAAATGTTGGAGGGGCGCCTGGGTGGCTTAGTCGGTTAGGCATCCGACTTTCACTTAGGTCATGATCTCGCGGTTCGTGGGTTCGAGCCCCGCGTCGGGCTCTGTGCTGGCTGCCAGCTCAGACCCTGGAGCCTGTTTCAGTCTGTGACCCCCTCTCTCTCTGACCCTCCCCTGCTCACACTGTCTCTCTCTCTCTCTCTTAGAAATAAATAAAAAACATTAAAAAAAGAAAAAAAAAGAAATGTTGGAATGGATTTTTTTTTTATGCACGACCTTCTACCATCTTCCTTATATGAGAAAGCTCATGAGACACTCCCTTCTCCAAGGCTTTGAAAAACAGATTGGTGTGAGAAGGCTACCATCTTGATTACAGGAGATGTGGGAAGTACTTTGAATCTTGGGTGCTGAAGACTTGAGTTAAGGAAACTTCTCAGTATGTGATACATCATTATCAGTCTTGAGTGGAAGAACCAAGAAGAAGCCTCTGTAACAAAGTAATAAATAAAATCCATAGCATGTCTCTGGGGGAAATCACAAGGGTTAGAACCTCCATCAAAGACCAGAATGATGCAGGGAAGGTAATTTTGATGACCACCAAACTCTATCTAAGATGGATGGGTCTTGCAGAGTGTCAATGCATCATTGTAAACTTAATAGGGTATTCTAATTACAGATGCTATTCCCGATGGGATCCTTATTGCTCCCATTGCCAAATTCTCCAACAGCAATGACAAATCCCGAGCTCTAGATAAGGTAACCAAGCCCAGAGGCTCAAATTATTCACCTGGCAGCAAGCTGATTACAGTGAACTCCTTCCATAATGGAGGGGGTAGCAATTTGTCTTTCATGAAATAGGTGCTTCTTCTGAAGGATGGGTGAAGGGGAAAGCTATAAATATCAACTCTAACCTAATGATCTTTTATAACAATAAGGCATGTACCAGCCTATATTTTCTTCCTTACTTGGTTAATTTATTTTTTCTGTGCACCCCATTACTTTATATGCAGTGTGCTTTTGATGAATTTTATGATTTACTCCATGGGAAACAGAACTTCAAGATGACATTGTGTCAGGATGGGAGCAAGGATGGGCATTGCCCAGAGAGGCTAGATATGAAGCTGGATAGAGTAATCAATGACTCCTAAGGATATGGGGTTAGAATGAGCACTTTTATTTCTGTATGGAATGGCTTCCTCACGTTAGTGTTTGAAATGTGTTTTCTTAGATTCTGTGTTTGTCTACTTGGCCACCATTGCTCACAGGGCCAAACTGATGGCCAAACATCATCCTTGAGATCCAGTTTTCACGGAAGTAAAAAGCCTGGGTGGCTTAGTCGGTTGGGCGTCCGACTTTCGCTTGGGTCATGATCTCGCGGTTCGTGGGTTCGGGCCCCGCGTAGGGCTCTGTGCTGACTGCCAGCTCAGAGCCTGGAGCCTGTTTCAGTCTGTGACTCCCTCTCTCTCTGGCCCTCCCCTGCTCACGCTGTCTCTCTCTCTCTCTCTCCTAGAAATAAATAAAACATTAAAAAAAAAATCATATTACAAACCCTCCAACCACTCCTGAGTCAACATCCCCAACCACATATGAAGCCAACACTCCCTCTGCACAAAGCACCCCACAGCCAGGTACCAGACAACTAGAGCCCACAGCCTGCCCAAATTACTTGGACTATCCTAACCTAAACTGCTTATCCTGGCCTGCTTTGTCTCTCTTGTAGAAACTCCGATAAATACCCTGGGCCATGCTCTCTCCTTTGCCTTTTCTGTCCCCAGCTGGTGCTAGTACTTCCCCATGTGGCCCCTCATGGCACACTGTGGTTTTTACTTCTAGGGATCTGTGGGTATAAACTTCTTCACAACAACAACTATTCCCATGTCTGGATGTCTTGTCATACCTAATTAAAACACATTTTGGGTACAACTTTTAGAACAGTTATATGTAAGCATTTTTTTTCTAAGTGTAATTATGGAAAGTTGGGTGTGCATTGATATTAGGAGCCAAAAAGCTAGATCTTGGGGAGCTTCCCAGGATTTAAACTCCTTCCAAATATTTTGAGAATGTTCCCACCTTGAAGGTGGTAGAGCCACTTTGCACAGGAGCCCAAAACACCAGATTCCTGCGTCCTCAACCTTCCTTGCCCCTATCATGGGCACATGCTTAGTCAGATGGGATCTGTCCTGACCTTTGTGTTGGGAGCCAGTGCCACAAAGAAGCAGGGATAGAGAATTATTTCTAGCGGCAGCAGAAGTGCCTGGTTCCCAGGGACAGCAGTGACAGCAGTACCAGTGACAGACATTGCAAGATTTTGCATCCAATTCTATAGCAGCGGGGCCACCGTGCAGGTAATGGCTTGTGATTCAGGCTCTGGTCTGGCTGATGTTTCCCTTGTTCACACCTGTGCCCTAAGCGGGTTCTCAGCTTCCTAAGTTCTTCTATGAGCCACCTGTTGTCCTTTATTTAGTAAAGGACATTTTCTGCTTAAATCATTAATAGGTTTTTATTGCTTGTAACCGAGAACCCTAGTTGATATAAGCTATGATTACACAGACTTACACATCTCAATATGAAAGTACATATGGTGAAATACTAATATTTGTTCATTATAGATAGTGAGAATATAGTGTTTAATGAATTTGTATTTTATGCCTTTATTTTCTCAAAAGATAACACTAGCAATCATATACATATGTGTAAACATATACATACTTATACACATATGTATCATATATTATTTCACAACTCTAAGCCCTTTATTTATTAAAAAAAATTTTTAATGTTCATTTGTTTTGGAGAGAGAGAGAGAGAGAGAGAGACAAGAAATGAGTGGGGGAGGGACAAAGAGGAAGAGGGAGACATAGAATCTGAAGCAAGTTCCAGGCTCTGAGCTGTCAGCACAGAGCCCAACACAGGACTCGAACTCACGAACCGCAACATTATGACCTGAGCTGAAGTTGGATGCTCGGCCAACTGAGCCACCCAGGTGCCCCAAGCCCTTTATTTATACAAACTCAATTACTCCTCACAATAAGCCTGTGAAGTAGGAACCAATATTCACATCCTAGTTTTATGTACAAAGAAATTGAGGCACAGAAAGCTCTAGAGACCTATCTAAAACTACACACCTTTTTTAAAGTATGGTTGACATATAATATATTGATTTGGGGTATACAGCATAATGATTTGATGATCATATATATTACAAAATCTTCACCACAATAAGTGTAGTTACCGTCTGTCACCATTATTATCATAATACAAAATTATTATGAAATTATTGACTATACGGCCCTATGCTGTACTTGTCATCCCTCTGACTTACTTATTTTATAACTAGAAGTTTGTACCTCTTACTCCCCTTCATCTATTTTGCCTATCCCCACCCCTACCCCTCTGTCAACCACCAATTTATTCTCTGTATATATAAGTCTGTTTCTCTTTTGTTTTCTGTTTGTTTGTTCACCTGTTTTGTGATTTAGGTTCCACATATAAGTGAAATCATATGGTATTTATCTTTCTCTGTCTGGCTTATTTCACTTAGCATAATACCCTCTAGGTCCATTCATGTTGTCACAGATGGCAATATTTCATTCTTTTTTATGGCTGTGTAATAGTCCAATATATGTGTATATCACATCTTTATCCATTTACCCATTGACAGACACTTGTGCTTTTTCCGTAATTTGGTTATTGTAAATAATGCTCTTATAAACATAAGAGTACATGTATCTTCTTAAACTATGTTTTCATGTTCTTCTAGTAAATACGCAGAAGAATTGCTGGGTATTTCTATCTTTAAGTTTCTGCAGAAGCTCCATACTCTTTTCCACAGTGGCTGCACCAGCTTCCAGTCCCACCAACAGCGCAAGAGAGTTCCTTTTTCTTCACATTCTCATCAACACTTGCCATTTCTTGTCTTTTTTATTTTAGCCATACTGACTATGATATCTCATTGTTGTTTTGATTTGTGTTTTCCTGATGATGAGTGATGTTGAGCAACTTTTCATGTGCCTATTAGCCATCTGTATGTCTTCTTTGAAAGTGTTTTTATTCAGTTCCTCTGCCTGTTTTTTAATCAGGTTATTTGTGGGGTTTTTTTTTCCTTTAGTTTATTGTTTGAGAGAGAGAGCAGGTGAGGGGCAGAGAGATAGGGAGAGAGAGAATCCCAAGCAGGCTCTGCATTGTCAGCACAGAACTCAATGTGGGGCTGAAACTCATGAACCGTGAGATTGTGACCTGAGCCAAAGTCAAGAGTCGGACGCTTAACTGACTGAGCCCCCCAAGCACCCCAGATTTGTTTGTTTTCCTGCTATTAAGTTGTCTGAGTTTCATGTATATATTAGATCCCCTTTCAGATATATCATTTGCAAGTATCTTCTCTCACTCAGTAGCTTGTCTTTTTGTTTTGTTGATGTTTTCCTTCACTGTTCAAAAACCCACACAGCTTTGAAGAGCAAAGCCAGAAATCAGACCCTGGCAATCATGCTCAGGGCCCTTTTCTTTCAGCAAAATAAGAGAGATGAGATGGCAAGTGGCTTGAGGGGGAGGCAGACTTCGAAGAGTGATTTTGGGGTGCAGGACGAGATTACTTATGGGCTGAGGGGAAGGACCGGGCTGGAGGAGAGGTGAAGATATGAGGATGCCTGGGAGTATTTCATAGACAGGGGTGCTGCCAAGACCACTATGCAGGGCGGAGGGACAACACTTCTGCTGCGAGGAGGAGGCAAGGGGTCTATGGTTTGGAAGATGACCGTGCTTCTCTGGGAAACTAAGGCGAGGTCACCAGCAAGGAGTCTGAGAAGGTGACAGGCAAGCTGCAGCCAAACCGGGTGGCAGCATGGGTGACCTGTGGTCCTGAAGACAGCTGCTTGAGGGGAGAGGGGTTTTCCTCCAGGGGAGAAGGGGAAGGACAGACCCATAGGCCTGTTCACTGAGGGCTCTGTCCTCAGTCCTATTCTACTTGAAAGTCTATGGCTCTCTTGACACACAGACCCAAGAGCCAGGAGATTCCCCACCTGTGGGTGACATCAGGGGGTCCAGGCAGTGATCCAAGGGTACAGGGTCCTTCAGAACAAAGAAAGAAGCATCTTAATAGCTGGAAAGAGGGAAAGCAAATCTGTTGTCTGTCCCCACTGGACACAGACTGAATAGTCACAGGCTCCTCCTCCTCTCCAGAGAGGGTATATGTGTATGTGTGTGTGAGAGAGAGAGAGAGAGGAGAATGAGAGCATGAGTGTGTGTGCTTGCCAAGCCAGCGGTCCCTCCTGTGGACTGGCTTGGCTTTTACCTGCAGAAGTCTTTGTGCCAGGCTCCCCGTGACGCCCTCCTCTATAGCACCTGCCAAGGCTCTCTGGCTGCCAGAGCTGGGAGCCCCAGGCAGTGACCTGCCTGCAGAACTTGTCCAGCCCTCCCCAGGAAGCCACCGTGACTCAGAGGCAGGTCGCCCTCTGCCAAGGGATGTCCAGCCCCAGCCTCTGTTTGGCCATGAGATGAAACCATCCAGCTCTGCTCTATACCGGCCTTTCCATTTTGGGGGGGAACTTCTTTCGGCTGACCAAGAGGACTTCCAAGCCAGACTATTCTGTGTTCTTTCAAAGGACTTTCTTCTTCTACGGTCACAGGTAAGAAAGGTGCCCTCCCCCTGAAGCTTGTGTTGGGGGTGGCAGATGTGGAGACATGGTTGGGGTGGGGTCAAGGGGGTTCTACCAGATTTGTGGCTTCTAGGTACTTTAGGAGGAGAGTATGTCAGAATGCTAAAGCCACCTGCCCCTAGAAAAAATGTGATCTTCCACTTGTCTCTGTTAGGGCTGTTCAGAGCCCAGTGACAATCAACCCCTTCCACAGAGGGTAGCACAGTCTCAGGAGTTAGTGGCTTTACTATAGTATATCTGCTTCTGTGTTTTGATTACTACTACTCGTTTGTCACTTACTTATTCACAAAGTAATTATTGTGTATCTTTTAGTAAAGACTAACACACATCAATGGTATTAACTGACTTGGAAGGTAGAAAGTTCTTCATTGCTGGGGTTTTACGGAGGCTGGAATTTGTGGGAGAGGTTTCCCACATCGGCTGATGTGCTGATCCAGATGACCTTTAAGAATCCACCTGACCATGGGGTGCCTGGGTGGCTTAGTCGGTTATGCGTCCGACTTTCACTTAGGTCATGATCTCGCGGTTCGTGGGTTCGAGCCCCGCGTCGGGCTCTGTGCTGACTGCCAGCTCAGAGCCTGGAGCCTGTTTCAGTCTGTGACTCCCTCTCTCTCTGACCCTCCCCTGCTCCCGCTGTCTCTCTCTCTCTCTCTCCTAGAAATAAAAACATTAAAAAAATTAAAAAAAAAGTGATAGTGGTTGAGGTGGGATTTAAACCCAGGTCTGTCAGTCCCCAGGGTACTCCCACCCCTCATTAACATCATTAACATGACATTTCCGTTTCCTGAGTACAGGGCTCACCCTGCTTGAGGTGAAGTTTACNAAAAAAAAAAAAAGACTCCACCTGACCTTGAGATGTGAAGCTTCTGTGATTGATCAATTATTGAGCAGAGCAGATATACAAGCTAGAAATATGCTCTCTCTCCCCTGAGCTCCTGGAATGAAATTAGTTGGAAGAAGAAACAGTATCATCTCCTTTAAGCAAGGGGCTTTCTTTGGGGTATTGACAGTTGGGAGACAGCTGGGATTCTCATGGTCGGGGAGGTAAGGGGGTGCTGGATGGCAGAGAGGGGCTGTGGGGATCGAAGCAGGCTTTCTGGAGAAGGTGATACTTGTGAAAATAATAGAATATGGCCTGGTGGGTGGGAAGCTGAAAGTCAGCTGCATTAGGAAGATGGACAAAGAGGCGAGCCCAAATCACCTTGACTTCACAAGGTGAAGGGACCAGGACTCAGGAGGCAGGCATGAGGATGGGGGGGGGGGGGGGGGGGTGATGGTCTGCACACCCGCATGTATCAGCAACAGTAGTGGGGATGTTGGTGTCTTAAATCCCCATACGCAATTTCTTTTGTGTAGCTTTCCCTGTGCACCTCTTATCCAAACACCCTTTATAAACAGGGACATTAGCCCACAGCCACCCCTCCTTCCCCATCCTGCCAACCCAGCCAGCTAAAGGATCAAAGAGTCCAGGGCTCTTTCTCTTTTAATATCTTTCTTAGTTAGAAGGTAACTCTAATTACTGCCAATTACGTGGGATAATTTCTCCTTCGATTTCCAGTGACAAATTAATGAGATTACTATTGTGGACTAATTACAAAGGATGCAAATTTGAGGCATCTCGTAGGAACATATCTTCTAGGATCAATTGACTTCTATTTGCACATCTTTCATAGAGTCCAGCACATGTCTGGTTAGTTCTTTATATAATATAATTTCAGCATGCCTGGATTTCTATTTCTTTTTCTCCTATTGTCACTAATGGGAGGGAGGAAATCTTTTATTTAGTGCACTGGACTGAAAGGTGAAATGGGTCATAGCTTTGGGAATTTTGGCCATGGTATGGGTTGGAATGGGGAGTGAGTGAATCTGCATATAGAGGAAACTCCTAGAACCCTGGATCCAGGTGAACCAGGATTTGGGGTGGGACATCTTTCCTTCTCACGGCCCATCTGCCACTGACCTCAGTCCTGTTAGTCAGTAGTGCTAGGATATGTAGAATACATGGAAGTATGGGCTCAGTTGTCCATACAAATTGCCCTTCTAGTTAGTGGCACTGGGTAACACTTTACCACATTATAATTTAGAAGTTGAAGACCCGAGGGACTCCTGAGTGGCTTGCTTAGTTAAATGCCTGACTCTTGGTTTTGGCTCAGGTCATGATCTTATGGATGAACCATGAGAGTTCATTGGGGGTTTGAGCCCCATGTTGGGTTCCATGCTGATGGTGTGGAGCCTGCTTGGCACTTTCTCTCTTTCTCTGCCTTTCCCCTGCTCTCTCTCTCTCTCTCTCTCTCTTTCAAAATAAATAAACTTAAAAAAAAAAAAAGAAGCTGAAGACCTGAATTTGAATCCCAACTGTATCGATTTTGAACTATGCATCCTTGAGCAAATCTTTTCTGAGCATCAATATTTCTTTTATTTACACAAAAGAGATAATAAAATCTCTTCCCCTCCCCCTCCGAGGGGTTACATGAGACCCAAATGAAGTAAAAGTGTGAAAGTGCCTTGTAAACCTTAAAACTACACAAGTTTTGTAGATTGTTGTTAGAAAGATCTAGGTATTAACATCAAAGGGGACCCTGGCATCCTCTCTCCCTGCCTTTGCCCCGCCCTGTTTTCTCACAGCTAACTGAAAACAAAGCAGTGAATCTTCCTGGTGAAGATTCCATAGTGAAGCTATGTCCTGGTGGAGAAAAGCAATTTAATTTTATAGCTCCTCTTCATTTTAACAAACAAATGAAACTTTTAGATGGTAGAGATGGTGTCAGGTTATAATTTGCCGCTGATGTTCCAGGTCAATTAGGGAGGCACAAGATATATAAGAATCTTAAGACATCCAGGGTGGAGGATGAAAAAGAGAAAAGGAACCAGAAAAGGAGTGCTGTGATTGTCAGGTTTTGAATGACTGCAGGAAGACTGAAAAGGCCACGTGTTCTGCAGTTTCCCCTGGATGTTGATAATATCTGTCTTAGTTGGGCAATGCCAGGATCTCTAAAATCAACTCAGCTCATCTCAAGTGTCTCTTGTCTCTCAGATTCTTACCTGACATCAGACTCAGGGAAGAACTTCCTGGTTTGAGGAGTTGTAAAAAGCTCAAAAGGGACACTTCTGGGGACTTGGGGTCTCTCTGCATGGCTTTGAAACCAATGGGACTAAATGAACAAAGTCATGCCTCACAGCAAGGGTGGATGAGCAGAGGAGAGTCTACAACTTTTCTTCCATCCTTTCTTCTCTACTGTGTCCTCCTCAGGGTCAGACATTCTCAATTCTTGGTTCCTAATGCCGGGCACATTGTTGGCCCCATGATGGAAGAGGAAGTGGAAAGATGAATAAGTAAAGGAAAGAATAAATAATCAGATTATGGGAACAAGAGTCCTATGTCATTTTGCTCCCTAAACTAAGCCTGGGTCTGCCTCATAGACTCTTCCTGAGCACTCTTCCACTCCTAGGCACCAATTACAGTGACCTTATATACCTGTAACACACAAGCAAACCCCTGTTTCAAGGGCTGTGCTTGGGGCTGAGATAACAGGCAAATGAGACACAGTCCCCATCTGCAAGAAACTCACAGAAGTGACTTCTGCTTCTCTTCCAAAGCCCTATCAAGTTTTTTTTTTAATGTTTATTTTGTTTTTGAGAGACAGAGAGAGAAACAGAGAGAGAGAGAGAATGAGCAGGGCAGGGGCAGAGAGAAAGGAGACACAGAATATGAATCAGGCTCCAGGCTCTTAGCTGTCAGGACAGAGCCTTACAGGGAGCTTGAACTCACAGACTAAGATCACGACCTGAGCCAAAGTTGGACACTCAACCAACTGAGCCACCCAGGCACTCCAGCCACTGTCTTCTTTTGTCTCAACTTTGGAGCCCATGTGAGGAGTTCAGTGCTACTATCTATTTCCTGATCTCTCTTTTGTCTCAGCCATAAGGTGATTCCCATGGCTGACATTTTGGGGAGATGAGTTTTGAGTATTTATTACCAGTTTCTCCCCAAGTATTTTTTTCATAGCTGACATTTTGGGGGATGAGTTTTGAGTATATATTACCAGTTTATCCCCAAGTATTTTTTTATTGTATCAAAACATACATCATTTACTGTTTTAACCATTTTTAAGTGTAGAGATCAGTGACATCAAGTCCATTCATGGTGCTGTGCAGCCATCACCACCGTCCATCTCCAGAACTTCACGTATTACCCTGCTGAAAGTCTGTCCCTATCAAACACTAACTCTCCCCTCCCCCCTCTTCCCAGCCCCTGGCAGTCCCCATCCTGACTCTCTAAATTTGATTACTCTAGGTGGTCAAATCATGGCATCATACAATATTTGTCCTTTGCTGTTTGGCTTATGTCACTTAGGCCAATGTCTCCAGGGTTCTTCTTTGTCTGTAGATGTGTGAGATTTTTCTTCCTTTTCAAGGCTAAATAATATGGCACTGGACGTGTGCACCACATTTGTTTATCTATTTGTCCACATTCCAATTGCTTCCACCTTTTTTACAGTTGACTTTGATGACTTGCACTCCATTTAGATGGAGGAATGGAGTCTTAAATTGACACCTATTGGGTGAGGTGAGAGCAGCTACCCTCCACCCTGCCATGAGATGGGGAGGGCATGCAAAACACCCAACAGATGTCAGCATCCAATTAAACATACTTTATAATATTTAGTAGCTAATACATCTTTATGGTAAGAAATTTGGAAAATATAACAATGTGACAAAAAGAAGTAAAAACTGCCTCTAATTTCTGCACCCAGAGATAACACAGGTGATGTGTATGTACAGAGAAAAAAAAAGATTAGAAAAGAGCAATTTGGTCGTCTTGGTCCCCCAGGGCTTCTATAACAAAAATCCCAGAGACTGGGTGGTATAAATAAAGAAGAGACATTTATCTCTCAGAATTCTGGAGGCTGGACAGTCCAAGGTCAAGGTGCTGGCAGATTTGGTGTTTGATGGATGCCTGGTTCCTGGTTCATAGATGTGCCGAATTCTGGAGGCTGGACAGTCCAAGGTCAAGGTGCTGGCAGATTTGGTGTTTGATGGATGCCTGGTTCCTGGTTCATAGATGTGCCTCCTTGCTGAGTCTTCACATGGTGGAAGGGGAGAGGGAGCACTCTCCAATCTCCTTGATAAAAACACTGATTCTATTCATGAGTACTCTACCCTCATGACCTAATCACCACCCAAAGACCCCCACCTCCTAACACCATCACACTGGGGGTTAGGGCTTCAAGCTATGAATTTGGTGGAGGAGGGCAACACAAACATTCAGTCTACAGTATTGTTAATAATAACTTTCTTCTGCTTGGGTCTGCTGTAGGGAAGCCTCCAGGAGGCAGACCTCTGCAACTGCAAGGGTCTCAGCCCCCAGACCCAGCGGCTGCAGTTCATCTGTGCCTCAGGAGCTATAAATTGGTGCACAAGCTGGGGCAGGCATCTCGCAAATGTTATGCAGGATGTGCAGCGAGATGTTAGTTCGTGTATATATAAAGCTGCATTCCCATTACAGAGCTCCTGATAATTAGGCTCCAGAATTTGTGGTTTGGACAGAAGCGGCTTCAGAAGGAGTTTGTGTTAGGGGAGCTATCTATGGAGGAAGCTTCCCATTTTTCCATTGCCAGGATCCCTTGCTCCACCCCACTTGGATCCTGGAGAACCCCCCATCCCTACCCCACTGGGAGAGCTGTGCACTGTTTTCTTAATACTCATTAGATGTTTCAGAGAAACCACCTTCAGAGGACTGCCAGCCTTTTCCATCTGCCCTCTGGGATTTTGAGGGGCCAGAAAGGATCCAAGAACTGACTGAGGTAGGACTGCTATGTGAGGAAACCTGGGGCAAGGATGAGGTGTAAGGGCGGCTGGTGTTTGAGGCCATATTCTCCTGAGGTAGCGGGAGACAAATGTAATTGTCAATTTCTAATAAGTTTTTGAGTTGAAACCCAAGAAAATCAATACAGGAGGGCTTTCTGTCCCCTAACACACTCTGGGAAAGCCTATTATAATACAGATATTTCAGAACTGCCAACACACTGAAATTCACATGAAACCCCTCCCGCACACTCTCTCCCTCCAAGTTGACACAAGCCATCAATGCACAAGACTGTGGCTCTTTGTGCCCTGATGACCATAGCAGCTGCTTCTCCTACTCAGCCCCCTGCATTTCTCAGGAGCTGTAGTGGGCGTGATCCCGTGTGTTCCCTCCCTGCACCCGTTCTGAGGGGTAGGCAGACAGAGACTGTGCTATCCTCACATTGGATAATCTCAGAGGGATTGAGTGCCCTGCCCAAGTCCTGTGTCAGGGAGTGTGGTGGCCAGGACTCAGAGCCACATTCGCGAACTCCAGGAGGGCAGGCAGGGATGACAGGCTTCAGGAGAGATGGAACATCAGTGATGGGATCACTTCTTCATGAGAAGGGATAGAGTAGCCTGGCGGATGAGAATGGAGCAGGCAAAAGAGGATGTACTTGGGGTTGCATTTTAAAATCCCTTTCACTCGTATTCTTTTTCCTTTTTAAATGGGGGTAAAATATACATGACATAAAATTTACCATTAGTGACACTCAAATGTTGTGTAAACATCACCACAATCGAGTTCTAGAACATTCTCATCATCCCAAAGGGAAACCCCATGCCCATTATCTGCACCTAGTCCCAAGGACACAGCTGGTGCCAGACAGAGTCAGCATTTGACACATGTAACATGTGCCTGAACAATTAGACCACCCTATTCTGCCAATAAGAAGGGTGGTTTAAAAAAAAGAAGAAGAAGAAGAAGATGAAAGCGTTAATTTGAATATGGAAACTTTTTAGGGTAATATTTAATTTTTCCAGTAACAAACATTTTAAATCACCTACTATATATATTAATACATTAACTTAAAAATACAGCTTTTCCCCAACTCCCTTTGTTATGAAATATCCAACACGTCACTCACATCTTTGACATCAGTGTCTTTCTCACTACTGGGACCATTTTTTAATGTTTATTTATTTATTTTGAGAGAGAGAGAGAAATAGAGAGAGAGAGAGAGAGAGAAATAGAGAGAGAGAGAGAGAGAGAGAGAACTGCAAACAGGCTCCACACTGTCAGCTTGGAGATTGACTGGAGGCTTGATATCACAAAACTTGAGATCATGACCTGAGCTGAAATCAAGAGTCAGACGCTTAACCAACTGAGCCACTCAGGCGCCCCTAATTGTAGAATATTTTGATCATCCCAAAAAGAAACCCTGTACCATTAGCAGTCACTCCCTCTTCTCCCTTCCCCTCCAGCCCCCCACCAAAACAGTTAATCTGCTCTCCATCTCCACAGATTTACCCATTCTGGATATTTCATATACATAGGATCATATAATGTGTAGTTTTGTGTGCCTGGCATCTTTCACTTCCCATGTTTTCAAGATCCATCTATGCTGTAGCAGGTCAACACATCCTTCCATGGTACAAACATTCCACCTCTTATGTATTTCTTCATCACCTCATTGATATTTGGGTGCTTTCATATTTTGACTATTGTGAATAGCACCCAAGTTCTTCCATTGACCGCCTTGTGCGATTATCCCCATTTTACAGATGCAACACAGAGGCCATAACAATGGGGAGTCCAGTCTTATCTTGCACCCTCCTCTGTCCAGTGGGTCAGGGTTTATCTTAGGCTAGAATAGCTGGTTGATGGCCAGAGAGAGAAGAATGTGTTAGATCCTCAGTTAAGCCAGGGAGAGCCCAAGCGCCCTCTACTCCTGGGAAGCCTGTTTGCTCACGTTTTGCAGCTCTGTGAAGTGTGAGGAATCAAGGCACACCTATGTCGAGGACAGAGGACCCTAAACCCCTTCCCCTGGCTTGCTCAGGTTCTACAGTGAGAAGGGTTGTGTGGTGTCCAAAAAAGTTCTACCACACCAGCAACTGGAGGCTGTACAACTGGGGAAGCAGGTCTGAGCCTCAGCCCACAGCAAAGCCCTGGCCTGCCCTCCTTCTGATGTCCAGAGGAAGCCCAACTCTGTCCTCTGAAGCCATGGGCCCTTCCGTCTCTGCAGTCCTGTCCATGATGAAGCTCGGTCTGTGGTGTCTCCTTCTGATGCCAGCAGGTGAGTGGGGGTAATCACGAGGACATCATGTCGCACCTGTAGGCTTCCATGTTGCATGGAGGAGACTCCTGCAGGTGGGCTCACAGCAGCTGCTAATGCTACAGAGCACTTGAGTAGCTCATTCCCACAGTGGGAAGGTGGCAGGGCACTCACAGCTTTCATGTTGGGAGCTGCTGTGTCACCTTGAATCTCCCGAAGGTCAGAGTTCTTCATCTGCGAACTGTCCTGGGCTGTTGTGAGGATCACATGAAATGCAAGCCTGCGACTAGCACGTGGGACACAGTAAGCACTCAGTACATGGCAACTATGGTTACTGATGTACTTTCCTGGATTTTAGCGCAAGAATCTTGGCTTGCTCAGGCACCAGAACCTTGAAGAGTGAAGCTGTTTGCAGACCATGGTGAAAACAAACACGAGAGATTCCATCCACAATTTTGGAACACTTTGCCTAGTTGATAAGAAGGAGCAAATGCCAGTGGCTTGAGCAAAAATGGAGGGCATGCCTGAAGTGACAGAGGATTTTGTGGTTAGTGTTAGTGGTTTGTTGACAGGTACATGGGAATGAAAGGATCTCTGAGATGTGTGAAGCCCTTCTCCCTGCAGCTTGCTCTGCACCAATTAGATATCTCCCCCATATTGCTGCACCTTGGGGCTCCTCAGGTCTAGGCTTCATCTTGTCTGCAGGTCTGACTTCTTCCCCATTCCTGTGCCTCTTCCTCCTTGTCCAGCACTTATTTCCATGCCTTCTTATCTAATAGTCACAGAGTAACTGACATTTCTTTAAGTTTATTTATTTATTTTGAGGAGGGGAGGCAGAGAAGGAGAGAGAGGGAGAGAGAGAATCCCAGGCAGGCTCCATGTTCTCAGTGCAGAGCCCAACGTGGGGCTCAATCCCCTAAACTTGAGTTGAAATTGAAAGTCAGAGGCTTAACCAGCTGAGCCACCCAGGCGCCCCTTTGAGCTGGTTGCTTTGTTAAACTTTACTTCACACTATTTTGTTTAATCCTTAACAATGTTTTGAGCCAGACTCTGGATAGAGTCCCTATTTTACAGATGAGGAAACAGAGGTTGAGTGGCTCTGATCTGATAGGAGAGGGACCCATGCACCCACCACCATGGACTCCTCGGGACTCCACTCTTCCTTCCTGTCCATAGGGTCAGCACAGCAAGCCTCTCATACCCAAGCTGAGGACCAACTCTTCAAACACCTCTTTAGGGGCTACAACCGCTGGGCACGGCCAGTGCCCAACACCTCGGATGTGGTGATCGTGCGCTTTGGGCTGTCCATTGCTCAGCTCATCGATGTGGTACGCCTGTCCCCTATTCTTCTCTCTCTTGGTATCAGCCCCCAGGCTACAGGTCCCCTTCCCAGGGGCCTTCATCTCTCCTTCCCACTCTCCCAGCCCCACGGCCTCTCCTGAGAGGACACTGATTGGCAGCAGTGGGTTTTCTAGGTGCCCTCCTTGTTCCACTCGACACAAAGTCCCAGAGGACCCAAGTGGCTGGTGTGATCCTGAAAAATCTGATAAGGGTGACAGCATCAGGAGGGGATGGCAAATTGTGTTGGGCTTGGGGTGTCACGTAAGAGATTCTTCTGGGGAGTAGGGAGCCTGCATCAGCCCATCCCACTCCACCCTGTTTTGGGGAGCTGGTTCCATTACTCTACTGTTCTTATTCTCTCTACCGGTCAGGATGAGAAGAATCAAATGATGACCACCAACGTCTGGCTAAAGCAGGTGAGATCCTCTCTCCTGGTTGGGGTGAGAATAGGGGAGGGAGCCCACTGACCCCAGGCCCACCCAGGACTCTCTCACTATCAGTGGGACTCTAATTCCTGTTTCACCCAAGAGTTACCACTTGAGACATTCCCAAAGCCATCCAATTGCAGACTGCTTCTCGTAGGGGCTGTGCTCCGAGATTTCAAGTCCAGTACCTGAGAATGTCACTTACAAGACCCTAGTCATCCCCATTCTGGGAGTCGGCATTTCCTACGTCCCCACTATTGTTTGCAGATTAGCTTATTGAGTTGTTGCTGAAAACCCAAAGGAGGTTTCATTCTGCCCATTTTACACCCGAGGAAAGCCTGAAGCTGAGTACAACTGCGCTAGAAAAGGGGAGGGGGCGGGTGTGCTCAAGTCTGAACTCCAGGCTCCTTCTGTGGGAGAATGCTGGGTGTTCCACATCTAGGCTGCCTAACAAACTACTGCACAGTTTAATGGTTCAATTAACACTTGTCATATCTCATAGTTTTATGGTCAGGAGTTTGGGTGATTTTTCTGCTTTGTATGGCTACTACTGGTGTTACTAGGTGCTGTTTAAGCTGTGGTCTGCTCTGGGGGGCGGGGGTGGCGTTTAAGATAGCATTACTCATGTCCTTTCCTTAGGAGGGGTGTCTGGAAGGCTCTGAAAAGTTCTGGAAGCTGTGCCCACTGGGCCCTTCTTCCTCTTCAGGCATAGTCAGGGTCTCTCCATGAGTTCTCTCCTGCAGAGGAGTCGAATGCCTCACCTGGTGGTTCAGATACCTCAGAGCAAGGGTCCGAAGAGATAGGAAATGAAGCTGCTGGCGTCTTGAGGTCTGGAAACTGGCCTGCATCAATCCTGGAATAGAATGTGTGGCCTTTTTTGATGTACCATCCTTGGGGGCAGAACTTGGGGGCACAGGCTTTATTGGAGCCTGAATATATTCCTTTCCTCTTCACCCCCTCATACTCTGCCTGGCCCTTCCCCAGGCCCTGAAGTAATTTTTTCTAACATTTATTTATTTCTGAAAGAGAGAGACAGACAAAACACAAGTGGGGGAGTGGGGGAGAGAGAGGGAGACACAGAATCTGAAGCAGGCTCCAGGCTTTGAGCTGTCAGCACGGAGCCCGACATGGGGCTCGAACCCATGAACTGTAAGATCATGACCTGAGCCGAAGTTAGACACTCAACCAATTGAACCACCCAGGCACCTCCTAGAACAGGTTCAGAGATACAAGTGGGAGCCCAGTCTAAGACCAATAGCCCTCCCCGAGGCCTGTCCCAGCCTTCCAGTCCTTTCCCTTCTGTGGGGTTAGGAGAGGTGCTTGGGGCACTCCCGAAGCCAGCTGCTGGGATGTCCCCAGGCTGCCTAGGTATGCCCCAGGCAGCTCCCTGGACGGTGCTGGTGACATGACACCATCCCCCTCTGCCCCCCACGGACAGGAGTGGAATGATTACAAGCTGCACTGGAACCCGGCCGACTTCGGCAACATCACATCCCTGCGTGTCCCTTCGGAGATGATCTGGATCCCCGACATTGTCCTCTACAACAAGTAGGAAGCCGGGGATCTTGGAGGCCCTGGGAGGGGCGGGGAAAGTGAGGCTTGGCCTGGTCGGACATGTGAGGTACCTGCATGTAACTCTGCTTCCTTGCTTTCCTCTCAGCTCCTGCTTTGCTCTCAACTCCATGCTTCTTCTTGGTTCCTGTATTTCTTTCCTTGTGTTCTCTCACTCAGATACCCAAACGTACTAAGTGTACATCTCACTCTAAATCAGTGCATGGTGCTGTGCTGGAGGGGTGGGGGGGCACGATTTGCCAACACTGGGCAGTATTTGCAAACTGTGGCTGGTACAGGCTCTGAAAACAATGGCTTGGTTTGCAGGATGGCCATACTGTTGGAACAGGTAAGCAGCATCCCTGGGGGAACACCATCAAGAGAGCAAACTTGGTATGGTATTTTAAAAAACTCATATTATTGATAGTTGCCTTGAATTCAAGACCAAAAAGGAGCTGTCTTTGAGCATAATGACAAGAAGATAAAGGCCAAGGGAAGTCTAAAGAGAGCCCCATTGAACACCAACAATGCAATTTTGTTTCAGTGTTTTAAATTTTTGTTAATTTCGAGAGAGAGAGAGAGTGGGGGAGGGGCAGAGAGAGAGAGAGAGAGAGAGAGAGAGAGAATCCCAAGCAGGTTCTGCATCTTCAGCACAGAGCTCGACTCAAACTCACAATGTGGAAATCATGACCTGAGCTGAAGTCAGACGCTCAACTGAGTCACCCAGGCACCCCCACAATTTTTTTTAAAGAAGATATAGAGATCTATACTTTCATCTGTGTGTTCACTGTCAGGTAATTCTTCATTAAGAAATCAAAACTTAATGGGGCGCCTGGGTGGCTTAGTCGGTTAAGCATCAGACTTTTGCTTAGGTCACGATCTCACGGTTCGTGGGTTCGGGCCCTGCGTCGGGCTCTGTGCTGACTGCCAGCTCAGAGCCTGGAGACTGTTTCAGAGTCTGTCACTCCCTCTCTCTCTGACCCTCCCCTGCTCACAACTGTCTCTCTCTCTCTCTCTCCTAGAAATAAATAAAACATTTAAAAAAAAAAAAGAAATCAAAACTTAAGGGACGTCTGAGTGGCTCCATCAGTTGAGTGTCTGACTTGGGCTCAGGTCATGATCTCACGATTCGTGGGCTCAAGCCCTGCATCAGAGTCTCTGCTGTCAGCACAGAGCCTGCTTCTGATCCTCTGTCTTCCTCTCTCTCTACCCTTCCCCCTTTCACACTCTCTTTTTCAAAATGAATAAACATTAAAAAAAAAAAAACTGTTCTAGGGGTGCCTGGGTGGCTCAGTTGGTTGAGTGTCCAACTTTGGCTCAGGTCATGATCTTACAGTTCGTGGGTTCGAGCCCCATGTCGGGCTCCATGCTGACAGCTCAGAACCTGGAGCCTGCTTCAGATTCTGTGTCTCCCTCTCTCTCCACCACTCCCCCACTTGTTTTGTCTCTCTCCTCTCTCTCTTTCAGAAATAAATAAATGTTAGAAAAAATTAAACAAAACTGTTCTATAGAAATCAAAACTTAAAAGATGTTTGGCATTATGCTTGTCTAACAGTGTTTTCTAAAGTGGGGCTCTAAGGGGCACTAGTTCTAATAGTTCTAGATATAGAAAGGTCTGAGAAGTAGTCCTGTTGTCAAATAATTTTGGAGAACATTGTACATCGTTAACTCTCCTGCCCTGGCCCCAGTCCTTTGGAAAATGTCAGGACAAGACAGCATATTAAATGTTGTTAGAAGTTGCTCAGCCAAGAATTTGACCTGAATTTGGAAAAGCTATTTTTAAGCAATAAAACAAAGGGAGACAGATCCACTTTTGGAGTCTTGGTGTCTTCAGATAGGTCAAAGGGGAATGACAATGATTCCTTTACACCACCCAGTCCTGGTGAGATCCAAAGCGCTGAATGTCTGTGAACACACATTCAGCACGGATTTCTGGAAGGTCTAATACCATGGGTGCCTAGTGTTTGCTGTCACTGGACTCACGGAACCCTTGTCTGTATCTTTGTGGGGCACATGTTGCCATCTAGTGGTAATTCTGTGTGGTGACAAAGATGCCTTTAAAAAAATTAAAGTTTGCCCTGATATTTGTTACTATCACAGTTCCTGTTTCCAATCCCACTTTCCATTCTCTGGTCTGGAATTTCTCCATGGGAAAGAAGGCTGTCTTCCCATGTATAATTCTTGTTCCCTTGCATCATAGGGAATTGCAAGGAGAAGGAAAGCTCCTTAAATGCTCGAGTATAGAACCCACTGTACCACCTCTCCTCTCCCCCTCCCCGGGGAATCAGGGACTCAAGCTGTCAGGAAGTCCCCAGTGAATGGTCATTTGTTCTTCCAGTGTTTCCAGAGCCTTTGTGAGTCCTTGGATGCCTAGCCCGATGACACCACAAGCATCATCTCCCACCACCCCTTCTTTACAAAAAATTGTTTTGTTTGTTTTTGAGAAAGAGTGAGGGAGAAAGAACAGGGGAGGAGCAGAGAGAGAGGGAGACATAGAATCCAAAGCAGGCTCCAGGATCTGAGCTGTCAGCACAGAGCCTGTTGTGGGACTCGAACCCATGAACCGTGAGATCATGACATGAGCCAAAGTCAGAAACTCAACCGACTGTGCCACCCAGGCACCCCTTCCACCAGCCCTTCTTATGCCCTGCCCCCCAAGCCTGAGTGCACACTGTGCATTCTGTCTTTCCCCTCCTCTTCATCATTCTCCACCAGGCTCCGCAGGTAGGCTTTCCACCCCATCTCTCTGTCAGTCCCACTGGAAGCTTTCAGGGTGACCCTGCTCACTCGGGGAGGTCTGCCCGTCCCCACCCCCACCCCCAAAGTGTCTTGGGGAGTACTTGGACTGTCCTTGAAGTGCTGTTGCCAAACTACCTCCCTTGTGGTGTAGGTGTGTAGGGCTGCATCTCATTTCCCCGAGGTTCCTTAAGGGCAGGCCTGCGTCTCACATTCCATCCCCCACAGCTCCTGTATGGGCCCTACTGGATGAGGTTCAGGCAGAAATGCACAGTAAATGGATGGAGTCAAGGAAGTATCTTTCCTCACCAGCAAAGGTGCTGGGTCTCTTCTAAGCAAGGAACTAAGGACCCCAGGTAGAGAAGATGAGATCCCAGATGAGGGCCCTGCTCACCATCTGCTGGGGGGGGAGGAAATATAAATAATCACCCTAAAATATTAAATGAATATTAACAGACAATGAGACTATATTCCCCATAGGTTTATAAACATGTAAAAAATTATATACATGATCTGTATGTCAATCAAACATATATGATATACATAACATCCAAATGTTAATGTAGTTATTTTTAACATTCTTTTTTTAAATGTTTATTTACTTATCTTGAGAAAGAGAGTGCGCACATGCATTTGTGTCTCCCACACTAGCAGGGGAAAGGTAAAGAGGGGAAAAGAGAGAGAGAGAGAGAGAGTCCCAAGAAGGCTCCATGAACCTTGAGATCTCACCCATGAACCGTGAGATCATGACCTGAGCCGAGATCAAGAGTGAGACTGAGCCACCAACTGAGCCACCCAGGTGCCCCTAAAATTCTTGGTATTTTCCTATATTCTTCAAAATTCCCACATTTGTAATTAAAAAGATAGTGTTTGAAAGACAACTCGGGTCGCTCTGAGTGTCTGTGTGCTGGGAGAGTCTCACACACATGAGTCCCCACAACTTGGCCAGGTTGGCTCTACTCTTGGGGTCCCTTGCTGTTGACTGTCTGGAGCAGCCTGGCTTGGGCAGGTGGGCTGTGCCGGGTCCTCCAACTTCTCTCCTGTCCCCAGTGCAGATGGGGAGTTTGCGGTGACCCACATGACCAAGGCCCACCTCTTCTCCACGGGCACCGTGCACTGGGTGCCCCCGGCCATCTACAAGAGCTCCTGCAGCATCGACGTCACCTTCTTCCCCTTCGACCAGCAGAACTGCAAGATGAAGTTCGGCTCCTGGACGTATGACAAGGCCAAGATCGACCTGGAGCAGATGGAGCAGACAGTGGACCTGAAGGACTACTGGGAGAGCGGCGAGTGGGCCATCATCAATGCCACGGGCACCTATAACTCCAAGAAGTATGACTGCTGTGCCGAGATTTACCCTGACGTCACCTACTACTTCGTCATCCGGCGCCTGCCCCTCTTCTACACCATCAACCTCATCATCCCCTGCCTGCTCATCTCCTGCCTCACCGTGCTCGTCTTCTATCTGCCCTCTGACTGTGGAGAGAAGATCACGCTCTGCATCTCCGTGCTGCTCTCGCTCACCGTCTTCCTCCTGCTCATCACAGACATCATCCCCTCCACCTCCCTGGTCATCCCGCTCATCGGCGAGTACCTGCTCTTTACCATGATCTTTGTCACACTCTCCATCGTCATCACAGTCTTTGTCCTAAATGTCCACCACCGCTCCCCCAGCACTCACACTATGCCCCACTGGGTACGGGTGGCCTTTCTGGGCTGTGTGCCCCGGTGGCTTCTGATGAAACGGCCTGTGCCTGCCTTGGAACCCCATGAGCTCCCAGTCCGGAAGCCCAGTTTCTCTCATTACTGGCTGGAGACCAACATGGATGCAGAGGAGAGAGAGGAGGCAGAGGAGGAGGAAGACAGATGGGGGTGGGCAGCTCATTCATCCCCCTCCATGGGTGTCCTCCATAGCCATGGTGGTCTACATCAAGGGGCCTCAGGGCCCAGTGTGGAGGTCCAGTTGAAGGAGGGTGGGCTTCTGCTGTCACCTCGTATACAGAAGGCACTTGAAGGTGTGCACTATATTGCTGACCACCTGCGATCTGAGGATGCTGACTCTTCGGTGAGTTGGGGCCGGGAGAGGGGCTCTTCCCCTCAGTGATTTTACCAGCCTGGTAGGGAACCATCTCATCTCAAGGTGTTAGTTTGGGTCACCTAGTCTCCTTCATGAGGACCCACTTCTCACAGTGTGGCCCTTGGGAGTCTGGACTAGACTGATAAACAGCTTCTAGCTAGAAACTCTTAAGACACTAATTGGCAGGTGGCAGAACAGCAACCAAGAATGTTCCAGCTAAGATTCACTGGGGGACATCAGGCAAGAAAGGGAGGGACCTCAGATGCTGAAATTCCCTGTGCCATTCTCAGGCCAACCTTTGTCACCATTACCCTATAGTTGGTGAGGGAAGGGGGCAGAGGGAGGCTAAGGGACTATCATCAGGAGATGATAAATCATGCTGCTGCTTGGTCAGCCTTCTTCCTTTGTCCATCAGGGTTTCCTCCTCATTCTCTTTGTTTGTGGGCTCTGGGCATTTTGTGGAACTCATCATTTACCTACAAACCCTGAGGAACCTGGGTCATACTAGGTGGGTTCCCCTCCCTGGCCCCTTCCGTACCCAACATTATTAGGTCAGCTGGCCACTGATCAGAATCGCAGACTTCTTATCAATTTAGGGAAGGATGAAAGCCCAAGAAGTTATTAGTGGGTGGCTTTGTTGAGTAGATAAGAAAAATTAATGATCATCTATCTAATCTGGGAGCAGGTAGAAATCCAGAACAGCTTGCTTGGTTTGTGAGCCCAAATTCCACGAAGCCCCACCCCCCCATGCCCTACCCCTCTTTTCTGGGCTACACTTACCCTTGCTTACCTCCTCCTCTACATCTCCTACAGTGGGTGGGGCAATTGGGTGGGAGGCAATGTTGGGGCAACAAAGTCTTCACCATTTTGTAGCTGCTGAAGGTTGACTTTAAATCACAGCAGGCCCCCTGAGAAGGCCGATGCCCCTTGGTGCTTCTAGAACCTCTAGCCTCCCTTAACTGGAACTTAAGAGTCTACAGGAAGGCCCTGGGTGAGGTCATAATGGCAAGATAGGATGAGGATCACTAGCAGAGGCTTGAGTCTTCAGACAACCTTAGCTTCCCAGTGGTCTCAGTGGGGCCACTGTTGCCCCTAGTGTCATCGCTACAGGGCTGTGAATGGGTGGGACAATTCCCTCTCCCAAGGCCTGGCCTCTGTCACAGTGAGTCCTTTTCTGCCTGCAGGTGAAGGAAGACTGGAAGTATGTGGCCATGGTCATTGATAGGATATTCCTCTGGTTGTTTATCATCGTCTGCTTCCTGGGGACCACTGGACTCTTTCTTCCTCCATTACTGGCTGGAATGATCTAATTTACTGTTCCTTGCTTTGGCCCGAAGGGGGCACTGCTTGACCATCTTTAATCGCTGTCCCCTCTAGAGAACACCTTTGGAGTCAACACCATCTGCCTGCACGTGCCTCTCTGTGGAGTTCCTACACTGGCCTACACTAGGAAATAAGGAACTTGCTTTGAAGAGGGTTACAGCATGGTGGTGATGGTATGAAGCCAGATAAGATTCTCCTGCAGGAGTCACAAAGACACTGAGTACCAGGAGGACCAAGCAATGACCTGAGGGGGAGAGGCACAGACCTCAAAGGATGGGTACATGGGGAAGAAGGGAGAGGGGGGATGGAAGGGGATGGAAGGGCTGTGAACGTGTTGGATTCGAGGTTGGAAAGGCAGGTTAGGGTGTCTTTGAGCCATGGAGAAAAAGAAGTTCAGAGTCTTTCCTGCAGGTCTAACAGTAGCATGGTAAAGGAGAGAAAGGGGGAAGGCGGGCCACCAGTGGAGGTACAGGATAGACCCTCTGGGTGGTGGAGGGATTGTGGTTGGATGCAGGTAGCTGGGCCATCGCACTTTCCTGGAAGCTTATTTGAACCCCTGGCTTCTCCTCACCTTTAGCCACACCCCCTGCTACAAATACCAGCTGGCCCCAGGACAGTGCCAGCTGGCCCCAGGACATTTGGCAGCACTGAGAGTCCCTGTCTGTGGGGGTGCCATCTGGCTTTGAATGCATGTTGACAAACCAGGAAGCTATCCTGAGCCATTCTTGACTCAACTCAAGCTCGCAGCTTGCTCTTCCCACCCCTCTACAGGGCACCTGGTGCTCGGTACTTGAGATCTTTGCTCACAGTGACTGACAGGAATGAGCTGGATAACTTTGCACCTCGAGACTGCTGTGTAGAAGCAGAAGCTGCAGGTCTGCTTCCCTTTCACAGCCTGGCCTCCTGGTCCTTCCTGAAGCCCTGCAGTGGCTTCTAAGCAGCTCTGTATACCCACGGAACACCTACACCTTGGAATCTGGCTATCCTCAGCCCTCAGCCACATGCTGGAATGTGGAGGAGCTCCTGCCCCAAGATCAGGCCTCACCCCTGCCTGTCCAGCCCCTGGGTGGCAGAACCTCAGCAGCTGACAGATGCAGACACCGGGATCCCCAAAAATCATGGGGACCCCAGAGAGGAAGCTGAGCAGGGCGAACATCCAGCTCCCCCTTGGCCTCTGGGGTACCCTCTTTCCAACCCCCAACTCACCTCTCCCTGACAGACACAGAGGAAACCTGCAACACCTCAGCCCAGCCTCCCACTCCTCAGTTCTTCCCAAGACTTGGTGACCCTTCTGGTTTCTGGCTCCTCTTAGCAGCCTCCCAGCCTCCCTTCTCCTCCCTCCTGGCTCTCCCAGACCTGATCTCCTGTGCAGTGATGTCCCCTCATGCTAGTCCATCTCCCATCCCATGTGAGTAAAGAGATGAAATAAGGCTGAGGCCGCTGCTCTTTCAGCTGTGGGACCACCTCCTCAGCATCCGCAGGACCACTCAAGCACTGCTGGGGCCCCAGTTGTTTGCACCAGCCGGGAGACTGCTACTGGTGGTCCTCATGTGGCCCTGGAGGGGCTGCCCTGGGTCCCCACTGGAAAGTCACTCTCCGGTCAGGAGCAGGGGTGGAGGGGCTGGAGCACGCACCTGACTCCAGGCCCTGCCGTCACCATGCACCCCTCCATGCTCCAACCTGATATCGGCTTTGGAGCTGCGCCCAACAGAGCACAAACGATTTCCTCCAGGGCTGTGGCCCGAGGCCAATGTGCCCCTCCCTACAAAGAGCAGGTCAAGCAAACAAAACAATCAAACCACAAAGCAAATGGTACAATTTTAATTCATCCACAAGTCAAATAGAAAGAAGGTAAAAGAGTATCCTGCACAAACACAAGGGAGGAGTGGGGAAAGGAGGGGGGGGGAAGAAAAGGAGCAGTAAGAAAAGGGGGAGAGAAGGAAGGGGCAGAGTCAGGGAAGAGAGAGAAAGGGCACAGGGAAGAGAGCAGATTGTGGTCCAAGTCCTGTGTTGGCCTCATCTCTCCCCTTCTCCCCAACGCTTGGTGTGTTACCAACACGGCGTCTTTGTGCCCAGACTCCTAATAGCTTGTGCCTGGACTGTGTCCCAGGCCCCCCTCAGGGGGGCACATGGCTGTCAGTCCAGACCACACTCACATTAAATAAACTCCAATATACACTGTACAAGGGAGCCAGGCCCGTCCCTCATCTCGCCAGCCGCCCACCTCCAAAGGAAGACCTCTTCCCAAGTCACTCGGCATCAGGGGACCTCCTTGGGCAGAAAAAGAAGGAATAGCTTGGTTCCACTGGGCCCACCATGTCCATGCATAAAGCCATCGTAGCCGCTAGGGGCGCCAGTGTGCCTCCCCCACCCCCAGTGGGGCAGGTGGGTGTGAGAAGGGAGTGACTAGCACCCGCAGCGCTCCCTCTGAGCCCTCTTTGTCACCCCCTGGCATCTAGAGCCCTGAGTCCCCTGTGTCCAGCTGCAGCCTAAGCAGCACAGTCTGGGAGTTGGGGTGGGGAGAGGGGGTCGTGCAAAGTGGCAAGGGGAGGGCTCCCCTCAGCCTTCCCCCTGAGAAGACCCACGTGACCGAAGGCAAGGCAAGGGCCAGGGGGAGGGGAGGTACACTACAGGCAGGGGCAGAAGATGCAGGCAGGTGGTGCCCACCCTCCATCACTCTGCAGGCGGGTGGGCCAGATTGGCCAGAACCTTGGCCTGGTCTACGGCATCAAGCAGGTTCTTGGCGTCCACGGCCAGGGTGTGGGAGGCTGTGAGCATCTGCCGCTTGCACTCCTCACTCAGGGAAGTCACAGCGTTTTGCTGGGCCAGGCGCATCTTATTGATGAGCTCTGCCAGGTCCTTGTTGAGCAGCTTCTGGGTCCCCTCAATCTGTAAGAAAAATGCACAGAGAGGCTGGGGGCCTGAGGGCTGCAAAGGTTAAGCCTGGAGAAGGGGGAAGCCATACGCATATCCCCTCTGGTGTTGGCAGTCAGAAGTTCTCTGGGAGGCAGGTCTGACCCAGGCATGGGCTGAATCTAAGGTTGGCATGGACAGATATTACAGATGCCCCAGTCCCCAGCCCACATCGTGCTAGCTCTGTATGATGCATCCCTGCAGATCCTCCCTTCACTGCAGCATCCTCCATGCTGGCCCAAGATTAGAGGGAATGGTCAAGGGACAAGTGCCCTTAGTCATTTGTTAGCTGTCTACCATCAAACCAAGAGACCAGGGATCATGATATGAACTGCAGGGTTTTGTTTACCACCATAGCCCCAGAGCCTAGCACACTACTGAGCACTACTTTGCACTCAAGAGGTATTTACCAAGTGAAATGAACAAACTGAGCCATCATAGGGAGGGTAAGGAGCTCTCCCATCACAAGGGACAGCTCCAGCTGGGCTCCTCTATGGGCTGCTGCCGCCACCCAGAGGGAGGCCGGGAAATGACCCAACTGTTCTGCGCTGTCTTGTCTTGAACAGTCACAGGTAGTGGGGACTGTGCTGCTGACCAGTGGGAGATGGTGAATCAAACTACAGCCTGGCAGGGGGCGTGGGGTTCTCCTGAGCTCTGTGGCTGGCTTCCAGACAGATAACCAACACATGTTGAGAGGTGCTATTGTTAGGCATTTCGCCATGTTCTGAATTTCCTATGGTTGTGGCCATAACCCATGACAAATGGGGTGGCTTAAAACAATACAGATTAGTCTCTTATACTTGTGGACGTCAGAAGGCTGGAGGGCCCCATGGGGCCAAAGTCAAGGGGACAGCTGGGCTATGCCCCTTCTACAGGCTCTAGGGGAGAATCTGTTCCCTGTCTTTTTCAGCTTCTAAAGACTGCTTCCTTCCTTGGCTTGTGGATCTTTCCAGCAATTATTCCAATCTACGCTTCTGTCATCCCAGCTCCTTCTCTGACTCTTGTAGACGTCTGCTTCTGCCAACCCTCTTATAAGGACCTGCACTGCACCTACTTGGATAATGCAGCATAATATCTCCATCTCAAGACCTTTAACTTTTTTTTAAAAAGTTTTTTTTAATGTTTTTCTTTATTTATTTTTGAAAGTGAGAGGGCGAGGGAGGGGCAGAGAGAGAAGGGGACACAGAATCCCAAGCAGGCTCCGTGCTGTCAGCACAGAGCCCAATACAGGGCTCAAACCCATGAACTGTGAGATCATGACCTGAGCTGAAATCAAGAGTCAGACGTTTAACCAACTGAGCCTCCCAGGCACCCCTTTATATCCTTAACTTATTCACACCTACAAAATCCCTTTTGCCAGGTAAGGTAGCATAGTTACAGTTCTGAGGATTAGGCTGTGGACACCTTTAGAGAGCTATTATTCTGGCCACCCCAGGCACAGTCTAGAGAACCAAGATTTTCATTTTGGTTTTCAGTAATTGTTTCTCACTTTTAAAAAACAAAGGAAATTATTTAAATGACCAACCAAAGAAACCATAACTATTTTGCTATTTTGATGATATGTTCACTTTAGCATTATATGGTGGGTGATTAAAAGATCACCAGAATGAAAAAGGGGAAGGAAAATGGGGAAGGGAATTTTGCATACCCTCGTGCAAAATTACCACAACTCTCTAAGACTTAAACTAGGAGACCCCCCTAGGAGCCTGGTTGGGTCCCTGGGTGTGAACTCAGCCCCCTAATGGTCCTGCTCAGATCTGTTGTCAGAACCACATGCCATGTGCGGAAGGCCCTGCAGATGGAAATGAGGCAGCCTGCAGCCCACATGGTCCTTCTGAGTCTCCTGTGTGAAGCACAGCTGAGGATACGGTCTGGGATGAGGACACTCACCTCTGTACGGGAGGATGGTGGCAAGGAGGGCAGGAGATCATCCACACTCCCAATAAGCTTCCGCAGGGTCAGGCCCACGTTCTGCGAGAGAGGGGGGTAGGGTGACCGTCACCTCTTGCTCATTGAGAAAGCTGTGTTTCCCTGGGGAAGAGCCCTCCTGGGCTGGTACCTGCCCTCCACGTCTACCTGGCATCTGACCACCTTGTGCTAAAGGGAGTCTTTCAGGGAGAGTCACCTACTCCATACCACCACCCTTACCCCCAGGGCCAGAACAAGCAGCCTCCATCTGCCATGTACACGGCTCTCACCTTCACCACCACCACATAGCCCTCAGGAGGCAGCTGACAGAGCTCGTTCTTGAGATCCAGCACAGCCCGCACTAGTTCCATGACATTGAGGTACACCAGGTCGTCGGTCCTGTCCAGGTTGGCTGTGGGCTGGATGGACTGGAGAGGCAAAGCAAGTGGCCAGAGGGGAGGGTCATGAGTCTGGAGGACACTGCTATTCTTTCTTGGGCAGACACTATTGCTGCCAACATAGCCACCAGCCCAATTTGAAAAGATTCTTTGACATAATAATGCCCTGTCCTGGGGATGCATCCCCTTCCTTCTGCTCTCAGTGATTCTCAGATCAGAGTCTGCCAGGGAGTCTTAAAAGAATACCGCTGGCTGGTCTCACACTGGACCAACTAAACCATCACCTGGATTTGGGACCAGGTGGTTCTCAATCTTGGATGATTCTAATGGACAGCCAAGGCTCACAGCGACTGTTTTAGAGTAAGGAACACTAGCACCTGTTTCAAGCTACAGTAAGAACAATGTGGGTGCGGGAAGCCAAGGGGGCAGCTTGGGGGAGGAAGGGGGCCCACACTTCCTGCTCCTAGGGGCGGGCCAGTGAGCTTTCCTGCACATCAGGGAGGGAGCACAGGAGACAAGGAAACTAGGCTTCCCCTTGTTTTTTCATGAGTTAGCTGTGTGCCCTTAGACAAGATACTTCTTTGCTCTGGGCCTCAGCTACATGAGGATGCAGGGCTCTATTGTTCCTGAAGTCTTCATAGTCTATGGCCTTGCATCTTGTGGAGGTCTGATTCAAACTCATTATCAGCTTCGGCAGAGCCAACACGTACCTGTGCACCCAGCCGTGGTGGCTTCTGTGGGGGGCCCGTGAACTCCGCTGCAAGGGGGAGGGAAAGTGAGTGTAAGGGAAGGTCTCAGCACTCTGGCCCTTCCCTTCGTACATGCTGACAACTAAGCCAACCTCCTCTCCTCTGCTATGAGGAAACAGCCCGAAGATGTTCCCAGGAAGGTGGCTGGGAAAATAAGCTCTGGTCCCCCTGGTCCTCCCATAGTCAAACACCACAGTCCATTTTATAGAAAGAAAAAGCCAAAGTTGCAGTGGAGATGGAGTCATTGCACAGACATCCCAGCTCCCACTGGACACATACTGGCCCCTAAGGAACAGCACACACTCTGGCCTTGACGGTCACAGGGAAGAAACCCCACTCTGTGAAGTACAGCGGCTGTGAAGCCCCTGACCTAGTGCCAGAGCAGCTGCTGGGATAGATTTGTGAGGATTCCCTAATGGCTTGCTTTGAGCATTTGGGGTTCAAGGAAGTGAAATGGCAGAAGAACCACACAATGCACTCTGCACTTTGAAAAGCAAAGACATCATTCTACTATCCCTTCTGCCACCAAGAGCTGCAGGGCCAGGGGCAGCTCACTTGCATGCCATGGGCCTTAGTTTTTATCTGTTAAATAGGAGGGTTAGCTCAGAAGGGACCCTGGGGCCAGACGGCCTGGGCTTAAATCTGAGGTCTGCTCATTACTAGCTGTGTGGCTTTGGATAAGTTAGTTGACCTTTCTATGCTTCAGTTTCTTGTCCTTTGTAAAATGAGTGTAATGATTATTTCTAAATGTTTATTTATTTATGTTTTTTGAGAGTGAGAGAGAGCGTGAGTGGGGGAGGGGCAGAGAAAGAGAGAGGGAGAGAATCCCAAGCAGGCTCTGCGCTGCCTGAGCAGAGCCTGATGTGGGGCTCCATCTCACAAACTGCAAGATCATGACCTGAGCTGTTCTTGAGAGTTGGATGCTTGGGGTACCTGGGTGGCTCAGCTGGTTAAGCGTCCAACTCTTGGTCTGAGCTCTGGTCAGGATCTCACACTGTATGAGTTTGAGCCCCATGTCAGGCTCTGTGCTTCTTGGGATTCTCTCTCCCTTTCTCTGTCCCTCCCCTGCTTTCTCTCTCTCTCTCTCTCAAAATAAATAAATAAATAAATAAATAAATAAATAAATAAATATTAAAAAGTCAGCCACTTAAGCAACTGAGCCAGCCCAGCACACCCACATAACGATTAGTCATGCCTATCTGATAGAGTTGCTGTGAGGTTAGAGCTAACATTTGCAAGCAACATGGGCCTGTGCTTGGCTAGTGTTAAGTTTCCTGTGACTGTTGTCATTGTCACTGGTTGCTATCATTGTCATCATCACCATCACCATGATCATCTGCATCACCCTCCTTAGGACAAGGATGATGAGCCTGGCTCACTGCTGAGTGTTCCTGACCAACCCCGCCCCCTTCAGCAGCAGAAAGTCCTGTTGGCTTAGCTACCCCTGCCCTCTCTCTTCCATCCCTGAGGCCCTCTCTCTCTCTTGAAACCTAGGAGCCTAGAGAAGATAGGCATCATCTGGGAGAGGCAGGTGGAGCTACTTTACTATCCTTCACAGACAAGCCTCCAGCAGAGGGAGGGGGAGATAGGAAGAAAGGCTGACACATCCAGATAAATGCAGAAGGAGATACACTGAAATGAGGGCTGAGGACCCTGGCCACAGAGGGAGATGAAAACAGGCTTGAGCAGGGAGAGAGTGGGGGCAGTAGATGGAGCAGAGACAAAATATCAAATCCCAGACGGGCCCACTCTGCACACTCTGAACTGAAACAGGCAGCGTTTTTTTAAAATGGTAAGCAGCCTTTGCTGCTGTCTGCAGTGGGCCACACTGCAGTGGGAAATGCAGGCTCCACACAGGATGCCAAGCAGGAGTTCCTGCCATAAGGAAGGGTGAGGATACTTACTGTAGCCGGCCTCCTTCTCTGGGGTCTGGAAGGGAGAAGAGAGAATGTGTCACCATTGCGGCCCTGGGGACACCCCATCCCCCCACCTTGACCTGTTCCCCACCCCCTCAGCTGTGCACTGGGAAGTCAAAGCTGCAGGAGGACACCAGGGAGCTCTTGTTTCAGAGGCTGAGGGGCCCTATGGCAGAGGAAGAATGCACTGTGGGTGTAGATCAAAGGGGAGCTCAAGAATGGAGGTTCGTGGAGATCCAAGTAATGGAAGAAGTCGGACTCCCAAGATGAGAGGCAAAAAGGGAAGGGCAGGCAGGGGGCGCAGGGCTGTGGTCCCGCTGTCTCCAGTGCCTTCCCAGGCCTTCACTGTAAGGCAGAGACCTCTCCCGGTGACTTACCAGTGGGGACTTATCGTTCATGTACACCATGGGGTCCTGCAGAGGAGGAAACCAAAACAAACAGCTTAGGATTCTACAACTCACCATCCCAAGGATGCATGGAGAGCATTCACTCTCATCGTTCAGGGAGACAAGAAGACACAGATGGACACGGTGGTGTGGACATGGCTCCCATCCAAGCACCTTTATCAAAACGTGCTCAGCAGCACTGTGGGAACAGGGGTCCCTCCCACCCACAGCTCAGTGGCTTCTCACCAAGGATTTCTCCTCCTGCCTCAGCCACTGGTAATCTTCCACCATCTGCTTCTTCTGCTTGTCCAGGATCTGCCTCATCTTGAGCCTCTCGGCCTCCCATAGCTGCTGCGCCTCTTCTCGGCTGCTGGGTCGGATGAAGTCCTCCTCCTGAGAGGTCAGCGGGGAGAAAGGAGAGGACCCAGTGAGTCGCATGCCCAGACCCAGGAAGGGCAACCCTCGGAAGAGCCTGTGGGAACCACAAAGCCTTGGCCTTGCCAGCTGCTTTCTCGCTGGAAAGTTCTTACATCCGCAGCCATAATATGCACACAGTTATTGGATCTGTCAACCTCGAGCAATGCCCCTGTGGCAATGTAACATCAAACCCGAGAGCACAGCACTGAACGTGCATTGTAGTTAAACAATTACTCGATCTGCTAATACAATTTTATTTTCAAACTACTCCCCTAATATTATTGTCTCAGCTGGCATTTGTCATGGTTGCTGTCACTTACGAAATTAAAAAATGTAAAGCCAGCCTTCCGGAAAGGCTTGGGTGCTTATCGTCACCCAAACACTGTGGCAGTGGGTGGGTCTGGAAGCTCTGGGACCCTGTGCTGTGGCTACAAAGCTGTCTACACAGGGTACAGGCTGAGGGAAGGGGCAGCGGCATGTGCCTCTGTGACTGCGCCTTTTTATGAAAACATACCCTTTATAATTTTTTATTTTTTAAGCATTTATTTATTTACTTATTTATTTATTTTGAGAGAGAAGGAGAGACAGAGTTGGGGGGCAGAGAGAGAATGAGAGAGAGAGGGAGAGAGAGAGAATCCCAAACAGGCTCCAAGCTATCAGTGCAGAGCCCTACTCAGAGAAGCTTGATCTCATGAACTGTGAGATCATGACCTGAGTCAAAATCAAGAGTTGGACGCTCAACTGACTGAGCTGCCCAGGTGCCCCAAAAATGTACTCTATTTTTAAGCTAGTAGCTTGAATTATTTAACCAAATGTATGAGCTAAAAAAAAGTGGAGGACAAAATTTAAAGAAATATGGATCTATAGATATGTAATAAATGCTTCCTTTCCCTAGCTTCATTAATTGAATCCTCATTTCAACTCATTTAAAGGGCTTTGGAACAATAGTTTTACCTGATATTTCTTAAACAGAAGGTAGTACAGGGGCACCTTGGTGGCTCAGTCAGTTAAGCGACTCTTGGTTTTGGCTCAGGTCATGATCTCAAGGTTTCTGATTGTCTCTCTCCCTCTTTCCCTTGAGATTATCTCTCCCTCTCTCTGCCCTCTCTCTGCTAATGCTGTCTTGGTCTAAAAATAAATAAATAAACTTAAGAAAAGCCATTTTAAACAGGAGGTGTTACATGTTTTCTTAGTACTTCTTTTCCCTCAATCTTCCCCAGAGTTCATTTACATCATTATCTGCTCAGTTCCTTCAAACTTTTTATTTTTTCTGCTGTACATGATCACCTTGGCCTTCTGGACTCATGAGTGCTATATGTCATTTTTTCAATTGCATAAAGCCCAAGGAGTCCTTTGTCAGGGGCAGGACCTTTCTATGGCATTCAGACCAGCAGCCTCTTCAGATCATTGCTTTTAAAGTGGCCATTTTATATACAAGTCACTTGCATAAATTGCTAAAAATTATTCTCTATCTACTTTAGTAAGCCATAATCTCTGCCAAGCCTCTAAAAAAGATTTTCCTAACCAAACCCTCTAAAATGACTGAATATAACAACACAGTTTCAAATGATTTGTTTCCTAGTGCTCACTGAGCTTCAATCACAGCTCTCAATTTCTAACAAGACTTCTCCACCCTCACCCCCACCCTGCTGCAAGTTGCAATTCTTGCTGAAATAGTCTTTGTTTGTTAATCTATTCAACAACTACTTATTAGGCAACACTATGTGGCAGACATAGAGCTGAGTGCGGGAGGGCAGTGATAGTAAAATATGTAATGTCCCTGTTCTCATAGGGTGAAGTAAGCATTAGTTAGACGGGATTTTCTCAATCTCAATACCATTAACATTTAGGGCCATATAATTTTTTTTTAATTTTAGCGGGAGGAGGAGGAGAGGCAGAGAGAAAGAGAGAGAGAGAAAGGAGAGAGAGAAAGAGAGGTAGGGGACAAGGTCTTGGATGGTAGAGGGAGAGAGAGAAATAGAGGAGCAGAGTGGGGGAAGGTAGAGGGGCAGAGGGAGAGAGAATCTTAAGAAGGCTTCATCCTCAGAACAGAGCCTGATGTGAAGCTTGATCCCATGATCCTGGGATCATGACCTGAGCCAAAATCAAGAGTTGGATACTTAACTGACTGAGCCATCTAGGTACCTCAAGATAATTCTTTATTGAGAGAGATTTCCTGTAAACTGTAGGATACTCAGCAGCAGTTCCACATACTAGATACCTTAAGCATCTTCCCAGTTGTAATAAAAATGTCTCCAGACATCTCCAATGTCCCCTCTGAGGCAAGATCACCTCACCTGAAGGCTATTGATTTATACCTTATTTTAGGAAGACAAGTTTTAGGACATAAGAGCATTTTATAATCATAGAATTGATAAAATAAGTAAGATTTATTTCAGAGGCTGATGCTCAAAAATGAGTGTATTTGAAGGCTATAAATACCTGCTGTTAAATGTCAATATCTACAAACAGAATGGTATGACTGCCCCAGGCTATTGGCAAATAGTAACACAGGAACTAAGTGTAAAATATTTTGAATATTAAGCTAGGAATCTTAAGGTAAGACTAGGCCAGACTGAGAGAGACTAAATATTGGTAGAAGAAATTAGTAGTCAAGAAAGGACTGTATAGTTTTGTAAGCATTAAAAGAAAGTTCCTCGGGCGCCTGGGTGGCTCAGTTGGTTAAGCGGCCGACTTCGGCTCAGGTCATGATCTCATGGTTCGTGGGTTCAAGTGCCGCATTGGGCTCTGTGCTGACAGCTAGCTCAGAGCCTGGAGCCTGCTTCAGATTCTGTGTCTCCCTCTCTCTCTGACTCTCCCCTGTTCATGCTGTCTCTCTCTCAGAAATAAATAAAACATTAAAAAAAAAAAAGTTCCCAGCACTCAAATAGCTAGGATGCCCCAAGCCTGATCACCATCTCATCAAATATTTTAACACATATTGGAAATGTTTTTCCTATGTCTTATAATTTCATAATAAAACTCAAGGTGAACATTAGATTTTTAAAAATTAACCACTTTACAGCTTACTTGTCTGCACAGTACCGCTGATATTCTTATCAGGCAATAGATACTTACATTGCTGGTCACTTTTAAAAGGAATCAGGTTCTGGTGGTACCTTAAAGTGACTCTCACAAGCTGTGAGTCCTTCCATATTTTGGCTACCCACCCCCCATATTGCCAGTCTTATTTCCATATCCAAATTCATCCTCTTATGTTCTAGCCAAATGCTCCTGCACTTGCCCTGTGACTTCCCATAACTCAGTCTTGGCTCTTACTGATTGATTCCTCTTTCATCCCCCATATCCCAGTTTCATCCTGTCCAAATCTTCCTCATCCTTCAAGGTCCAGCTGAAAAAAAAGAAGCTGGAAGCTGTTCTTCTCTTCGAACTCCTACTGCAGCTTTGCATTACCTCTGTGTGCTATTCCCAACTTTATAGCTGCATTACATACAGGTAAGTGTGCATGCACCTCCCCTATTCCTTCTGGCCACCTTTAAGCTCACTGAAGGCAGAGGCCTTCATTCTTCCTTCAGCACCTAGGACAGTGCCTGGCTAACTGGTCCCGCACAAGGTAGTTTATTGAATTATTATTAATTTAAACCTCAATTATGAGGACTTCAGTGCCATCCTGACTCTGGTGTGGAATCCCAGATTCCAAGAGTAAGGCAATAGAGCCAGTCAGGAGAAAAATTGTTTTTGTGGGAAAACCATCTCTGATTGTTGTTAAATGCTTTCAAATGCTTTACAGGAAGCCTGTTACACCTTTCCAGCATTTTACCTGAAAAAGGTTTTCTCAATATTTTTGATGTATACCATAAAATTGATTTTTATTTTTTACTTTTTTTGTGTACTTAAAGAAATGTTCATTATATTCTCTTAGGCAGACTCCGTGTGGCAAATACATCCAAATCCCTGACACAAAGGTCTTTTTTTTCCCCCTGCTGCGTAGTCTGTCTTTATGAAACTGAAAAAACTCCTTATGGTGAAGCAGGGATTAGACAAAGGCAGTGCCACTTCAGAAATGTGCAAGATAGTTTTTTCTAAAAGGACACATTTTAAAGGAAAATTCACTAAAACTCAATTATGAAGAGAGTCAAGGACAGGAAGGTGTAGGAACTGAGTGTTCTAAATTATAGGACATGCTTAAAAATTTAGTTTTATTATTGTTAAGTATATGTTAAGATATAAATTGGTTAAATTAATGTAAAAGAGGAGAATGAGCTCGGTCAGGGGAAAATTTAGTCCACAATAGATCTTGCTTCCTAGAATTCTAAGTTATCTTATGCATTTAAAAATTTTGCTAAATTGAGAATAATAGTACAGAACATATTAATGTACTTTCCTGTATTTTTCAAATATATTATAAAAGGGTGAAAGATTTATTCTATGTGAAGAGAAGCCAGAGCTCAAATCTATTGTAATAAACATGTAGTTTTTCCAAAAACTTTTATTTTCTTTTTAAATTTTTAACCATGAAACACTCTTGAATGCTGAGAACAAACTGAGGACTGATGGGGGTGGGGGGAGGAGAAGGGGGGTGATGGGCATGGAGGAGGGCACTTGTGGGGATGAGCACCGGGAAACCAACTTGACAATAAACTATTAAAAATTTTTTTAAATATTTTATTTATTTCTGAGCAAGAGAGAGACAGTGTGAGCAGGGGAGGGTCAGAGAGAGAGGGAGACATAGACCCAAAGCAGCTCCAGGCTCTGAGCTAGCCATAAGCTCAGAGTCTGATGAGGGGCTCAAACCCACGAACTGTGTGATCATGACCTAAGCCAAAGTCAGTTGCTTAACAAACTGAGCCACCCAGGTGCCCCTCCAAAAAACTTTTAGAGTCAAGTATACTGAGCCTGAGTTATCACACTTGTATACAGAGTAGAACTAAAGTAATGCATTTGGTTTGTTTTGTCACATATCAAGGTTCAGTTTAGTAAAGTATATCAAATATTCATGCCAGCTGATCACAGTTCCACTGAAGAAGATAGGTGGTGAGAAGTGGCAAGTAGGCATCTCTTTTATACACAAAGCTGTTTTATTCTTTTCTTTCCTTTTTTTTTTTTTTTTTTTTTTTAGTAAGACTTGACAATCAGAAGCTAGTCCACAAGACCTCATTGGCAGTTATAACAAAGATGTGACTAGACGTCTCCCAAAGCCCAGGCGCCAGTGGGAACGGACCAAAGAGTTTCAGGGAAACTCCAGTATATTCCCCAGTCAGACCTAGCTCCAGGCTCGCTTCCCGGACATCCCGAGTTTCTGTCCCCACACAGGCACGCGCGGTGCCCTGCCGTGTCCCCAGTCCCCCAGCGCACCTCACACAGCGCGAGTGCGGAAGACTGCTGCGTATTTTATGACCCCGGAAACATTTGAGCATTGTATTTCTCGCATCCCTTCTCGTGAGCGCTAGACTTTGTTGTTGTTGTTGTTGTTATTTTTTCTATTTTAGTCAGATTTTGTTTTGAAACTTTGCTTTCGTATGAACACTCAGCAGAAAAGTACTTACTCCTTGCCAGTTATCTATTAACAAGAACGAAAAGAAAAAAAATGCCCCTTTGATTTGTAGTTTTAAAGATTAACCCTCCCAAGTTCTCTTCATAACTGCCTTGACTTTTGGGTTGTTCTGTTCTGTTAATTTTCTTTTGCTTTTTTGTGTTTTTTGTTTGTTTTTACTTTTGCATTTAAGACCATTAAATTTGATTTTGTTTTGCTCGAAAAAAAAAAAAAAAAAAAAACAAAGATGTGACTAGAAAGGTGCCTTAGCCCCACACTAACCCGCAAACCCCTTCTTACACAACAGCAACTCTTACAAAAGCAGCAGGAGTAGAGCCACAAGGAAGCCTTTCCATTGACTAAGGAGAGATTTAGCAACCGAAGCAATCACGCAGGAAGGGCAGAACTGGGTAGAGCCTCCTGGATCTTTTATTCTCTGGCACCATCAGGATTGGTTGTCAGCTGCCCACAAATCTCCACACTATCCCCAGGGCTCAGGAAAGGGGAGATTTGACACCAATTGCCATAGCACCAGAGTATGGACAAGGGCATGTCCAGGTCCAGCTGTTGTCCTTAGGAGCAAAGCTGGGTTTGCCCCCAGCTTCTGGTTTGTTTGCAAAAGAGAGAGCAACAAAGAGCCCCTTGGTGGGTTGACTGGTGCATTATAGCATGGAGGGCACCTCCTGACCCTGAGGATGTGGAGTTTCCGGTGGCCTAGATACCTCCCTCTAGCAGCTTCCTCAGTTCGGGTTAGGACCCAGCATGCAGAGCCCTCTTACCCGCATACTGTGGCGCTTGAAGACATTGTGCCGATGGAGAGGTGGGGTGTGCAGCGAGTTTACAGGAGATGGATACTCCATAGGGCTGGTGAGCGTAGGTGAGCTGGCACACAGACCCTCAGGGACCTATTCAGGAGAAGCAAAGAAGCACCAGGCACAGGGACAAGGCAAGAAGGTGGACAATTAGCTGCTACAAACACGAGCACAGAGAAACATTAATGGACACCATTAGCGAAATAGGACTTGCTCTTCAGGAGCTAAAAAAGAATATGGTGTGAGCTTTTCATTGGTCTTGTTTGGGAGACATGGCAGGGCAACACATATGGCTCTTGCCTAGGAGTCTGCACCACCACTGTGGCCTCTCTTTCATCTAGCATCCAAACACCATGATGCTCTGCATACTTTGGGGTCCACCTATGTAACTGACCTACTGAGTCCATGTCTCTGGCTTTAGGACTCTTCAGAAAAGAGTTCTGTTTCATAGTCACATTGCAAACTGAGAGATATGATTAGTCCACAGAAATGTGTGTGTGCGCACGCACATGTGTGTGTTTATTATTTTAAACATCACACAAAAAGGTATGATGATTTTTAGGAATATTGCTTCTGTCTTCTGTATCAAGATTTTTTCTTTACAGGACAAAGATTTATCCATTAGTTTTTGGTTAGTCCTTTTTTGGTACTGGAGCATTTCCTTGAGAAATATAGGACCATAGGACAGCACATTTCTATAAGGAGTATCAGGTAAACAGATATTGTTTCTATTGGTTGAGATGCTCCATTGTTGAGCAGTGACTCTGAGCTGAGGAATGTAAGAGAAGAAAAGAGATGGGCCTTGGCTCCCTAAAACCGAGGTGCTGGACCGAGACATGAGACAGACATTCTCAGACAAGGACCAACAGCTTGGGAAGATCCCATGGTTGGTAATGATGGAGGTATGAGGAAAGCTCAGATGGATACAGTTATGGCCACCTGGGTTCTGCTCACACCCTCTGAGGGGAGACCCAGGGAGCAACTCCATTCCCTGGAGGAATATCAACTCTCCCCAACTGCCTGAAATTCCTTCTCAGAAAGCTCTCTTCAGGGTAGAGGGCCAGAGAGGCCTTGGGCATAGAGAGGTAGCTGGAGGCAGGCACACAGAGCAGCAAACACTATAGACATATGGACTGGACTTAAGGACAGTCTTAGCTGAGGATAGCCTGGTAGAATTGCATTTTGATCACTGCGCTCTGAAGTTCAAATTCTCTTGTGGGTACCAAAAAAGTCAGTGAAGGCCATTTCCATATACCAAGCAGATAATTATTACTCCTCAAAGAGACAAGAATGGAATTTCAGGAAGGCTCAAGATAAGTAATGGCCCCAAACTTTCCCAGCCCTCTGGTTATATGTTTACCTGGAACTGCAGCTTGGGAGCCAGAAGGTTGGTTTGTGGAGGGGGTCTATACTTGGGTCGGCTGGGCTGGAGAGAAATCATAAAGATGAGTCAGTCCATGCCTTTCTCCTTGAGTGAGCATGCTCACCAAGGGAAATATTAGGTTGGACACATTTCAGGCTTATTCAGAATGAAGGAGACATGAGGGGCAAAGTTATCATTAAAACCAGTTGCATTCACTTATTGAGCACCCATTATATGCTGAATGATAAGAAGGTACAAAGAAACCAGTCTTCCTGTCCTCCTGGGGGCTATCACTAATTGAAATGTTTACAATCTCTGTTGTGTAGCTTCTTTAGATGTGGGAACACCTGTCAAATCAGCTGTCAAAAGCTGCATCCTTTCAGAGGTAACAAGTCAGCGAGGCCTTAGGCACTTGCAGGGGCTTCAGGAAGGAGATGAAAACTAAGCTGGGCCCTGACTGAGGGAATAAGCAGAGCATGACAGGCAAGGGGGACAGTGAGAAAAGATCCTGGACCAGATAGGACTTTGTTACAGACTGAATGTTTGTGTCTCCCCTAGATTCCTATGTTGAAGCCCCAACTCTCATTTGGAGGTAGGACCTTTGCAAGGTAATTAGGGTTAGATGAGGTCATAAAGGTCAGGGCTCTTGCTCGCTCTGCTATGTGAAGACACAGTGAGAAGGTGGCCATCTGCAAGTCAAGAAGAGAGTCCTCACCACACAACGAATCTGCCAGCATCTTGATCGTGGACTTCCTAACCTCCAAACTCATTCTATGGTTTTTATTATGGAAGCTTGAGCTGACTAATATAGACATGGTCCCTCAAAACCCACTCACTTAATGCCATGGCAAACAGAGCACTGGATTCTGAGCCCAGAGATGCCATGGAGGGCATGTACATGGAAGTTGAACATAAGAACTGGAGGACACTCTCCATTTATGTGCCCTCAGGGACATCTAGTTTGTCCCTGAAAAACACAAGAAAGAAAAGTGCTCTAGCCCCTCAAGGGGAAGAGTTTCCAGCGTGTTTCCCTGCCCTAACTTTTCTTTGACGGGTCTGCTCTCTTGAGGTCTCAAGATCACACCTGCCAGGACACCCATGTGATGGGGGCTGAATTCAGTGCTGATGGACAGTTGGGTTGAGAGCCAAGAGGACTATTGGAGTATATCCTGCTTATGCTGGAGGAAAAGGGTGGAGGTACCTAGGCCAGGATGGGCTAGACAGGGATCCAGCTCTGCTTGATTCACAGGATCCATGAGACCAGGGTTTGTTTACCTTGGGTGGGGGTTCCTGGTAGGCTGTGGGCTCCAAGATTTTGGGAGGTCGGTATCGAGCATTCCTTTCCTGCTCTATAGCAATGTCCTTCTCCATCTGATAAATGTCACTGCCAAGGAGTCAGGTAAAGATAAAGAGGAATAAAGTTAAAGATGCTCCTGGGACCTCTTCTCTGTACTCCTTCCTCAGAAGCTTGGAGAGGCCCAAAGAAGGATCACTGGATCCCATTTCTGTCTCCTTTGCAGAGTGACCTGAGGAGACCCTTCTAAGAAGGCTGGATGATGGTCCTGAGGCAGCTCTCCCAACAGTGAAGTTGGGAAAATCACATAAATGGATCAATGGTGGGAAAAAGTCCTTGGAGAGCCAATCCAATAGGGTAGTGCAAGTGTGTCTCCCGCCTACCTCCCCAAGCATCTTGCCTTTCTGTGCTTACTATTGGCACTGACCCCCTAGGTAGATTTCTGATATCTCAGCCAACTTTATCATTAAGACCTGTGTTCTACATCTCCTATGTTTCATTAAACCACCCACCAACACATTCCTGGCATGTATTAATGAGAAATGGCTATGGATTCATTCTTGGGTTAGATACGTACATGCTTCTTGCCTTTCTTACCCAATCAAGTTTCTTCCCAACTTGGGAATCACAGATCCTAGAGGACTCTGGATGATTACAGGGGGTCCATGAATCCATATGATCATATATGTACCAAGTATTATATACTACTGAATATATATTATTTGGTACTATTTTCAAGTGTACATGCATTGTACTATAAATTATATTAAAAATTCATTATATAGCTTAATACATTTTGCCAATCAATAAATTCTGAAAATATAACTATTCTTATGGGAGGAATTTTCAAAATTTGACATTAAAAGGGCCCTTCTTACCCCCCCCCCCCAAATTAGGAAACACTCAGCAAATCCCTTCTTAACTCTAATGGAGGACTACCAGGCTATAGCTTGAGGGGGCTGGTATCCTGGCGTCCTTGGGATCTTCAGATGTCCTTCCAATCACACCAGAAATCCTACTCCTAACTCCATCCATGGTGGAGGCTGGCCTTGTTCCTCTAATAGGGCATGCTTATCAGCTCATGGAGAAGTGCCTGTCATAGCTCCCCATGGTTCTCAAGCCCCCAGGGTGAATTAAGACCCCCCCATCACCCCAAAGCTTTGGCCCTTTCAAATTACATCTTTCAAATACTTTTCTGGGAACACTTTGGCTTCTCTAATTTGACCAAAGAGATGAGTCTAAAATTAATCAGGAATGTCAACAAAGGGATAGACAGATACAGAGAGGTCTTTGAAGCTGAAAGCCTTGCAAACTGTGTTGGAACGCCCTACAAGCAAATTCAATGTTATTCCCACTGCCTTAGCATGCCCCTTGGGTTACCTCCCCCCAAAGGACTTTCCAGGAACTATTTTCTTTCTCTAAAAAATGCCAGCATGTTGACTGCAATGTTTAAAGCTATGGTGTTTTTAATGTTAATGAAATACTAGATTCCCTAATGCAGAGACCAGCAAACTATTGCCCACAGGCTAAATCCAGTCCCCTCACCTATTTTTTATGGCCACAAACTAAGAATGGTATTTACATTTTTTAACGATTGAAAAAAATAAAAAGAAAAAATTTCATGACATGTGAACATTATATAAAAATTCAAATTTCAGTTCCCCCAAATAGTCTTACTGAAATCCAGCTACACTCGTTTATTTATGTATTGTCTATGGCTGCTTTTGAGCTATAATGGCAGAGTTGAGTAGTTGTAACAGAGACCATATGGCTCACAAAGCCCAAAATATTTACTATCTGGACATTTACAGAAAAGTTTGCTGATCCCTGACCTAAAGGATGCCAAAAAATAAGTCAGACCACCCAGGGAGGAGTTGTTGGCAGGGAGGCCACCAAGGAAACAGGAGGACCCTTTAAAAATGTACTCTGACAGCACCCTTCACAAGGGACCTTCCAGTACCCAGAGAATAATGGCTCTTAGGTGAAAGATCAGACCTCCAGGCTGCCAATGCTCTATTTAGAAGGGAGAGGCAACCTCTGGGTCACTGTCTTAACAGTCAAAAATCAATCACTGCCTTCTCTGCTATCTGGGAGGAACAATCAAAGGCAGAGGAGAGGCACAGGGTGCTGCTGGGAATGCGGGACCCATGCCCAAGCTGGGCCTCCTGTAGGGCACACCCCATATCTCTGCAAAGTGCATAGGCATGTCAGTGAAAATCTGGTTCAGACTTTGGGTTCTAACCTAAAAAATATTTTTGGAGCACGTACTAGGAGCAACACCCTGTGCTTGAGGTTGAGAGATATCGAGATGGTGAGGCTTATCCAGGCTGGCTGTGTCTGTGAATTCCTATTGGACAGTGAACTCAGTTTCCCTCCCCTTGCCTCTGGCAAGCTGCTCAGTCTCTAACATTCACAGCACCATGCTTCTGCTGGGAGCACCAGTCAATTCCACTTGGACACATGGCTCTGTGCTGGTCAGAGGGGAGGTCCTGGTGCAAGTCCCAGCCCCATCCACCACTGCCACTGAACCTGAATTCTCTCATCTGTAAGGTGGCTGCAAGGAAACCAACTGCATGTTGTTTAGGTAAATACATTGTAAGCCTCTAAGAGAGGCTCTAGAGGAGACTTGCTCTCTGGGAGCCCTGTGCCTGCAGCCCCCCACCCATTCTCCATGGTCACCTGAGGTTGCACACGAGCTCAGTGAAGCGGGGCCGCTCACTGGGGTCGTAGTCCCAGCAGCGAGTCATGAGGGTGTAGAGAACAGGTGGGCAGAGGTCGGGCTTGGGCAGCCGGTCCCCCTTCTCGAGCACCCCGATGACGTCCTTGTTCTCCAGCCAGAAGAAGGGCTGCTTGCCAAAGCTCAGGATCTCCCACATGCATACAGCTGAGGGCAGGAGGAGAGGGCTCAGGACCTGCACTGGAGAGGACTCATGTGTGGAGAGGCCAGTCAACCCTCCTCAGGGAAACCCATGGCAATCAGCACTCAGTCCCTGCCAGGGACCTCCAGTGTTCCCTAGCCTCCCCCTCTAGCATCCCTGGGGTCTTGCTCATTGTGGTGGTCCACTAAGGAACCAATCACCTGCATCTGCAAGTGAACTAGGGCTCCCCTCCCTAGACCCTGTCCACATGGAGCTATTAGGTTTTGTGTGGCCAGGAGGAGGGGGCAGTCAAAGGCATGTCATTGGGATTCCACCAGTCCTTCTCCTAGAAGGAAGTGAAGCCTCTATGAGAAAGCTGGGGTTTGAAGCATAGCACCAACACTTGCTGCCTACATGACCACAGGCAAGCCCCTGGCCTGCCTGAGCCGCAGTTTCCTTATCTGGAAAATGGAAATAATAATAACAAGATTTATTGGGTTGACTGTGGAGAACTGAGAGGGATAATCTATGTGGCTGTGTGCTCTGTAAGGGGCTGTCCATCTATCACCTGGTCTTCTCACCTCTACCTGCTCCTCCTTCTGAGAACAAACCTCAGAGTTTGGCTTTGAGGATGCCCTCCAGGGTGCCCCCACATCAGTCCCCAGGGCTGGTTGGTGGATGCATGCTCCCCTCAAGAGTCTTTCCCAGGAGGATGAACCAATACTAGCCAGACAGGCCCTTGGCCCATGTGGCCCCCAACCCACAATTGGCCCCCTACTTCTGAGACTTCTCAGTGGTCACAGCAACTTGAAACTTAGGGGTGGGAGTCTAGACCCCTCCCTGCACCCTCTCATAGCCTGCTCATTAGGGGGAGAATCAGAATCCTTTCCCACACTGCTGAAACACCACTCACCAAACATCCAGACGTCACTGGCTGTTGTAAAGCGGCGGAAGTTGATGGACTCAGGGGACATCCACTTGATGGGGAGACGGGTCACAGAGGCTTTGGGTGGGCAAAGAGGTTTAACAGGGGTTATTTAGGGAAGAAAGATCCAGAATTATTCAGAAATCCTCCAGAGACCCTTGGCCTGCCTGGACTTCACCAACTGTAGTCTCATTCTTTCTTCTTTATTTTCCTTTTCCTTTTCCTTTTTCTTTTTCTTTTTCTTTCTCTTTCTCTTTTTCTTCTCTCCCCTTCCTTTCCTTTTCTTCTTTTCCCTTATCTTCCTTCCTTCCTTCCTCCCTCTCTCCCTCCCTCCTTCCCTTCCTTTTCTTTCTTTCTTTCTTTCTTTCTTTCTTTCTTTCTTTCTTTCTTTCTTTCTTTCTTTCTTTCTTTCTTTCTTTCTTTCTTTCTTTCTTTCCTTCTTTCCTTCTTTCCTTCTTTCCTTCTTTCATTTTATTTTTGGCTACAGAGACCCCTCCAGGGACAAAGCAGAGGCCAAAGTCCCCTCACCTTTGTAATATTCCTCATCCTCAATGTACCGGGAAAGGCCAAAGTCTCCCAGCTTCACACACTCAGGGGAGGCCACCAGGATGTTTCGCACAGCGATGTCCCTGGGAGAGAGGGGTGGAGTTTCAGAATGTTTCAGAGAGAGACAGACAGGTGGACAGAGAGAGAAAGGGGAAGAGTGTTGGCCAGACTCCCAGCCTTTGGAGCAGAACAGGGCCACTTCTATCCGTCAGCCCTTCCTTGACCCACTGAGTCATCTTGCTGAAGCCCCACTCAGGCAGGAGGCAGGACTGGCCCTCAGGTCCCACCACACACAAGGCCCTCTACCACCTCCCTCCACCTCCCTATTGGGCCTTCTCTCCCATCACCCCTTCTCACGTGGCCCCTTCACACTGGATTGTGAAGCCCATTTCAGGTCTCTAGGACTTGCTCCACATGCTTGCCCTGTTGGCTATATCCTCCCCTCTGCTGGGGATGTGGGCACCCTGCTGATTCTTCAAGCAACTTTCCTGATCACAATTATTCTACCCTGTTTCTGAAACTCCACAGTACTGTAGGCTTTTGTCATGGCTGAGAGCAGCAGTGCGCAGATACCATCCACGGAGCACTAGGACAGCCATGACCACCCAAACGCTTTGCACACTCTGTGTCGTGACATAGAGACCCTCAGACCTCCCCGGCACATGGGGGGAGACAGGGGCACAGAGAGCCGAAGGAGCTGGCCCAGTAGGTTCACCAAGGGAAAAGGGGCAGCCCAGGCAGCCTAACCCCAGAGCTGAACTCTCACTTCTTCCTGGGGAAGCACTCACTGACTCAGTTTACCTCATGTTCCTGGCATCATTTCTACCTCCAAACTGGTTTGTTTGTTTGCTTCTCATAGATAGTCTCCATTCCCCACCATTTCTTTATTACTGAAAAGCTGACTCCAAATCATGATGACTTCACCCAAACAAACAAAGGAAACAAATCTATTATCCCACCACCTGCACCCCATGACTATTTACATCTTGAAATTTCCCTCATGCTATGAGGTCAGCTCCTCAAGGAAAGGGATTTTTGTCGGGTTTAATTACAACTTCATCCCAGAGCTGAGGACAGCACCTGGAGGCACAGGATAGAAGTTCCATATGTGCTGAATGAGTGAATGGAACAAATGAATGAATGAATATTTATATCCCCTCACACTGCTTTGCATAATATCACCCACAAGCCCATGTATCCCACGTTCATGGTGTTGGATTGAAGAGTTCACCTGCTTACCCCGATGCTTTGAGAGCACATCCCCCCCTTTGTCTCCTCCAGGGGATCATATCCCTCATGGCTGGGACCTTCTTTTCAGGAAATAGGAGCAAAACAAGGTGGAGAAGGGTCTACTCCATAGTCAGAGGGAGACTAGGACTTGGTAGCTCAGGGGTGCTGGGGGCCAGTGCAGGGCCAGGTGCTTGGGCTGGGGAGGGCCCAGGCCTCAGGATCTTCCAGGCATTGCCCTAGTCCTGTCCCCCTGGCCATGTGTCACCAACCAGGTGAGCCTGAAGAGAGCAAGTTCCATGCAAGTGGGGAAGAAATTTCCTAGAACCCACAGGGAAGCAGACTAGATGCCTAGATGCACTGAGTTACAATAACACGCCCAGCCCTTTAGATTACTCTTAATAGCAATGCTGAGAGGCACATATCACTATTCTACTCTGCAGATGAGGAAATGGGTTCCCAGAAGATGCTTAAGTTGTCACATTAAGCAGGACCAAAGCTGGGCTTTCAACCCCTGTCTGTGTGATTCCGAAGCCCTGCATTACCCCAGGCTCCCCAGGATCAGATGAAAGAGACCAGCTTACTCCCCAGGCCCACCTGTGGACACAGTTGATGCTCTCCAAGTAGGCCATGGCCTTGCAAATCTGCAGTGAGTATAGAACAAGAGTGAGCACCTTCAGGGAGTTCTTGTTTCGCTCTAGGTAGTGGCCCAGCTGTAGGAAGAGGGAAGGTGCTGTCAAGACCCCAGCAGGCAGCCTCCAAGCCCTCCCCGGGCAAACCTAGGTTGGCAAGATGTTCCAGAAACTTCCTCTACAAATGATCTCTGGGTTGTTTCACCTAAATACAAAGGGCAAGAGGCTGGGAGCTTAGGGCCCATGTTCGAAATGCATCCTACCTACAGGCCCTGCTCAACTGTGACCCAGCTGTCATCACAGGGTTCCATTCCTGTCACCTGCAGCTCACCTCACCATAGGGATACAATTCCATGATGATCCAGGTGGGTTCCTCTTCAATGATGCCGATCAGCTTCACAATATGCGGGTGGTCAAGATTCTTCATGATCACTGAAATTGGGGGAGAGAGGGAGGAGCCAGAGGGGTGCTAAGGTCCAATATGAGAAACACACTGTGCTGTCCCAACTGGGAGAAACAGAGAGTGAGACCCCTCCTCAGAGGAGGTCCCCGCACTGTTCATACCCTTCCCCATTCCAGCTTCCAGGCTCCTCTCCCATCCTGCAGGTCTGTGTGGTCCCAGGGGACTTTTCTCATGAACAGGGCTGAGTCACTCCCCAGGGCATGCCTACCTGCCTCACTCATGAACTTCTCCTTGTTGTCCAAAGTGCAGTCTTTCTTGCAGGTCTTTACAGCTACATTGATTTTCTCCCCTTTCTGCAATGAAAGTCTGTTCAGAGCTGCCCCTTACATCTGCTTCTGGGCCAGCCCAGGGCTCAGAAGAAAATGTCCCCTTGCTGGCACTGCCATGGTTATCCCACAAACTTGACTGACAGCTGAGGGAAGACAGACAGCATCTGGGCCTCCGGGGCTCTGCAAGGCACAGCCTTCCCTTTCCTCCTTCTTCCCCCAACTCTCTCTCCACTCCTCTCCCACTCCTGATTTCCTCACTTCTTGATCAGGGTATGTCAGGACCAGAGAGAACCTTTGAGACTTGAGCCTCTGGCTGTCCAGATGAGGACACTGAGGCAAGGGCCTGTGCTCTGTTCCATGTTAGTGGGCCTGTGTGGATCACATGCAAAGCGTGTGACCTCTTTCTCTCTCTTTGTTGTTGGCTTTTACATTTCTGCTTCCTCCTTCCCTGGGCTCTACTCTTTCTGCAGTGTCCAGCCCCACCAGCCCCTCCCTTAGATACTACTCTTCCTCTTCTCAGAGCTGAGTTTTCTCACACCTCCCCGAGTTCTTGCCCGCCAAGGTTCAGCCAACCCTTCCCCAGGTCCTGCTTCCATTTTGCTCCCTGGGATTACTATCCTTCTGGGAAATGACTCTGCTTCCAGCACTCCCTAGGGATTTCAGAAATACTGCAAATGCCAAGTAGGTGAAGAGCCACACATCATGGTGGCTGCTCCAACCTCAGAATAGCTGACTTCCCCTTTCGTCCTATGGAAAAGTGGGAAGGGAGTGTCAGAAAAGAGTCTGGAACTTACATGATTTGTGTAGACACCTTCGTAGACCTCCCCAAAAAAGCCTTCACCAAGAATCCGATTCAGAACTACATCATCCCGTGTGACACCATACTGTGGGCCTGCACAGATGGAGACAGCAGATGGTCTCAGGGCACAGAAACTGCTGGTGCCCATAGGAGTCTGAATATTTGCAGCCCCCAAGGCCAGGCTCTGCTCCCTTTCTGCCCAGGCATTGCCAGACCCCTCAACAACATCTCAGCTCAGATCCAGAGGTTGGCCTGGGAAAGGAGTTCTAGATGGTTCCATTGTCTCTGACCGGGGGAAAAGCCAATATCACCCTGTTCCCTCTGAAGGCCAGGTCCCATATTCACTCTTAGGATCCCCCCACACATCACAGGCACATAAAAGGTCAATGGTGTGGGAATAAAATCTCAGCTTTCAAATCAAAGGTGTTTCATTCAGGTTTGTCCCTGTCTGAAACACACATGGGAAAAGATGAAGGAAGGAAAGAAAGTCCCCCGTGGTGTCCCCATAATGTCACTTCATAGGACCCTGGCTGTGGCCATTGTGGTAGGGTCAGAGATCTACCTCCGGGCCTTCGTAGGGTCTCATCAGGAATCTCCGCATAGATGTCTGATTCTGGAATGACAGAAAGAGAACATTCTACATGTAAGACACCCTCAGCAGGCACCACCAGGCATCAGGCTCCCACGCAGGCCAGCAAAACCAAGGCTGACATCCCCAGGAGGGGAGGGGAGCCAGGCAAGAACTGGGGCTCCTGTCCTAGGTTTCATCATGGCCACAGAACCTAGGGCACCTTGACTTGAGACTCTGCACACTGCTGCAAGGTTGCATCATTCAGGGCAAGTTACTCAGTCTCCCTTAATCTCAGTTTTTCTTTCTGTGAAATGAATGTTTCTGGGGAATGTCATAAAGATCAATAAAATAATACCTATTATATATTTAACACTATTAGGTACTGAATGTATTCCTCCCAAATTCATATATTGAAGCCCTGACCCCCAATGTGAAGGTATTTGGAGGTGGGGCTTTTGGGGGTGTCAGGAATATGGCACCCCCATGGTGAGATTACTTCTCCGATAAGAAGAAGAAGAGAGACCAGAGATCTCCATCTATCCACCATATGAGGATAGGAGAAGGTGGCCGTCCACATGCCAGGAAGACAGTTCTCACCAGGACCTAGCCTTGCTGCTACTTTGATCTTAAACTTCCAGTCTCCAGAACTGTGAGTAATACATGTCTGTTGTGAAAGTCCCACAGGCTGTGGTGTTGAATATGGCAGCCCAAGACAAGACAAACATGGTGCCATGTACTAACTGTTGAATACACGTTAGCTATTGTGATTCATGACATTTGAAACCATCATTGAGAAGTCACGGGGAAGTCTGTTTCTCTGGAGCTTGGAGGGAATCCTTGACAATGTCACAAGAGTAGGCAGAAGGGAGGCTCCAGGCAGAGGCAGAGAATAGCAGATGGGCAGCTTACCTATGCTGCAGCTCTCTGAGAGGTGGGGCCGCTGTGCCTCCAGGTTTCTGTAGGAGGAGATGAGAGGGCAGGAGCCCAGTGAACTCAGAGTCTGACAATGAGCCCCAGGGCGGCCCAAACTCTCCCGACTGCCCCTCTAGAGGCCAGCCACACTGTGTCCCCTGCCTGCTGGCAGGAGCAGCCTAATGACACCAGGCTGGTAGCATGGCCTGGGCTGCCAGAGGACAGCAGCAATTCTCCCTAAGATGATGCCAGGTGGCATTAGGACATGGGACTATCCCTGCAAGAACTTACAGGGTGAAATTTACTAGTGAGAAACCGCCACTTCTGACATGCTGGGGTTCCAGCATTCTCCCCTAGGGCCTGGAAACCAGAAACCATGGGGTGGAGGGGGTTTCCTATTTGTTCTGCTTTCTCCAGGAATACACAGGCTGCCTTTCCATTATACTCACAGCACGGGGATCTGGGGCAGGCTGTTCCGCTTCTCACCATCTGGGGAGAGGGCAGAAAGAGGGGGTGCTGGAGCCAGGGACACAGGGTCCTTAGATGGATGGCTGACCTCACTGCTTCTATGAGCCAACATAAGGGAGACCCCTTCCCACCATTCTGTATCCTCTGTATCCTCTGAAAGCCAGAGCGGAAGCTAAGTAGGCCTTAGGCCTGAATTAGAATCCTCTTAGTAAAAGAAATTCTCAGGCTTCCTTCTGCCACCACCCACATGTTCCAACTTGGACCCCTGATTCATAATCCAGAATAGACACATCTACACAGGAGGGACAAGTTATGTTCTAGCACTAGCTTTGATCTTCCTGGGGCCACAAACATCTCTGTTCCAGATGCCATCTCCCTAAGCTGCCTTTGGCCAGGGCCTGAAGCTAAGGACCCAGGATGGGTCCACAGGGAGTATCCAGAAGGGCTGGGTGAGCACCCTCCTCACACTTCCAAAGCCTCTTTGTTCATATATTGGTCAATGGCTTAGCTTCTCTCCCTCTGCCACTGGGGGCTTGTGCCACATCAACCCATTGGGCCAGTATGCCTTTAAGTGGAAACTCACCTTTCTTGGGATGAATGATGAGAGAGCCTTTGTGCTCCCCCTGCAGCCGGCAGTAACCATCCACCAGGTCAGCCATGTTCTCGGCCTCTGCCAGAGAGGAGGTTTTGATGGACAAGGACTGCAGAGAAGAGACCAGCCAAGGATGAGACTCAAGAGCCTTGGCTAGAGTCTGCCCCACAGGACTGAAGAAGAAACTGCACACTCAGAAGGAGCAGGTGATGCCACCAATCCATCCCCTGTCCAGAATCCATCAGCACATATCCGGGGGCTTCCATTCCCCATGCCCACCAGGGGGCACTCCTGTCACCCCTCCCGACTGAAAACATTAAACCCTAGGAAGGCCAGTTTTGCTAGGACTTATTTTGGTCTCGAAGTGCGTAGCATAATGCCTTGTACCCAGCAGGTGCTCAATAGGTAAGAGCAGAAACTAGGAGAAGAGGGAGTGGGACAGGGGACAGTCAGATGAAAGGAGAGATAGACAATCAGTTTGCATTTTGAGTTCTCTCTGATTATTCTACCCACAAAAAGCCCAGGTTCCCAGAGGTCTTGTTACTGAGTCTTCATTCACTTGTTCAAAGTTAGATCTCTGATTTGTAACTTGACTTCCAGCCACTTCGTCCACCCTAAACTCCTCCACCTTATTTCTCAACATTTTTAAACAGCTTTGCTTCCTGATACATCTCCCTTATAATTTTATTGTCAACCTGGTACATCGTCTGAGAAATGGGTGCATTTTCTTAGTGAGGTCTCAGAAACCAGGCTGGCCTGAGCAAGAAACCCCAACCTGTAGCTGCATCCCCTTGTTTCAGAGCTTCTCGGTGCCCAGAGATGCTCACCTGGGGGGCGCCTTCGATGCCCAACTGCAGTACCGCCTGGCCCTCCTCCAGTGGCAGGCACCTGATGGACCTGATCTGCTTGAATTCAGCCAGGCAGGTGGGCTGTAAGAAAGGGGGCCCTTCAGACCATCCCACTCCTGGGATCAAGCCATGAAGATTGGTCAGTGTCGGGGGAGGAGCCACAGGGAGGTCCTGCGAGTCTCTCCAGTCTCTCCATGAGTCTCTCCATGGATGTGGAAAGAGAATCAAAGACTATTAAGGCTGAAAGGATCTTCTGGTCTAAACTCCTCACTTTGCAGAAGAAAAAGGAGTCTAGAAAGCTAGGACTTGCTCACACTCATATGCCAAGTTGGTGATAGAGCCAGGACTGGACCCGGGTCTCCTGTCTCCCATGGAATGATTGTCCCATTTTGCCATTGCAAGATCAACTCTTTTATCTGAGCCAGAAGAACAGTGATAGTGTCTCATCTCCCCCACCCCACCCCCACATACACACCACCTGTGCCACTCAGCCTCCATGCAGAGGATAGTCATGGGGAACTAAAGAACCATCTGCTCCATGTCCCAAACACTCTCTCTACAGCTACTCAAACCAAGGGCCTCTCTGCTCTCAGCAAGGGGCAGGGACAACTGGTAACCAGGACAAGGAAGGGGGCAGCAGAGAGGGGGAGACCCCTCTAGGGATGGGTACAACCTGCCCCCAGTCTCTCTCTACCTTTGCATCTTGACTTGTCAGCTGACGGATGCCCTTCGGGCCGATGACCAAGTCCACAGTAATGTTCCATCCTTGCTGGAATAAAAGAGGAGAGAGAACTGTTGCTTCAGTCCTGTCTCCCTCACATTTCAGAAACTTGGGGCTGGGGGGGAAGCTCACTAATATAGACATAGGCCAGCCACTCGTCTCCTAGACCCTCTAGCTCCTTCGATCTCAAAACCTTACCATACAGATTCCCCTCCTCCCCATACTCTGCCTACTCTCCCTACTACCCAGATTTGTAGCCAAGATTTCAGTTCTGTTCCTCAGGCAAGTAGTTTAACATTAGTTGCATTTTAGGGCATGTCAGCTGCTCAAGGATCTTTGTCTGTGTGTGTCGCTATGAGCCAACATGTTCCTTCTTGGGCCCCTCACATCGGCCACATTCCTAGAGGCATGGAATTTGGGTCAGGGAGAGAATAAAGAGGACGTGTCATTACAATGAGTTCACAGCGATAGGTCTCCTGGTCGATGTTGGCAAAGCCCGCAAGGGTGTTGAAGAACTTCATGACGCACTCTTCCTCCCTGAGCGAGGCATACTGCTGGAAGGTCTGCTGGATCATCTTCCGGAACTGCTTGGGCTGGGGGTGGAGATGGTCAGTGGTAAGCTGGCCCTGCTCCTCCAAGCACTGATTCCTTCCCCAATGTCACCAAAAGCCTGTCTGCTACTATAGGATGGTCCTGAGGCCTTTGCCATGAGAGCAGTAGCCAGCCATCTATTTACTAAAGCACACACCTACTGTCTCCAGGGAGGCTCACCACAGTCCTGGGATGAAGGCATGGGAGGTAGCATCCACAGGCCACAAAGATAATTGGCCTCTGATGTGGAACTGGAGGCAGGTTTCCTAATTTCCAGTCACAGAAAAGGCTCACTGGATGCTTTTAGTGGTGCTATGTCCAAATGGGCCAAGACACTAGATACCCCAGATTTCTCAAGTATCTCTAGCCCAATGCCATTGGGCTCCAGTCATAGAGACCAGCACAAAGGGGTTCTCTCTGGGCACCCTACCCAGTGGTTTCCTCACCTTTAAGTTCTCCTGCATCTGCTTTGGGAAAAACAGGTCCAGCCCTACTTCTTTCCTGAAAGAGGGGAAGACAAAGTGGCATTTGACTCCCCCTTACCCCCAACCCAGGACTTCAGACCAATCAGGAAGAGTCATGATGGATTGATGACCAGGGAGATGGGTCCTACTTGGCTTTGGTATGGGGACGAACAAGATAGGGAGCAAGTAGAAGCAGGGCAGTGGGGAAGGAAGGGAGGAGAGGCAAGGGCAAGTTTCAGGACTTACTCCAGGAACTCGAAGTTGGACTTTTTGTCAAGTGCATTGTGGGGCATGTCCTTGAAGAACCGCCTGGAGAGAGAGAGAAGTCGTGGAGAAGTTGATGGTTGGAGAACAAGGCCATCAGAGTTGAGTGACCCAAAGCCACACATTGGTCTAGAAGCTCCCTTCCCCCTGCCAAATGTAGTAACCAATGGAAGGGAGAGCATTAGAAGAGTCAAAAACTTTGATATTTACAAAACCATGAAGAAAAGGAAAACCCACAAATTTCACTCCTAGGAAGGACTGTAGCCCTCTGCTTTGGGAGGCCCAGCTCTGGGACTTCCCAGTTGTTGGGAAAAGGAGAAAGATGGTAGTTCTACCTTTGGCCTCTAAAAAAATGACCCAAGGCAGCCAACATGGATTGAGGGTCTAGCATTTAGTGGCTGAGTATATAAATGACCCTCTAAAGTGCTAATTCAGTGGTTCTCAACCAGGGGCAATTTTACACCTCACTCTCCAGCCTGGAAACATTTTGGCAATGTCTGGAAATCTTTGGTCATCAATCTGGTTGGAAGGAGAGTGGTCCCACCAGCATCTAGTGTGTAGAGGACAGGGATGTTGTTGTTGTTGTTGTTTGTTTAATGTTTTATTTATTTCTGAGAGAGAGAGTGTGGGTGTGTGAGAGCAGGGGAGGGTCAGAGAGAGAGGGAGACACAGAATCTGAAGCAGGCTCCAGGTTCTGAGCTGTCAGCACAGAGCCCGACGCGGGGCTCGAAACCACAAACCATGAGATCATGACCGGAGCCGAAGTCAGACGCTTAACCAACTGAGCCATCCAGGCGCCCCAGGGATGTTGTTAAATATCTTGCCAGTCACAGAATAACCCTCCAAACAAAGAATTATGTAGTCCCAAATGTCCGTATTGTTGAGATGGAGAAACCCTGGGACGTTGATCTAAGGAGAGAACTCGGGAATCTAGGAAGAATGTTCTTTTCTGACCCACTTCTCTCTCTAGAGAGTATCTGATAGAGTAGGATAGCATATCCTGGAGGAGTGTGTCAGTTGATTAAAACAGACCTGTACTTTGGAAACCAAACGACTAGTTAAAGCAATGATATTCAGTTGTATGATGAGAAGAGCCTATCCAGGATTCTCCCCTGAATGTAAGGTCATCCTCCTCCTACTTCTACCTGAAGGTGCTAATGGTTAAGATCCCAAATTTTCACACAGCCAATCATGGCAACTTTAGAAAGTTTTCTGAGGCAGGGGTGCTTGGGTGGCTCAGTTGGCACGGATTTTGCTCAGGTCATGATCTCAGGGTTTGGTCTGTGAGTTCAAGCCCTGTATCTAGCTTGTTGCTGTCCAACGCAGAACTCACTTCAGGTCCTCTTTCCCCCTAACCCTCTGCCCTTCCTCCACCTGTGCTAGCTCGCTCTCTCTCTCTCTCTCTCAAAAATAAATTTAAGGGTCTATGCTGAGAACAAACTGAGAGCTGATGGGGGTGGGGGTGAGGAAAAGGGGGGTGATGGGCATGGAGGAGGGCACTTGTCGGGATGGGCACTGGGTGTTATATGTAAACCAACTTGAGATACCACCTCACACCAGTCAAAGTGGCTAAAATGAGCAAATCAGAAGACTCTAGATGCTGGCGAGGATGTGGAGAAACGGGCACCCTCCTACACTGTTGGTGGGAATGTAAACTGGTGCAGCCCCTCTGGAAAACAGTGTGGAGGTTCCCCAAAAAATTAACAATAGAACTCCCCCATGACCCAGCAATAGCACTGCTAGTAATTCACCCAAGGGATACAGGAGTGCTGATACATAGGGGCACATGTATCCCAATGTTCATAGCAGCACTCTCAACAAAGTCAAAACATGGAAAAAGCCTAAGTGTCTACCAACAGATGAATGGATCAAGAAGATGTGGTTTATGTATACCATGGAATACTACATGGCAATGAGAAAGAATGAAATCTGGCCATTTGTAGCAACATGGATGGAATTTGAAGGTGTTATGCTAAGCGAAATAAGTCAGGCAGAGGACAGATACCATATATTTGCACATATAGGAGGATTAGGAGGAACTTAACGGAGGACTGTGGGGGAGAAGAAGGGAGGAAATAGGGGCGAGAGGGAGGCAAACCATGAGAGACTCTTGAATGTTGAGAAAAAACTGAGGACTGATGGGTATGGGGGAGAGGGGAAGGGGGGTGATGGGCATGGAGGAAGGCACTTGTGGGGATGAGCACTGGGTGTTATATGGAAACCAACTTGACAATAAACTTAAAAAATAAAAGAAAAAGAAAAAATTAAAAAATAAATGTGAAATGAAAAAAATTTTTAAAATAAATAAATAGAAAGTTTTCTGAGCCAATTTAACCTGCTTGGCCCCTACATTCACAGAAAACCTCAGTGCAAGCCTGTGAAACGATTATAGGCAACATGGCCTCCAGCAATTCTCATTGGCTTGAGGGAGCTGCAAAATGTACTCCTAGGTAGCTGAACAAACTGGTTTGCTGTATGCACCTATTTAATTGGTAAATGCCATCAGAAAAGAGGATTTTAGATCTTTCAGGGTTGTCCATTCATTCAAATACATACTGTGCTCTCATTCTGTGCCAGGCAAAGGCAGCACCAATGCTGATCTCAAGGATGTGATAGGATTTCACAGTCTAGTGCAATGTGAGGCAATCAGTCCTAAGTACAGAGGATCCAGAGGATCCATGCATGGTAAGGCAAATTGGGTGGGCATGAGAAAGGGTGGGGGGGCTTCAAGATGGAAAGGCCCTTGAGCTGGTTCAGGGCTTGTTATGGACATTTCACAGGTGAGCTCTGAAGGTTTCTGTGAACGTAGAGGGCAAGTAGGCAACACTGGCTCAGTAAATTTTCTAAAGTTGCCAGAATAAAAAAAGAGTTTACCATGTTGAAAAGGGAATGAGAAGAGCATGCCAGACAGCAGTGTCTGTATCCCAGCTCCTACTGGAGCTGAGGAAACAGCAGTGAACAACACAGTGGAAACCCAACATTCAAATATCTCCCAGGACTTTGCCTAGTGCTCAAAGAAACATTTACTGAATCACTTGAATAGTAGATAGATGGAAGAAGCAGGCAGCCTTGAGGGAAAAGCATCCAAAGGAAGCAGGGGATACTGACCAGAAATGGGGCTGGTCTTTCTATTCTAAGGACCAGACAGTGAGCACCTTACCCTCTGTCAGCCACCACTTGTTCCCCTGGCTCCTACATACCCACTCTTGCTTCCCACCCTGGAGACAAGTCCAAGCTGGCTAAGAACTCCAGTCCCTGGAGGGTCCTTGAGGCCACATACCTGAGCTCCAGGCAGCCCAGCTGCAGGGCCATGCCCTCACTGACCTTGCTGGCATAGCGTTGCATGTAGTCATTCCGTAGCTGGTGGGGAGAAAGATCAAGGTTGAGAGTCATGCCCCCCTTCCCTGTTTCCTTGACTGTGGGCTCCAAGAAATGGTGGGTGCTTTGAACACAATCCTGCTGCCCTGAGCTGTCTCTCACACAGCCCACCATGCACAAATGTGTAGCAGGTGAAGAGGAGAGGTGGAGACTTACCCTTTCCTCTGCCTCTTCCTCTCTCTAGAACCCTCTAGAATCATGTCTCCATAGGCCAAGGCCTTCAGGTTTTTTGAAGCAATTTCAGACACATTCTCTTGTGGCTTTATGAGGCTGGAGTTCAGATTCCCCTCTCCACTTTTCATTTTAGAGATAAAGAAAGTGGAATTTGGGGATGCGTCAATCATTTATTCAAAGTCTTGTTGGTAAGTAGTGACAGATGTCATCCACTCCACAATAAAAGTCTGGCTTTGTCTTCAGCAAACCAGGAGGGAGATACAGGTGGGAGCTGAGACCAGACAGAAAATAATGATGGCCTCTCATACCTCCTCAGCACTCTGTGCCAAGTCCTGTGCTAAGCACTTTACATGCATTACAGCCAGTGGTGTGTTTTGGAGCAGCTCCAAACAGCTCATGAAAGCCAGTTATCAAACTTTCTAAAGTTTTGCAAGCTTTATGATAGCATATTGGTAGCTTGAAAAATGCCATAGTAGGGAAATATTTACACCATGGAAATTGGCAAGTGCTATAAATCAGGGATATTTTTCTTCAGAGAGCCAGTTTACCAGCACTAATGATACCATTTGGTCCTCACAACAACCCTATAAAATACGTATTATTATTATTATTATTATTATCATCCCCATCTTCTAGAAAAGGAAATAGCTTCAAGCAAGTATGTTAAGCTCCAGGAAGATACCAGGTTAGTAGCTGGCAGCACTGACCAGAAGTCAGACTCTGGCATGTCAGAGTCTACATACTTAAGACTACCACTTCTCGGGGCGCCTGGGTGGCTTAGTCGGTTAAGCGTCCGACTTTCGCTTAGGTCATGATCTCACGGTTCGTGGGTTCGAGCCCCGCGTCGGGCTATGTGCTGACTGCCAGCTCAGAGCCTGGGGCCTGTTTCAGTCTGTGACTCCCTCTCTCTCTGGCCCTCCCCTGCTCACGCTGTCTCTCTCTCTCTCTCTCCTAGAAATAAATAAAACATTTAAAAAAAAAAAAAAAAAAAAAAAAAAAAAAAAAAAAAAAAAAAGACTACCACTTCTCTTTGTACCTGCTCTGTCTGCCCTTCACCAGGTCTCCTGAGAAGTAAATAGCCACCAGCAAAGTCCAAAAGGAGCTGTAGATATGGAGCAGGGTAAGCCAGCACTCAATTAGCCATGAGAAAACCAGGATGGAACAGCTACATAGGGGCCAAGGCATGTCCCAAGAGAAGTTTCCTAGATTGGGACCTCCAAAATCTGGACTTTGTCTCTCTTTTTCCACAGGAGAGGATGGTAATAGGACCCTGGGGACAGAAAAGTAAAATACTTCTACCTGTTGGTAAAAATAAAGTAGCGTTGTCCTGTCTTCTTTTAGGCTTTCCATGAAGTCCTCTGGTAAGTAGCGGATTTGGAGGTCATACCTGCAACAGGAAATTCAGACTCTCTGGTTGACTTAGGGAAGCTGGCCATGTAAGGGTTTGCCCATAAGGCTCATGGCCACCAATTCAGGACATGTTTCTTCTTTCCATCCCCTGTGCTCTGGTGGAGGACTGTGGGGAGAACATGGAGGACAGAGGGGTGACCAGCAAGTGGTGGTCAAGACTAGTTCTGACTCTCCATCTCATCTCCCTGTGGCAATTGTTTTCCTTAGATTTGAAGATCAGCCTTTGGCCTGGCTCTCTATCTTCCCTGCCCTACTGTTCCATAGCAATCCTTCTCCATAGCACCAAGATATCGTGTCTGGGGATGTTCCTGATATCTGTCCTGGGAAAGGGCTCAATAACAAGATCTCACAACACACCAATATCTTGGCCAATAGAGGCATTGGATGCTGCAAGAGGACTAAGCCTAAATGCCACTTGGATTTTCTAGAAGATTCTCAGAGGTTGGGAAGTGCTCCAAGGAAAGACTTCCCTGGGCCTCCTGACACCACACTCTTCTCCCCCCCATCGGAGAGCTCAGGGCTCTTCTCCTACCTCCATTCAGCCTCCATGTGCAGACACTCGTACTTTTCCTGAACCTCACCCACTGTCATCTGCGGGTGTAGCCAGTGGATCTCATCCGACTTCATGTGCTTCAGCCTCAGCCCATAGCACTCACCCAGCTGGATGTTGGGCCCTATCCGTCCGCTCAGCAGAATGGAGGCAATGACCTCCTGGGGAGGAGAATAGAGAGACATGATTCAGGGATACCCCTTCTAGGCTCCCACAGCCCTCATGCAGCCCCCAGAAGTGTGATTCTCTACGGTCGGGTTCCATCTTAATGTTTCATTTATCTCTGATTCTCTAGCCCTTAGTGCAAGGTTTGGTGCACAGTGAGCTCTATCTGATGAATGAATAATTTGATAAAATGAGAGAAAAATAGAGAAACTGAGAAGAGAAGAGAGGAGCAAAGGAGAAAATGTAATGAACAAAGAACACAGATTCTGTGCTTCTGCAGCACACTTCAACCAAATGGGTTAATAACTATTTGAGCATCTACCATGTAAAAGCACTCTCTGAATGGCTCCTAATTTAGCCAGCACTATTAAACACCTATAGTAGGCACGCTAGGCTCCTTGCATACATGATCTCATTGAATCATACAACACAGGAAAGTAGGTGTTATATCTCCATTTGGCTGATATAGGTTACACAGCTCATGGAATTAAGCTGGGGTTTTAAACCCTGGGCCAGTGGACTCTGAATTTCTACTAGGCCAAGCTGCTTCATGGGGTGCTGGGGCTGGGCAAGGCAGAAGGATAGGATTCACATTAATGGATTAACTGGCATACTTCCCACATAAGAAGTGTGGCCACAGGAAATAGAGTATTAACAAGAGATTAAGAACCCTCCTTATTCCTACTTTCTTGTTGATCAGAAGTCAGCCTGCCCATAGCCTGATGCCATAGCTTGACCTGAGCCAGAGCTGGATCAAGAAGAGGCCCACTGAGGGGCACCTGGGTGGCTCAGTCAGTTAAGCGTCTGACTTTGGTTCAGGTCATGATGTCACCACTTGTAGGTTTGAGCCCCACATCGAGCTCTGTACTGACAGTGAGGAGCCTGGAGCCTGCTTCAGATTCTGTGTCTCCCTCTCTCTCTGCCCCTCCCCTGCTTATTCTCTCTTTCTCAAAAATAAATAAATGTTAAAAAGTATTTTTTAAAAAAGAAGTTGCCCACTGAGGGGCACCTGGGTGGCTCAGCTGGTTAAGCATCCAAGTCTTGATTTTGGTTCGGGTCATAATCTCACGGTTGGTGAGATGGAGCCATGCATCAGATTCCACACTGAAAGCATGGAGCCCACTTGGGATTCTTTTTCCCCATCTCTCTCCCCACACATACCTCCTCTCTCTCTCTCTCAAAATTGAAAAAGAAGGAAGAGGAGGAGGAGGAGGAAAAGAGACCTACTGGGCAGCTGCCTGGAAGCCCATCTATAAGGTCTTGCCTAGCTCTGAAATCACATTATTTTCAGTTTAATTCGGTTTTTTCATATGGTTGCACACATAATTGGCAAAGGGAGCCAACTCCCAATGGAGCAGAAAATACCATCAAAGGCAAATTTTAAAAACTCTTCTTATTTTCACTAATAAAATATTAAGCTCATAATTAAAAGTACCATTTTAAAGGAATACCAAATTATTGGTCTGCCTTGGCACCCTCATGTGGTGGTCCAGCCCTGCCTCCTGCCAGCTGTCTTCAACTCCAAGGAGTGGTGAAGCTAAAAAACCCTAAGCCTGAAAAATCCCTTCCCCATTAGGGAAGCAGATCCCCATCAGAGCAGTCAACTTTTGCTTTGTGAGACAAATAGGGAAACTGAGGCATAGAAAGTATACATTAACAGTTGTCACAAATCAGTGCAGGAATCATAACTGCCATCTTGAGATGGGGAAGAAAGCTGTGATCAATGGTACTATAAGGGACTCAGACAAGAGGGAGAGCACAAGGCTGTGAAGTTGACCGTTTTGTCATTATTTCCACCTATTTCCTGCTACTGATCCTCTGTACTGCTCTTTCCACTCATACAATGATATTATCCAGAGACCCCATGACATTCCTGAGCCGATCTGGAGTCCCAGCACTCAGGTGTTTTTAAATGAGTCCCTACCCTAAAGGAAACTTACCTGGGCTATGTCTGATTTCTCTAGGGCTTGTAATTATATGAAATTTCAAATATATATGAAGTACACTGAAGTCAAAAGAACAGTATAATAAAGGCTGATGTACATGTCACCCAGCTTCAATGATTATCAAAACTCTGCCATTCTTGCTTCATCCATTATACCACTAACCACCTAACCACCACTCAACTATTACCACTTTTTACAGGTTTTTTTAGTTTATTTATTTTTTGAGAGAGAGAGAGAGAACAAGCAGGGGAGGGGGAAAGAGAGAGGGGGTGATATAGAGAATCTCAAGCAGGCTCTGCACTGTCAGTGGAGAGCCTGGTGTGGGTTTGAACTCATGAACTGTGAGACCAAGTCCTGAGCCGAAATCAAGAGTTGGATGCTTAACCAACTGAGCCACCCCCCGCCCCCCACTGGTGCCACTATAGTTCTTTTAAGGTAAGATTTATAGACATTGAAATGCACACATTTTAGCTATACAAGTTATATGTAATCCACATGCCAATAATTAAGATACAGGACTTTTCAAGACACCTGGAAAGTGCCTTCATGTCCCTTCTCAGTCAATCCTCATGCCTATGCCCATCCCAACTCAAGGTAACCAGTTTTTCCTCCCATTTTTATTTAGTTTCACCTGTTCTAGAACTTCACATAAATGGAAAAATTTAGTATATATAATTCATTTCCCTGTTTCTAGATACCTGGGCTGTTTCTTATTTTATGCTATTGTGAATAAAAGTACTATGAACATTAAATCGCAGGTCTTTTTATGTAGATATGTTGTCATTTACTTTGGAAAATACCTAGGAGTGAAAATTACTTTGTCAAAGGTAGATATATGTTTAACTTTATAAGAAGCTGCTAAGATTATTCTGTTTTATATTTCCATTGTGATATATGAGATGTTCATTACACTACATCCTCACCAATATTTGGTGTTATAAGTCTTTTTTTTAATGTTTTATTTATTTTTGAGACAGAGAGGGACAGGGAATGAGCAGGGAAGAGGCAGAGAGAGAGGGAGACACAGAATCTTTAGCAGGCTCCAGGCTGTGAACTGTCATCACAGAGCCCAATGTGGAGCTCAGACCCATGAACTGTGAGATCATGACCTGAGCCGAAGTCAGATGCTTAGTCAACTGAGCCACCCAGGTACCCCTTAAGTCTTTTTAATATTATTAATTTTAATGGTTATATAAAGTATCTCACTGTGTTATTAATTTACATCTCCCTGATGACTAATGATATTGAGCATGTTTTTATCTGGCCATTCATGTAATTTCCTTTGTGAAGGATTTGTTCCAATCCTTTGCCAATTTTTCTGTGTTGTCTTTTTATTATTAAGTTGTAGGCAACCCTTATACACTTTATATAAAAGTACTTTGCATATGTTTTAGAAATACTTTCTCCACCTCTGTACTTGCTTGTTATTAATTGTCTTGTCAGACAAAATCTTTATCAAAATTTTCTTTTACAGTCAATGCTTTCTGCATTCTGTCTAAGAAATCTTTGCCTGCCTCCAAATCAGGAAGGTACAGTCCTGTTTTCTATAAGCTTTATAGTTTTAACTTTCCCTTTGGAGTCTGTGATCTGTCTTGAATTAATTTTTGTGTATGGTGTGAGGTAGGGTTAAAATGTACTTTTTTTCTCATAAAGATCTATAGTTGTTCAGCATTGATTCTTGACTTTCATTTTCCAATTGAATTGTTTTGCTGTCTTTGTCAAAATCAATTGGCTGTATAAGTTTAGATTTATTTTTGGACCCCTCACTTTCTGATTTATTGGTCTTTGTCTATACTCTGTCAGTACCACACCATCTGCATTAGGATAGCTTTAGAGGAGATTTTGAAGTCAAATAGTATAAATCTTTTATCATCTCCTCTCCAAAATTATCATGCTATTCTAGGTCTCTGCATTTCCATATACATTTTTTATATAGCTTGTAATTTTCTATTTAAAATGCCTGTTGAGGTCCAGAAGAACATGGCAGAGAAGTAGAGTGCTCTGTACTTACTGCCTATGTCTCTCAAACAAAGAAGGGCTGAAGCCAAAGGACTCTGAACCCCAAAAGTCTGGGAGAGAAGGAGATGGAGTCTACTAAGAAGATAGCCTCAATAGGGTTACTTCAAGGAAAAAACCAAAGCACCCGTGGTGGAGAGTCTAAAACATCACTACAAGAAGGGAAATAAAATAACCAAAGTTATAAAAACAGAGAGCAAGTAACATTCTTCAAAAAACACCTCCTGAGATTAGGAGGAACTTAACGGAGGACCATGGGGGAGAGGAAGGGGAAAAATAGTGGGTGAGAGGGAGGAAGGCAAACCATGAGAGACTCTTCAATGCCAAGAACAAACTAAGGGCCGATGGGGGTTGGGGGGAAGAGAAGGGGGGTGATGGGCATGGAGGAGGGCACTTGTGGGGATGAGCACTGGGTGTTATATGGAAATCAACTTGACAATAAACTATTTTAAAAAAATACCTCCTGAATGGCCAGGCCCTGGGCAGTGTATGAGTCTCCTTTAATACAGCAGTACTCACAGGTGGAGAGCACATAACAAGCTTTTAAAACTTACAAGAGACAGGAAGCTAGCCAAAATGACAAAATGGAAGAATTCTCCTCAAAAGAAATCCCAGGAAGAAGTGACAGCTAAAGAATTGATCAAAACAGATATAAGCAACATAACTGAACAAGATTTTAGAATAATAGTCATAAAATTAATCACTGGGCTTGAAAAAGTCATAGAAGATAGCAGAGACTCCATTACTGCAGAGATCAAGGATCTTAAAAATAGTCATGATGAATTAAAAAATGCTATAAATGAGGTGCAAAATAAAATGGAGCCAGCCACTAGTTGGATTAAAAAGGCAGAGGGGAGAATAGTTGATTAGAAGGTAAAATTATGGAACAAGATTAAACTGAGAATAAAAGAGATAAATTGATCCAGGAGCATGAAAGGAGAATTTGAGAACTGAGTGACGCAATCAAATGGAACAATATCCATATCATAGGAATTCCAGAAGAAGAGAGAGAGAATGGGGCTGAAGGGGTACTTGAACAAATTATAGCTGAGAATTTCCCCAACCTGGGGAAGGAAACAGACATTGAAATCTAAGAGACACAGAGGACTCCCCTCAGATGTAACTTGAATCCATCTTCTGGATGACATATCATAGTGAAACTGGCAAAATACAAGGATAAAGAGAATTATGAAAGCAGCTAGAGATAAACAGGCCTTAACATATAAAGGTAGACACAAAAGGGTAGTAGCAGACCTATCTACTGAAACTTGGCAGGCCAGAAAGGAATGACAGGAAATTTTCAATGGGATGAATAGGAAAAATATACAGCCAAGGATCCTTTATCCAGTAAGCCTGTCATTCTTCCCAAACAAACAAAAAACTGAAGGAATTCATCACTGCTAAACCAGCCCTACAAGTGATCCTAAGGGGAACTCTATGAGTGAAACGTTGCAAGGAACACAAGGTACCAGAGACATCACTATAACCATGAATCCTGCGGAGAACATAATGACTCTAAAGCCGTATTTTTCAACAAGAACACCCAATGTAAATGGACTAAATGCTCCAAACGAAAGACACAGTGTATCAGAATGGATAAAACACCAAGACCCATCTATATGTTGTCTACAAGAGACTCACTTTAGACCTGAGGACACCTTCAGACTGAAAGTGAGGGGATGGAGAACTATCTATCATGCTACTGGAAATCAAAAGAAAGCTGGAGTAGCCATGCTTATATCAGACAAATTAGACTTTAAAGTAAAGGCAGTAACAACAGATGAAGAAAGGCATTATATAATAATTACAGAGTCAGTCTATCCATCAGGAAGAGCTAACAATTATAAATGTCTACGCACTGGATTCAGGAGCACCTAAATATAAAAAACTATTAATCACAAACAGAAACAATCTTATGGATAAGAATGTGTTAATTGCATGGAACTTTAATATTCCACTTAGAGCAATGGATAGACCAACTAGACAGAAAATCACTAAAGAAACAATTGGACCAGATGGACTTGACAGACATATTTAGAACACTACATCCCAAAGTTGTGGAATTCATTTTCTTCTCAAATGCACATGGTACGTTCTCCAAGATAGATCACTTACTGGGTCACAAAGCAGCCCTCAATATATAAAAGAATTGAGATCATCCTATGCACACTTTCAGATCACAGTGCTACGAAACTTGAAATCAATCACAGGAAAAAGCCTGGAAAACCTCCAAAAGCATGGAGGTTAAAAAGAACACCTTACTAAAGAACGAATGGGCCAATCAGGCAAGTAGAGAAGAAATATAAAATATATGGAAACAAATGCAAATGAAAATACAACAATCCAAACTCTCTGGGATGCAGCAAAGGCAGTCCTAAGAGGAAAATACATTGCAATCCAGGACTATCTCAAGAAACTAGAAAAAGCCCAAATACAAAATCTAACAGCATACCTAAAGGAACTTGAAGCAGAACAGCAAAGACACCCCAAACCAAGCAGAAGAAGAGAAATAATAAAGATCAGGACAGAAATAAACAATATAGAATCCAAAAAAACAGCTGAACAGATCAATGAAACCAAGAGTTGTTTTTTTAAAAAAAATATAAACAAAATTGATAAACCTCTAGTCAGGCTTCTCAGAAAGAAAAGAGAGAGCATTCAAATAGACAAAATCATGTATGAAAATGATTTATTACAACTAATCCCTCAGAAATACAAGCAATTATCAGGGAATAATATGAAAAATTATATGCCAACAAACTGGACAACTTAGAAGAAATGGACAAATTCCTAAACACCCACACACTACCAAAACTCTAACAGGAAGAAATAGAAAATCTGAACAGACCCATAACTAGTGAAGAAATTGAATCAGTTATCAAAAATCTCCCAACAAATAAGAGTCCCGGACCAGATGGCTTCCCTGGGGAATTTTACCAGACATTAAAACAGAGTTAATACCTATTCTTCTCAAGCTATTCCAAGAAATAGAAATGGAAGGAAAACTTCTGGACTCATTCTATGAAGCCAGCATCACTTTGATTCCCAAACCAGAGATCCAGCAAAAAAAGAGAACTACCAGCCAATATCCTTGATGAATATGGGTGCAAAAATCCTCAACAAGATACTAGCAAATTGAATTCAACAGCATATAAAAAGAATTATCCACCATGATCAAGTGGGATTCATTCCTGGGTTGCAGGCTGGTTCAATATTCACAAATCAATCAATGTGATATATCACATTAACAAAAGAAAAGATAAGAACCATGTGATCTTGTCAATAGATGCAGAAAAAACATTTGACAAAATACAGCATCCTTTCTTAATAAAAACCCTTGAGAAAATCGGGATAGAAGGAACTTCCTTAAGCATAATAAAAGCCATTTATGAAAAGCTTACAGCTAATTTCATCCTTAATGGGGAAAAACAGAGAGCTTTGCCCCTGAGATCAGGAACACGACAGGAATGTCCACTCTCACCACTGTTGTTTAACATAGTGTTGGAAGTCCTAGCGTCAGCAATCAGACAACAAAATGAAATAAAATTCATCAGAATTGGCAAACATGAAGTAAAACTTTCACTTTTTGCAGACGACATGATACTCTACATGGAAAACCCAAAAGACTCCACCAGAAGTCTGCTAGAACTGATCTATGAATTCAGCAAAGTTGCAGGGTACAAAATCAACATACAGAAATCGGTTGCATTTTAATACACCAATACTGAAGCAACAGAAAGAGAAATAAAGAAACTGCTCCCATTCAGAATTACACCAAAACCCATAAAATACCTCGGAATAAACCTAACCAAAGATATAAAAGATCTGTATGCTGAAAACTAATGAAGGAAATTGAAGAAGACACAAAGAAATGGTAAAACATTCCATGCTCATGGATTGGAAAAATAAATATTTTTAAAATGTCAACACTACCCAAAGTAATCTACACATTCAATGCAATCACAATCAAAATCACAAAAACATTCTTCTCAAAGCTAGAACAAACAATTCTAAAATTCATATTTTATGGAACCACAAAAGATCCTGAATAGTCAAAGTAATATTGAAGAAGAAAACCAAAATGGGAACCATCAGAATCCCAGACTTTAGCCTCTACTACAAAGCTGTAATCATCAAGACAGTATGGTATTGGTACAAAAACAGACACATAGACCAATGGAATAGAATAGAGAACCCAGAATTGTATCCACATATGTATGGACAATTAACCTTTGACAAAGCAGGGAAGAGTATCCAATGGAAAAAAAGAGAGCCTCTTTAACAGATGGTGCTGGGAGAACTAGAGAGCAACATGCAGAAGAATGTAACTGGACTACTTTCTTACACCATACACAAAAATAAACTCAGAATGGATGAAGGACCTGAATGTGAGACAGGAAACCATCAAAACACTAAGGAAGAAAGAAGGAAAAAACCTCTTTGACCTCAGCTGCAGCAATTTCTTACTCGACACATCTCCAAAGGCGAATGAATCAAAAGCAAAAATGAACTATTGGGAACTCATCAAGATAAAATGCTACTGCACTGTAAAGGAAACAATCAACAAAACTAATGGGCAATGGACAGAATGGAAAAAGATAGTTGCAAATAACATATCGGATAAAGGGCTAGTGTCCCCCTTGATGTACCAAGAAGAGCACAGCATATTTTCTGAGATATTCCTACCACAAGTTCATGGCCAAGTCTAGATATACAACCCACAGTGAGGGGTCTCCTCACAGACCTACAGAATAAAAGGTCTATGCTCTTGTTTTTAAACTGTTACAATTTTTAAATTTTATTTTTGAGAGAGAATCATGTGTGCCAGTGGGGGAGAGTCAGAGAGAGAGAGGGAGAGAGAGAGAATCCCAAGCAGGCTCTGTGCTGTCAGCACAAAGTTGGACACAAGGCTCAAGCCCACAAGCCTTGAGCCAAGATCAAGAGTTGGGTACTTAACCAACTGAGCCACCCAGGAGCCCCTAACTTAGCATTTTTTTAAATTGAGCTATAATTGACACATAACATTATATTGTCCAGGCATACAACATGATTCAGTATTTGTGCACACTGAGAAATGATCACCACAATATGTCTCGTTACCATCCATCACCACACATCATTATGAAATTTTTTTCTTGTGATGAGAACTCTTTTAATTTTTTAATGTTTATTTATTTATTTTGAGAAAGAGAGGGAGAGCAAGTAGGAGAGAGAGAGAGAGAGAATCACAAACAGGTTCTGTGCTGTCAGGTCTTGAACTCACAAACCATGAGATCATGACCTGAGCTGAAATCAAGAATCAGAAGTTTGACCAACTGAGCCACCCAGGTGCCCCTTTTGTAATGAGAATTTTTAAGATTTAATCTCTTAACAACTTTCAAATATACAGCACAGTAGTATTGACTATAGTCATCATGCTGTACCTTACATCCCATGACTTATTTATTTTGTAACTAGAAGTTTATACCTTTGACCCCATTCACCCATTTTGTCCACCTCCTCCCATCACACCTCCCCTCTGGCAACCATCAATCCATTCTCTATATCTATAAGCTTGGCTTTTTGTCTTGTTTTGATTTGTTTGTTTATTTGTTAGATTCTACATATGAGTGAAACCATATAGTATTTGTCTCTCTCTATCTGACTTATTTCACTTAGCATAATACTGTCAAGTCCCCTCCATCTTGTTGTGAATGGCAAGATTCCATTTTTTATGGCTGAGTAATATTCCATTGTGTATCTATACCACAATTCTTTATCCATTCATCCATTTATGGATGCTTGGGCTGCCTCCATATCTTGGCTCTTGTAAATAATGCTGCCTTGAACATGGGGATGAATATATCTTTTTGAATTAGTATTTTCATTTTCTTCTGATAAATACCCAGAAGTAGAAATGCTTGATTATAGTTCTATTTTTAACTTTTTGAGGAACTTCCACACTGTTTTCCACAGTGGCTACACCTGTTTGCATTCCCAACCGTAGTGCAGAGGATTCTCCTTTCTCCACCTCCTCGAAAAGGCCTGTAGTCTTGCAGATCGAGGACCTCTTCTACACTGGAGGACACCTCAGAAACATGACAAGTAAATGCAAATGTGTGCTCCTGGCCCAGATAGAAAAAAATAGACACTGGGAAAGACAGTTGGTGAAATCTGAATGGTTCAGAAGTAGTGTTACAGTAGTTTGGGCTTTCTCCTTTGGATGGTTGCAGGCTAGCTCTGTAGGAGTATGTCCTTGCAGGGTGGAATAAATACTGGAGTATTTTGGGTGAGTGGTATTGCTGCAACTTGCTTTCAAATTGATCAGAAAAAGAATAATGACAGTGGACGTGTGTGTGTGTGTGTGTGTGTGTGCGTGCGTGGGCATGTGTGTGTGTGTGTGTTTACAGAGACTGAGCTACTAAATATGGCACATGATAGATCTGAACTGAAAGAGGACTGAACTACCTCCATTTTGATCTCAAACTTTCTTTGTTTTTGTTTTTAAGTTTATTTATTTTGAGTGAGAGTGTGAGAGAGGGCACTCAGGGCTTAAACTCATGAACCATGAGATCATAACCTGAGCAGAGATCAACAGTGACATTTAACCCACTGAGCCACCCCGGTGCCCCATTGACCTCAAGCTTTCTTATTAATTCCTTCTCAGCTTATCTCTTTTTGACCCCCAGCTTATCTCTTTTTTTTTTTTTTAAAGTTTGTATTATGCTATTTTAATTTTTTTTTAATGTTTTATTTATTTCTGAGAGACAGAGAGAGAGAAAGACAGCATGAGCAGGGGAGGGTCAGAGAGAGAGGGAGTCACAGACTGAAACAGGTTCCAGGCTCTGAGCTGGCAGTCAGCACAGAGCCCAACGCGGGGCACGAACCCACGAATTGTGAGATCATGACCTAAGCGAAAGTCGGACGCTTAACCGACTAAGCCACCCAGGCGCCCCGACCCCCAGCTTATCTCTTAACTCTTAATTCAGGCAAACGACCCTGTGGGCAAAGCATCCCAGGATGGGAATGGGAAACTACCCCTTTAAGCAATAGAACCCCCACTGAGCCAGCCAGACCCCATGAGACTGACCCCGAAGCAATGATCCACCTGACCTTCACTGCCACCAGACAGGACTCACTGACCCTTGTCCCACATTCTCCTTACTTAAATCTGGAAGTACTTTCAGCACTTTGGAGATAGTCTTTGAGGCATTAGTTCCAGTGTTGGTCTCACTGAAATCAATTCCTTTCTTGTTTTGCCACCACTCATCCCTCTGCCTTTGGATTTTGGCAGTAGCGAGTGGCCAAGCCTATCTGTTTGGGGCCTCCCTGGAGCCAGGTGCTCTTTCACCCCAGCTACAGGGCTACAGAACTATTGGGGAATCTGAGTATCTGAATGAAGGTACTATGGGAGTTCTTGTACCATTCTTTCAACATTTTTGTATGTTTAATGTAATTTCAAAATCAAAAGAGAGGTTCTGGTGAGGGACATTCCCAGGCACATGAGACATAAAGGTACCATATTGAATGAATAAGGTTTCTTTCAGGAAAGACAAAGCCTCACACCTTCTCTTCCACTCAGTCTCTAAGAAGGGCCACACTCCCTCTTTTCTCTGTAGTTGGTGAAACTCTCCAGGGCACAGCTCATGGAAACATTTCCCTAAGTTTCTTTCTGAAAAGTAACCAATTTCTATTGTAATGGCCATAGAGTAAGACTCATTCTAGATCCTTGAGGTTGAAATTCATTGATGGAGCCATCCAACAGGTTTACACAGGAAGATAGATTTCATCTCCAGGTAAAAAAGAAGTTGGGTACTTTCTAAGCATAAAATGTATTACCTAGGAGGCTGCCTGGTGCTGGGCAGATTCTTACCTGGGGAGCATTCTTCCCAGAGGGGCAAACCTGAGAGAGGGGCTCCTAGAGAGCCAGAGGGGCTCCACCTACCACCACCATCACCTCACTGGTTACTGATGAAAGTATGTTGTATAATAAGGAGTTTGGCTGGTCTTTGCCCTTGATTCTGGGGTGGGAGCCTCTGAACCCTTGGGATTTCATAAGTGGTAGTGTCTTTGTTGTTCATGGTGTGCCTCTTGGACCACATCTGTATTTATGCTAATGAGGTGAGTCATGGTGGGTCCCTAGATAGTCTCAGGATAGGGGTTTGAGTCTCAGGATTGGAACTTTGAGCCATGTGATATCAGCCTGGCCTCTAGGGAAAGGAGGAGAACTAGAGAGTCAAATTACACTGCCAATGAGTCAACCAATGAATCAATCAGCTGATCAACAATGATAATAAAACCCCAATAAAAACTCTAGTTCAGGTGAGCTTCTTGGTTTGTAATGCCCATTGGTATGCCTGGAGGGTGAATTGTCCTAAGGAAATGGAAACATTGTGTTTGGGGGTGTCTTATACTTCATCCCATGCATCTCTTCATTTGGCCAGTCCTGATTTGTATCTTCTATAATAAAACTGTAATCATCCCGAGTTCTGAGAGTCATTATAGCAAATTAACAAACCAGGGGGATGGGTGGAAGGAACTCCCAAATTTGCAGTGTGGGTGCTCTGGGAACCCTGGAGCCTGTGGCTGGGTTTTGAGGAGGGGTATCTTGCATCAGACCGTGCCTTCAACCTGCAAAGTGTGTGTGAGCTCCAAAACTGTGTTGTGTCAGAACTGCACTGCAAAGTGAACGAACCCTTTAGGCTCCTGGGTAGGGAAACAAGGCTGCCCACCACGGGTGACACAGAGCAATAACTTAGGAGTCACACAAACCCAGTTCTGACATATACTTTAGGAGGCTGACAAGCCAGTCTTCTTTGTTCTGTTCATCCTGGTCATATGAAGCCACAGAACGTTCTTTCCCTCAAACCAGCAGCAACTTCCTCTGACATATTCACTTTGCAAAGCACCGTTGGGAGCCCCAGTGCACACACAGAGCCCCCACTCAAGGAACGTCCATTCAGTGGATGGGAAGAAGACAGTGGCTTAATTGTAGGGGGCCCACAGTGGGATGGGGAATCAGTTTACAAGAAGAGGAACTTGGAGGTTTGTTTGACACAATCTCTCACCATGGCGGCTTTTGTATCAGCCCTGCCCCCCTCCATCTTACTGCCTCTTCTCTGATGTTCTCACAGTTTCTTGAGCAAACGGTGGGAGCAGAAAAACCAGCCCTCTGCCCACAGCTCATAAGTTGTCATTAATATTTCTCTCTCTATTAATAAATCACTTTTTAAAAATAACAGTTTAGACGTTTAACTACTCACTAAATTGCCATAAGTTATGTGACAGAAAAAAAAGCTGCCTTAATTTTATTACTTGTTATTTAGATAAACCCAGGATGGTTTTTTGTTGTTGTTATTGTCTTTTACTTTTCTTTCTTTCTTTTTTTTAAAGTAGGCTTCACGTCCAGCATGGAGCCCAATGTGGGGCTTGATTGAACTCAGGACCCTGAGATCAAGACATGAGCTAAGATCAAGAGTCAACACTCAACTGACTTAGCCACCCAGGCATTCCCCAGGATATATATATTTTTTCTTTTGCTAGAGGAAAACCTTCACTTCTACCCTTGGGAAGGTTGCTGAAAAGCAAACCCTCACACTGTCCCTGGCTCACACCTTCTTGCATACAGTGGAATTTCTATGGCTTTTCTTCCTGTTTGGCTAACATTGATTTATTTGCTTTATCAGATAGTGTGAAGACCCCAAACCACCTTTGCCTCTCTATTCCCTGGCATTTCCTCTTGTAGGCCAGAAACAAAGAAAAGGTAGGACTGAAGACTTGTCCACATGCAGGATAATTTATTTCCCAAAAGAAAATGTCACCCAAGCAATTAAGGATTGAGGCCACTTTCCCTCTCTTTTATTGGTAATTGGGTAATTTTCTTTTTCTATCTGAAACAGATTTTTGTAACTAGTGTGAGGTATGGCTTAAAGTAAATTTGTTTTCACAAGGATATCTAACATTAAGTTATTATATGTGTTGGGCTATTTCTTCTCTCTTTTTCTGTTCCTTTGATCTAAAGGTCTAAGTTTGTACCTCAGTCACATTTTATCACATATTTAGTAATCTCTGTAGGCTCATGATTTTCTCAGTTCACCTTTTTTTTGTTTGTTTGTTTTTAACAAAACACCTAACCTTGTTGTTGTCATTTGAGCTTATTAAACACATTCATGTTAGTGGCTGGACAACTGAAATGACTTCATGGCCCTCCATTGGAATTGCTCATGGCTTGCCTAAGGTCACAGCCCTTTCTGGGGGCAGTCCACATCAGGGCATGGTGTCTTCAGGGGCTTAAAGGCCCTGTCTTTCCAGGGCAACTGGGTGGCTCAGTTGGTAAGCATCTGACCCTTGATTTTGGCTCAGTTCATGATCTCACAGTTCGTGAGTTTGAGCACCGCATTGAACTCCATGCTGATAGTGCAAATCCTGCTTGGGATTCTCTCTCTCTCTCTCTCTCTCTCTGTCTCTTTCTGTCCCTCCCCCACACTCTCTCTTTCTCTAAATAAATAACCTTAAAAAAAATAAAATAAAGACCCTGTCTTTTCATCTCAGCACAAGAGCTCTCTGTGGAGCTCTCTGTGGTGGGTCTATAACACACCCCACCCTTTCCCTCTGCCTGATTCAGCTTTGGTCACTGCCCCCAGGAGAGTTTCATGAGAGGACCCACTGACGCAGCTCTTGGGTGCAAACCTGTAGATCAGGGTCTGCTTCACGGGACTCCCACCAGGGGTACTGTCTTTCACATTGCTTTCCTGGTTTGATCTCACTGCTTCCTCCTTGTTCTAGGAAGGCAAAATGCTCCTCTTTAAAAAAAACAAAACAAAAAAACCCACCACCTTTTTAATGTTTATTTATTTTTGAGGGAGAGAGACAGAGACAGACAGAGCATGAATGGGGGAGGGGCAGAGAAGAGAGTAAGACACAGAATCCAAAGCAGGCTCCAGGCTCTGAGCTGTCAGCACAGAGTCCGAAGTAGGGCTCAAATCCACCAACTGCGAGATCAAGACCTGAGCCGAAGTCAGATGCTTAACTGACTGAGCCACCCAGGTGCCCCAAATTGCTTCTCTTCTTAAAGATGACTGAATTTACACTTTTAATAAATTAAAGCCTTAGTTTGAAAATATCCTGTTTAAATTCTATTTATAAAGTCTCCACTTTGATATTGAGGGCAAATTTAAACAGAAGACTTTTGTTGTAATCTGCATTGGTTCTCATTTGCTATGTGCTAGGATAGGAGGCAAAGTTTTTAGCTTGAGGCATAAAAATCTCATCTCCCTTTCTTGCCTCAATATGCTGTCAGCTCCAGCCTCCCTACCAAGCAGAGCATACTCTCTCCCTGCCTGGAAGATCTCTGACTCCTCTCCCCTCTCCACTCTCCCCTCTCCCCCTCCCCTCCCCTCCCCTCCCCTCCCCTCCTCTCCTCTCCTCTCCTCTCCTCTCCTCTCGTGAGCTGCTGGGCCCAGTCAGCACTGTGAGGTCTTCCCTGACATGCACTGATAGGGTTTGTTTCCTGCCCTGGGTCCCCAAAGAACTTTTTATATACATCTTGTAAGATACTGTTATGGGTTAAACTGTGTTCCCCCACAAAAAAAAATTTGTTGAAATCCTAACCACCAGTGCCTTAGAATGTGACCTTGTTTGGAAATAGGGTCATTACAGACTAACCAAGTTAAAATGAGGTCATTAGGGTGGACCCTAATCGATATGACTGGTGTCCTTATAAGAAGGGGAAGTTTACATAGAGGGAAGCATGCACCCAGGGAGAAGTGGCCATGTATGAAGTTGAGGATTTCAGTGACATGTCTATAAGACAAGGAACACCAAAATATGGATGGCAAGCCACTAGAAACCAAAGAGAGGCAAGGAGAATCTTTCTCCACAAGTTTTAGAGGGAATATGGTCCTGCCAACACCTTGATCTTGGACTTCTAGCCCCCAAAACTCTGAGACAATGCCTTTTTGTTGTTTAAAATTACCACACTCATGGTATTTTGTTATGGTACTCCTAAGAAATGAATTGAGATGTTTATATTTGTCCACGTTGGCCTTTCTAGCTTTTCAAATCCAAAGTCAGAAGCCAAATCTGACATACAAATTCATCCCCTACTCCAAGCCCAGTGCTTGGTACAGATATTTGAAGAATGAATGAATGATGGATGGATGGATAGATGGATGGATGAATATAAGTCACCTCTCTGGCTAACAAGCAGGGGTTACAAAGGACAGAGACTCATGGTCAAAATGTTCAAGAGATCAGGAGTGTGGTGATTAGGCCATGGCTGTATGGTCTTGGCCAGGTCACCTAACTTTATTTTCTCATCTGTAAAATGGGAAAATATCTCTTCCACTATGGGATTTTTGGTGGGACTAAATAAAGTAGTATGTGGCATAAATAAACAGAGCAGTTATTAAATTACAAGCATGTTAACTATTTCTTCCTTCATCTTCTAAAGGGGTTTCTGTGCACCAGCCAATTCCTGGATTTCTTTAGCATAAACTTGGTGATGGGGAAGGTAAAGTGGAGAGGTCTCAATCCAATTGGATCTGACTTACACTGAAAGAAGCAAACAATGACTGAAGGAAGAAAAAATAACAGATCTTGAAATAAACAATAGAGGAAAGAAAGTAAAGAGGCTGCCTGGGCCAGAGTTCAGGAACCCAAAAGTGCAAGTAAAGATGTTTCTGGATAACAGCCTATCCAAATGGATATTAAGAAATGATTATGAGAATTTTAAGAAATTTTGCCATCTTGAAAGTGAAACCCCAATGTTACTTTTCTCCTAAAGAGAATAAAATTTTAATTTGATTTTCAGTTCTTTTTAGATGATAGACTAATATCATTTGGAATGTGACTGTACTAAGACTAGCTTTGAGGGAAAAGTAGGCTGGCCAGCTTCATGTGGGTTACAGATACATAAGGAGCTTATCACAGTGGTTGGCACAGAGTAGGCCTCAATAAATGGTGATCATATCATGATGGGAAGACAGAGGAGAAGGGATAGGCATGGGATCAGAAGGGGTAAGCCAACTTGGGGAGCTGGATTAATTAACTCAAGAAGTCTATAACTGAGATACAAATTTTGAGATCCTACAGGTCATGATCTTGTGGTTTGTGAGTTTGAGCCCCACATGTGCTGTCAGCACAGAGCCTGCTTTGAATCCTCTGTCTGTCTCTCTCTCTCTCTTGCTCTCTGCCCCTCCCTTACTTGTGTGTTCTCTGTCTCTCTAAATAAGTAAATAAACTTTAAAAAAAGAATTAAAGAAAGATTTTTTTCAGAGCCTAAGATGGAATTCAAGGGTGCCTGGGCCAGAGGGTCCTGAGATTCTCTGTGCCTGAGAGGGAATTGGCACCTTTGGAGGCCCACCCGATGGTAGTGGTTAAAGGAAGAAGAGAGAGCCATGGTTGCCAGTATTCCAACAGCCATTTAGCTCTGTACCAGGAGCACAGGTGGTTGAAGAAAATAGTTTCTGGAAAAGGTATCTTATAACATTTCCAAGAGGAAGCCAGTACTAGCAGCAACAGGAGGCTGAAGTGTGATAAATGAGCCTTGTTAGGATGTTAGGTCATGGCCATGAAGAAAGTGGTTGGGAAGAGAAAAGTTACTTCCTTCTACTTGGAGCAAGCAAGCCATGAAAGGTTTTATGTTTCCAGGGCAAAAGCTCACTATAGCAGGCTCCTTCCTCTTCCTGTCTACCACACATAGAGCAAGGAAGTAAAGCCCTAAAGAAGTACAAAAATCAGGTCAAAAAGGCAACAAGAGTCCTTCTCTTTAAATTACTTGAACAGAACATAAGAGGTGTCTCTGAGAAATAAAAATATTCTTTTAAAATAAGACCATTTTGTCAAATGTTTGGATTTACTAATAAACCACAAGGAAGGGCTCTTGATGCCCAACTGAAATTTGGGAAGACTGAAGACCATTACAGATCAGCTAGGAAAGTGCCAGATGGATTTCACATACTTCTTTGAAAAATTACCCTACTAACTAAGTCTTTATAAAGGATGATTTTTTTAAAGTAGTTTTCATGCCCAGCACAGAGCCCAACGTTGGACTTGAAGTCAAAACCCTGAGATCAGACCTGAACCGAGATCAAAAGTTAGATTTCACCAATTTAGCCACCCAGGGTACTCTAAGGGGTGATTTTATGATTCATCCACTGTAAGGATGCAGTGGGTGCCTCAGAACAGGAGAGGCTGGTTATGTGGGTCACTTTAACATGATCGGTGAAATTTTATTTCTCACACAGGGTGATAGGTTTGGGGTGATCATTTCACTGTAATGTTCTGTAACTCACATCTGTGAGTCTCAGAGAGTGCAGCTGGCTTTTGGGGCTGGACAATTCTTGGTTGTGTGGTCCCATTCAACACCAACAGCCTGATGGATACTTTGCCTCGGGCCCCAGTCATCCTGATCATGATAACAATGTGACAATCAAAAAAGGAGGCTCCTACATATTTGGAAATGCTACCTTCCAGGAAGTGTGGAATGGCCCCCAGGGGAAATGCTGACTCATCTCTTTAGTACTTGTTTTCTTCTACACAGAGCAATCATTACATAAGAGAGCCTCTCAATGATTCCTTTCCATGCATTCAACAATTATACATTGAACCTGTGACATGTATTGGCCCTATTCCAGGTGCCATGGATATATGTGGATATAACAGTGACAAGACAAAGTCCCTGCCGAGAGGAACTCTCATCTCAGTTTGATACCAAAGAGATATACATGCTATATTAAGAATTAGAAAAGTGTTCCTATCTTTGACTTAGTTCTATGGTGGAAGCATGCTATGGATTGAATGCCTGTTTACCTCCAAATCCATATGATGAAGCCCTAATCCCCAGTGTGATGGTATCTGGAGATGGACCCTTAGGAAGTAATTATGTAATGAAGGTGAAGCCCTCATGAATGAGGTTACTGCCCTTGTAAGAGAGACAAGAGAGAGATGAGATCTCTCTCTGCTATGTAAGGACACAGCAAGAAAAGTGGCCATCTGCAGGTCTGCAAGGAGGCCCTCACAAGAACCTGATTGCCATCTTGGACTTCCAGTTTCCAAAACTGTGATAATACATTTCTGTCATTTATGCCCCCCAGTCTGTGGTATTTTATTATAATAGCCAAAGCAGAGGAGGACAAAGCATAAACTGCAGAAATGATTCAAAATGTAGGGGTGCCTGGGTGGCTTAGTCGGTTAAGCGTCCGACTTTTGCTCAGGTCATGATCTCGCGGTTCGTGGGTTCGAGCCCCGCATCGTGCTCTGTGCTGACTGCCAGCTCAGAGCCTGGAGCCTGTTTCAGTCTGTGACTCCCTCTCTCTCTGACCCTCCCCAGCTCACGCTGTCTCTCTCTCTCTCTCCTAGAAATAAATGAAAAATATTAAAAAAAAAAAAAAAAAAAAGAAATGATTCAAAATACAGAGGGGCACCTGGGTGGTTTGAGCATCCAACTTTGGTTCAGGTCTTGATCTTGTGGTTTACGAGTTCTAATCCCTTGTTGGGCCTGCTGCTTTCAGCACAAAGCCCACTTAGGATCCTCTGCTCCCCTTTCTCTCTGCCCCTCCCCCTCTCACACATACCCACTCTCTCAAAAATAAACATTTAAAAATGACTCAAAATACGGAAGTAAACTGTGTACAAAGAAACTCACTGTAGAAAATTTTTAAATAGCAAAGTCCTCACAGCAAGCCAATCTAAATAGTTTGAAAAGGGCCATGAAAATCATGGGAGGGCAGCACAAGGTTTATATGCTAGTTTTAAAAATTATCTAAAGAGTTTGGAAAACTTTTCAAAAATGGTTCTATTGTAATAAGTGGGAGGTATAGGATATGAAATCATATACAAAGAATGATAGTGCTAGGAGCTGAAACAAATAAATCCAGAATGAAATATATCAAAATGTGAACTGTACTGTTTTGAAGTAGTGCATATCCACACATACATTTTTATTCTTCCAGGTTTCCTGTGTTTGAACTTTCGTATACAATGTGGTAGTTCAGAGGATGGCCTCAGGAGTAAGAAACCATTTCATTTCTGATTTGCTTTGTGAGTTTGCACAAATTAACTTCTCTGCTCTGGATGCTTCATTTGTAAACTGTAAACATTCTCCTAACTCATTGGAGTTCTCTCGAGGAGTAAATGAGCTCATATAAGTAAAGAGCTTAGTGTAATGCCTATGCACAGTAGTGCTAAATAAAATGCTATTAGTAGTATTGGATGAACACGCATTCATCTTGTAAGTTGTTGGATTCTACTTTCTAACATCATGCTGAAGATTTTTGCATCAACATGTTCACGAGAGATATTGGTCTGTAGTTTCCTTTTCATATATATCATTAATAAATTCATTTTATAATTGCAAAAGAACCTTCAAAAATAAATGTTTTAGTTTAACTGTTAAAATAGACTTGGTTATGCAGATTAGGCATAAAAAATCATATTCAAATGGTAGGAGCAGACATCATCTTCCAGCTTGAGACAAACGCCGTAGTTTATGCTTATGAACTTGGCTCATCTGCTACCAAGTGGAAAACTCATACACTACATAAAAGATCAACTTCTAAGAAACAAACTCCTTGTAAAATACAAAACTCTAAAATTAATATGCTCACTAGCCAGTAAATTCCACAGAGTCAGAGAGAAGAATGGCCAAAATTCACTCAAGACATGATGAAAATGAAGTAGAACAGATATTTTGCTTTCTAAATCCTAGAAAGCAGACCTCGCTGATGTAGCCACAAAAATATAATCTCTGAATCTACAGATACTCAAATGTTTATTAAGCTCATAAATCTTAGGCTAGAATTTTGGAGCCTTAAGTAAATTTAGAGATCCCTTAATGTGGCTCTGTTTTTAAATGAAGAAAGTGAGACCCAAGGAAGTCAAGTGATTTGTCCAAGAATATCCTGGAAATTCTACTTTGGACCAACTGAAATTCCATTACCCTTCCTACATGCTATTATTTATGAATGGCAATCTTCCTTCCAGTCAACTTCCTATTTGATCTCGATATCAAGTGATCTGGAAGATTACCGATCTCATTTGAGTACTCTCTAGACATCAGTTCATTCATTCATTCATTCATTTATTCCACAAACATCTATTAATTTCCCACTCTGTATTAGGCTCTATGTAGGCACTGGGAATATAATGGTAAGACACAGACCCCCACTCTCCAAGAGGCCACCTTTGTTTCCAGATGGACAAGAGGCAGTTATTGTCAATTTTAGATAGGGGAAATAGGAGTACTATGGTGCCTTCGCCAGCCACCTAATATCCACCCACAGACTTTCTCTTCTTTTCTGCCCCATCCAGCCTTCTCCTGTCACTTCTTCATAGACCCTTTAAAACTCTGAGTATACGGTGAATTCCTAGACCCTATAACATGACCTCATGCCCTGGGGCTTCCCACCATCTAAGTGATTCTGATCATCCTTCTCCAGGGAATGTGAGCCAGATGGGTATTTTGCAGGCAGAGGTTGAGTCCTTTGAGGCAGTGACCAGTCCCTGAGATTCTAATTCAATGAATTTGGGATGGGACTTGGAAAACTGGTATTTAAAAACTCTCTAGTGACTCAGATCATCTGCCTCATCTATAAAGACCATTGTAGTGGGTATATGAACCAATCTGCCAGCCCTATTTACAGCACCACTTGGGCACTTACTGCCACAGACCCAAGACATTACCCCCTGTACACATCAGATTAGTCAGAAGCCCTCTCTTCCCCACTGGAATTCGGAATTGAGACATGGAATTTGAGCCAGTAAATCTTTATTGGCTTTATAGCTGGAATCCATCCATTAATCCATCCACCCATCCATCCATCCATCCATCCATCGTTAAACAACTACTCATTAATTCATTCAGCAAATTGGGGACACAAAAACATGCCCTCTCTCATGGAACTTATTTTGTACCAGGGGTGGTGTTAATATGAATACGAATATCTCAGGTTCTGATAAGTACAAACAAAGCAGATACAGGCACCAGAATGGGGATGGCCTACAAGTCCTCTCTGATAAGGGGGCATTTGAATTATCCCCAAAGGAAGTAAGGGAGAGAGGACTGGCTTTGTGGAGCTAGAGCCTTCTAGGCAAAGAAACCGTATCATACAGAATCCCAAACTGTGCAGCCCCAGTGTGCTTGGTGCATTTTTGCAGCTGTGAAGAGGCCTTTGGGCTGAGGTAGAGAGGCCTGGGGAAAGTGACAGAAGGAAAGGCCAGAGAGTGGTAGGCCAGGGCTTGGCAAACCTGTTCTGTAAAAACTCCAGTTATTAATATTTTAGGCTTGAGGGCTATGTGGTCTGTATTGCAACTACTCAGTTCTGCTGTTGTAGCTCAAAGGCAGCTATAGACAATATGTAAATAAGTGAGTGTGACTGTGTCCCAATAAACGTTATTTACAGAAATGGGTGGTGAGCCATATTTGGCCTGCAGGCCAGTGCTTGCCAACATCAGTTGTCGGCCAATGTAAGAACTTTGGATTTTATTTTCAGTGAGAAAAGTAGCCATTGGGGAGATTAAAAGAGAGCAGTGAATATAAATAAATATAAACAAACAAATAAATAAAAGAGAGCTGTGAAATGCTCTAACGTATATCTGAAATACATCTCTCTAGCTGACTGATGTTTTAAAGATTCACTGTAGTCGCTTCTTGCAGAATGGACTACAGTGGGCTGTGGGCAGAAACAGGAGACAAGCACATCATTCTGTGTGACAGGTGGTGAGAAGGAAGTGGTCAGAACCCAGGTGTTCTGATGGTAGGGTTGACAGGATTTCCGGAAGGACTAAATGTAGTGTGTGAGAGAAAGAAAGAATTCATGAATGCCTTTGAGGTCTACAGCCTGAGACACAATTAATGGAGAGAGCAGAGCTGCAGTTACTGGAGTTGGGAAAGACTGGAAGGGTTTGAGGAGGGGATCATGGGTGTGATCCTTCATGGGGAAGTCAGATATCCAGTGGAGACAGTAAGCAGGCAGGTGGACACCTGAGCTGGAGGTCTGGGAGGAGATCATGGAGCCACTACTGCAAATTTGGTCACCAATTTCAAGCTATATGACTGGGTAATATTCAGTCAAGGGACCAGCCTATGGCATCCCATAGTGTGACAGTGTCATAGGAAACATCCTTCCAGGGCACAGGGTGGCCACAGGACATCCCGGACAGCAGTGGGGAAAAGTGGCATCAGCCCATGCTCACATATATAATACACATCCATATCCTTCCTAAACCCCAGAATCTGCGAATATAACCTCATTTGGAGAAAGGGTCTTTGCAGATGTGCTTAAGTTAAGGATCTCAAGCTGTGATCATTCTAGACTTCCTGAGTGGGACCTAAATTCAACGACAAGTGTTCTTCCAAAAGACACACAGACAAGAAGCACATGGAGGGGAGAAGAGGAGGGGATGTGAAGACTGAGGCAGAGATTGGAGTCATGTAGTCCTAAGCGAAGGAAGCCTGGAGCCACAGAAGCTGGAAGAAGCCAGGAAAGATTCTGCCTTTGAGTCCTGCCAACCCTTTGATATGGGACTTCCAGCCTCCAGAATGGTGGAGAAACAGCAGAGAACATATTTCTGCTGTTTAATAAGCCCCTGGTTTGCAGTAATTTTTTATCCCAACCCTAGGAAACAAATACAACAGCTATACAAGTTCTGAGTTCTCAACACACCTAAGGGATGATTTTTAAAAAGTGATTGAAGAACAAAATAATAAAAGTTATCATAACATCACTCTAAGAGTATTCATTCTGATTTGACAAAAGCCTCTATCTAACAGGGATATTCAGCAATGCGACTGCCAGGTTAAAAATAGAAACGTAAGCATAGGCACCTGCCTGCTAATTTGTCAATATAATGAATGTAGGCATCCAGATAAATACAGAGAGGCTCAGAACTCTGTGTTTGCCTGGCGCTCGCCTCTGCAGGCATCTGTGGGTGGGTGGGCTGGCCTGGTAAGCAAGCACAGGAAATGGGGAGGGGATGCAAAAAGAAGGAGTCCTTGTACACGTGTCTTTTTTTTAATATCACTGTGAGAATCTCTGTGATAATGTTTTGTGGTCTCCTGGCTGAACCCTTTCCTCTCAGGTTTTCAGAGACTGTCCTCATGTATGGTGTGCTAGCCTTGCATGGCTCTGTTTGTTCTCCAAAGGGCAACCTTTCTTTTAAAAACAGCAACTTTCCAGGATAAAGACTTGCTTTTGTGCTTCAACCTTGTGGTCTCACCCTGAGAGACATCTGAAGGAAGGCAGCAGGGCTTGTTCTGGGAACAAAGAACCTAAGACCATGAACGTTGGGGCTGGAGACATCTCCTCTGACCACATGGGGTTGCTGACCTTGTGCTGTAGACCATTTGGGCTGATGTAACAGAGTGCCACAGACCACAAATATTTATATCTCATGGTTCTAGATGCTGTAAGTCCAAGCTTAAGGTGCCAGCAGATTCAGTTTTTGGTGAGAGCTTTCTCTCTGGTTCACAGATGACTGGTTTCTCTCTGGGTCCTCACATGGCAGACAGAGCTCTGGTCTCTCTCCCTCTTCTTGAAAGGACACTAATCTCATCATGGGGGTCCCATCCTCATGATTTCATCTAGACCTAATCACATCCCCAAGGCCTCACCTCCTAATACCATCACATTGGGGGTTAGGACTTCAACATACGAATTTGTGGGGTTGCAAGGAACACAACCATTCAGTCCATAGCACCCATTGTCTCATTAAGTGATAGGTTTAAACTTGAATCTAACAAGTATAGGGCAGGGACGATAGGTCTCAATATCTGAAATGTGCCCTTCTAGGAATATTCTTGAATGTATTGTATATACAATGACCACTGGATTTATAGGGGAGGTCAGTGAGTACACAGCAAGCTACACTGGGGCTGGATTCTGCCTTGCTCACACCAGGCAAGAGGTGCTGCAGGCCAACCCTGCAGCCTAGAAGCCTTGCTGTGAGGGATAGGATGTGGCTGGACCAGGTGGAAAGCTGGCTCAGTCTCCGTCCTCCCCAGGGATGTAAATGCGGATTCTTAGTAGACTGATGTTTCAGGACAAAACAAGGATAAATCTTGAACATGGCTTTTTAGCATGATAGAGGCTGGCCAAGGGAGAGGATTTTGGAGGTGGCTGACTCCCTCCCCCCAGCACTCTCGTGACCACACTATATCACAGATCAGTACCTACTTTTATGCTTGAGGTCCTCCTGTATGAGACACAGAAGTCCCATGATGAGCAGATAAGCCTGCTCAGAGAGTGGGTCAGCTGACCTCAGACAGAGAGAGAAAACACCATGAACCAGAAAATCAGTAGGCCAGGCAAAGAGAGGAGTGAATATGGCACTTACAAGTAGGTGACCATATAATTTATCCTCTGAATCATGATGCTATTGAGATTGGCAGGAGCACATTAATGATCATCCTTGGACAGTGTGTGTAAACTAGGACTGTCTGACATAAATCAGGATGTAAAGTCAGCCTATGCAGAAGAAATGAGGCGGGAGGCAGGAGAAAGGGGATGGGAGGGAGAGAACAAGAAAGGGAGAGAGAGAAGAGAGAAGAGAGGAGAGAAAGGGAGAATAGGAAAAAGGAGAAGCTAGTAAGAGTCAAAGAGAGACGCCCTGTGTGGGCACGTCTGGGTGGCATTCTACTAGTTGTTTACAAAGTGTTATCTTAACCTCTTTCCCAGACAAGCAAATTAGCATGTTAGAGAAATATATAATAATATAAGCCTCCACTTGCAACAGAGATTCAGAGCTCCCAAACAAATACAATTTCCTACGAATACCAAACAGAAGGGAAATGGAAAATCAAGAAGAGCAAAATACATTTCTCATTTGGTACTCACTACCTTCCCTTCAACACCTCTCTGCTTTCTGTTGGATCCTAGGCTCAAGGGCCAGCACTTATTTACATAGCTTTTAACACCTATATAGCAGAGAAAACATCAGGAGCCTATTGCATTTGCATTGAAAAAGTTGGGAATAAGAAGGAAAATGTGATGGGGTGCCTGAGTGGCTCAGTCGGTTAAGTGTCCGACTTCAGCTCAGGTCATGATCTCACGGTCCGTGGGTTCAAACCCTGCATCAGGCTCTGTGCTGACAGCTAGCTCAGAGCCTGGAGGCTGCTTCAGATTCTGTGTCTCCCTCTCTCTCTGGCCCTCCCCTGCTCATGCTGTCTTTCTCTCTCAGATATAAATAAAACATTAAAAATTTATAAAAATAAGAAGGAAAATGTGAAATCAGCAAGTGTACATGGAGGTAACTGTTTTGGAAATGTGCTACCACATGGACCATGCCAGGGCAATGCCCTGTTGCTGTTACTGGATCAGACACAGCTATGTGGGGGGTGTCAGCATTTCAGGTATATTCTTATGGAATGAGTGCTTGGCTAACTGAGCATGGGGAGGATGCTGAAAGAAGACAGGAGCTGGAAGTAGAAAAACCCATCAATGTACAAAGCCCCACTAGGGAAGGAGGGGATAGGAAGAAGTCAGGAGGAGAGGGTAAGGAGGGTACTCCCCAAGAGTCTCAGGCAGGAAAGCTGGGTCTGGACCTGTATGCAACTGTACACAGTGTCCACAAATGGGTTCTGAAGAGCAGAGCTGTTCCCTGATGCTCAGGCCAAACTATTTTGTATTTTAAAGTGCTCTCACAGACCCTCTTTCTTCCTATCAGAGCACTTGCTTCCATATGTCAAGGTTCATTCACTCATGTGAGTTGATGTCAGGCTCTCCTTGGGCCTGGAAGCCCCATGAAATCAGGGATCAGATGAAAACTGCATCTGTTTTACAGTATGATGATACCCCCAGGCCATAGCTAGCACAACGCCAGGTGCATGGGGTATTCCACAAATGTTTGTGTAATGGATCATGACATTATTTAGGACTCTTTCATTAATGATCTCACCCATAGCCATGCCTCCAACCACCACCCAGAGGCTGACAACACTCAACTCTTCATCTCTTCAATCTTATTCTCTCTTCCAGAATCGTGAATCAAAAAGTCTACTCCACATTTTCATGTGAAAATGTTAGAGCATATCAACTGCTCTTGACAGGTCCAAAACTGAATTTGTGAACCTCTCCCTCTCCAACCAGTTTTTCTTCAAATGTTCTTTATCTTAAGGAGTGGGACTCTTTACCTGAACCAGGGCTGCCACCTTCCTCTTTTTCATTCCTGTATCTCCTGTCCATCTGCAAAACCTTTCATTTATATCTCCTGAATTCTGTAGATAATAATCATTTCTACCCATAGATCATGATGGTTAAGAGTGCAGGCTGAGGAGGTGAGGTGACTGGGTTTGGAAACAGGCTACACTACTTACTAGCAATTTGTTTAACTACTCTGCACCTTGTTTCCTTATATACAAAATGGAGATAGTAGTATGTGCTTCATAGAGTTCTTTTGGGAAATCTGTAAGATAATACATATGGTGTCCTTTCAAAAGTGCTAGTTGCTATCATCACCACTATCACTCCCACCACAATTATCATCAATACAATCATCACCATCAACATATCATCACCATGATCATCATCATCATTACCTTCATGACTACACTCCTAATCTAAGTTATCATCCTCTCTCATATGGATCACTTCAATAGCCACCTAACATCTCCCTACAACCATTCTTGCCTTCTTCCAATATATTTTCCACTACGTAACTCAAGTGATCTTTTAAAAATGCAATTTCATGCCATTCGTATGTTTCAACTACTATATCAGTGGCTTCACACAAAAGATGAGATGAAACCAAAAATTTTTAGCATAGTTTAAATAGCCAACCTTGGATATCTCATAGCCTCAAACCTGCCATATACCTTCCCACTTCAGGACCTTCCAGGTTCTGTCTACCTGAACCAGGGCTGCCATTCTTGACTCCTCCCTCTTCTTCATTCTTGCATCTCCTACCTCTGCTGGTATATCTGTGCTGGAAATATGTTGTTCCCTCTTCCAATAACACTGTTCCCCTTGCCTTCTCCTCTTCCCTTCCCTTCACGATCAAAACCTCTCTGAAATATTGGTTATACTCACTGTCTCCACTCTCCCACCAACTTCATAATGGCTTCTGCCTCCATCTTTCCATTGAAATTACCCAGCAAAAGATAATGACATCTGTTACCAAAGCCAATGAACCTATTTTTAGCCTTTTCTGACTTGACCTTTCTGAGTGTCTGAAACTGCTAACCATTCTTTCCTCAAAGTTTCCTCTGCCTTTGTATCCCCTGCCTATTCTTTTGGTTCTTTTCATCTTTCTCTAGATAATTCTTCTTTTTCCTTCATCTAGCCCCTTTTCTCTATCAGCCTCATGGAAGTTGATTTCCCAGGATTTCCTAATTATAACTCTTCCTCATTTGTTCTACTCATTCACATCATATCCATTTCATAATGACTCCAAAATCCTTCTCTCTGGGTCCTTCCTTCCTCCTGAGCTCCAGGACCATGTGCCTCCATGGGGGTGTTTCATACACACTTCAAACACAACACATGTAAAGCTGAAATCTCAGAACACCCTTCCTGTCTCTATTGGTATCTCTATTGGTATCTCAATGAATGGCCCTGACACCTACTCAAGCAAAAGCTTGAGTCATTTTTGTCTCCTTCCTTTCTCTCCCTCCCTATATCCAGTTAATCATCAAATTATCTTAACTCTGCCTCCTTAGATGTATTCAGATGTGTTGACTTGTCTTTCCTCCAATGCCACTCCTTTAATTCAGGCCTTCATCATTTTCCACTTGCACTATGGCCACAGCTCCCTAATCCATCTCCTGTTCCCAGCCTTTCCTCTCTCCTGCCCTTTTTGTAGTGCTATAAGAGTTGAGGGAAAACATATCCCTAAATTATTTTCCAGAGAACTAGTAGTCCACCTTTTAAAAGAAAGATTTCTTAGGCAAATAAGAAATGGTTTAGTGAAGAAAACATCTCCTCTGTGGCCCTTTCTTAGTGATTTACCAGACATATCAGCATATTTAAGGTTCTGGGAAGTCCTGTCACAAAGAATCTATTTGGAATTGTTTAACCAAACATTTCCCAGACTTCTTTGACCATAAAATCCCTTCTCTTGGACATACTTCTTAATATCTTGCAGGACATTATATATGTTCGAAAACACCAATCTGATCATCTTACTTCTCTCTTTGAAAATAGGACAGAGAAGTAGATAAACATTAAAAGAAGACAATTTGAACTTTATTCGAAGAACAATTAAAAATCTTTGGACTCATGAGTGGGGGAAATGACCTAATACTCACTCAATCAGTAGCTTTCGATGATTGAGCTTCTATTAGGTGAAAGGTGCTTCTCATCTACCGTCTCAGTCCTTACAACACAGCTGAGGTGGACATAATCCCCAAGTGAGGACACTGAAGTCAGTTTGGTTAAGTAGTGGGCCTATGGTCATATAACCAATAAGGGTGCAGCAGTATCTGGCTCAGGGTCTAGTTGGCTTTAAAGCCATGGCCATTTGCAATATGCAGGTGCCTTGTGCCTGCAGGGCAGATTAGAAATAGGCAAATCTAAAGTTTAGAGATAAATTCCTAGAAAGCTATCACTTCTTTCTTTGTTCTTCTTTACCTTTGCTCTCACACCTAGATAATGCCTCGAGTACTAGCCATTCTTCTTAGGCTTGAGCCTCATTTTCTTTTCTACAGGCCCAGCTGTATTTTTTTTTTCCTTATGCTCTCAGCACATCATCAGCTCCAGGAAAGCTCCTTTCTTTCTTAAAAACTTTGTGTTTCTCCCTAGTGCCTGTCCAAGTCCAAATTTTTCAGCCTGACATTCTAGGCCCTCCCTTATCTGCCATCAACTTTTTCTTTCTGATCTTAACTTTGACACTTTTCTAAATATTACACATATTACCCCAACCAAACTACTCACTATTTAGCAACCTCCCTGCTTTTGTTCTTGCTGTTCCCTACCTTGGAAAGTACCTATCTTTCTGTGTCCCTTTTCACTGTAACTCTGTAGAGTTAGACCAATCAGATGCTTTCAGGTTTTCAGCATAAAGGGCAGGGAGGTTTCCCCCCTTCCAAACGCAGAAGGCAGGTTAACTTCTGAAAATTAAACTAGCAAAACCCACAGTGGATGACATCAGCCAACTGCAAAGATAATATACTCAAAGGAAGTCTCAAAAAGTAGATAGATAAGGAGATATGAAAACACCTCTCTGAAAGAAGGTATCCAGTGCTTACTCTCAGGACACGCTCTGCCTACATTTCTAAAACAATAAAATGAACAAATAAGGCACTTATCAAATCAATTTCAGGGAATAGAGAGAGTAACTGAACCATGATCAACTGTGCTAACTGGCCAAAGCAGTGACTCAATCAGTTACATTCTGCTCTGGTGTACTGAACCACAGATTGTTCTGTGATAGACAGAAGGTAGGTAAGGAGAAAGACATGGAGTGGCTGCTTCCAGCACCAACCAGAAGAGACACTCATTGAGTTTAGAGGATACTAACTTTTGGGACAGGAGAAGGATCGGGGATGAAGAGATTGAAAAGAGTTCATTCAGCTTTCTCAAAGCTGGTTAGTTTTCCCCAAAGTCCTGTGCTTCCTTGTTCAAATTGCAAACCCACCAAGGCACTTTTTGAAAACCAATTTGGCTTTCTTTTGCATCATTAGAGGGCATACACTGAGCAGTGAAAAGGGATATCCTCACTCTAGCTGTCTCATGGGGTTCTTGGGAGGATTCAATGAGAGAATGTGTGCTGAAGGATGGATCTAGGCTGTACACAGTAATTGTTCAATAAATGCATGTGTTTAAAATCAGTGTACTTTAAATCTGCCTTTGACGACAAGTTCTTATACATTTGCTTAAGGTGAACTTGCTTTCTGGTGTCTAGGTGCCTGGATGATGGTGGGCACCCACACCTGCAAAACAGGTTCCATGACCCTGGATGAGAATGAGCTGACTGAAGCCTTGTCTTAGAAAGGGACTGACAACCATCTACCTCATCTAGGGTGTCTCTAGTTCATTATTATCCTCCAATCTCCTTTCTCTAAGTGCTAAGCATATGTCTTTTACCATTTTTGTTCAATTTTAGAATGTGATCACTTGCTTATATCTCTAACCCTAATTCTATCAGAGTGTATACTCCTTGAGGGTAGAAGCTCTTATGTCCCTTGCAGGGCTTCAAATGTCATAAATCTTGGACAAGTTGATATGAGATGAATCGAAGATAAGGCAAATGATCTGGGGTTCAAATAAAATCTGTTGCCCCAGTTAAGTTGGTTGCAGAACCCCAGGGAGGGGACCTGGTGCTGCAGGCTGAGAACGTCTCTCCTGGTGTCCCCATTTGAGAGATGCTCAGCTGCCCAGGAAGGGGACAGACAGACAAGAGGCTGACAATTGGATAGAGCAGGTATCGCCTGCCACACTTACCTGGATCTCGGTCTGCACAGTGCATTTAACCAACTTGAAGTTCTTCCCAGTGTTGAAGCTGTTGCTATAGAAGCACACCTTGAGGATCCTCACGTCTTCCTTTTCCACATCTACTGGCACCACCACCATGGGCTCTGGAGGGCCTTCAGGCCGACGTAACGTGCCCACCTTCGCTCGGCTCAGGGGCTCGGACACCCCAGACATCCTCTCAGGCGGCAGCTAGGGCCGGCACATTGCAGGCCTGTGGAGACAGCAGAGGAACAGCCCCAAAATGAGTCTGAGTAGGCCCACATGCCTCATGCCCCAGGGACAGCACCCACCAAGTTCCAGGACTCAGCAAACCACACTTGCTCCCATTCTCAAAAACTCCCCTTAAAGGCATCCAGCTTTATTGACTGGGGGAAGCTAAAACACAAAGGAGCAATTTGTATTAACATCTGGGTATGAAACCCCAGGACCTCAAGCTCCCAGGCTGGGAGCTTTCTCTTCTAGAAGCCCCTCTCTCCATCCCATTTCTCCTCCCACACTGGCTCCTAGGCAAGAGGCCCACACTTTGCAAGCGCAGCTGCGCGAGGAGGCGGCTGCAGCATGGTTCCAAGGCACAGCTGAGCAGAAAAAGCAAAGAGCGAGACAGTAGAAAATAGCAGGAGAGAAACAGGGATAAGAGAAGAAGCAGAATTGGAGAATGGGTGGCCCGGAGGGAGCTGCAACGGAGAAGGCAGGGAAGGGCCCAGGTGGGGGGCCAGTCCATGAGCTTATGGCTTTGTCTGCCCCCACCCGCAGCTTCCAGCCCGAACTTTCTGGGCAGGAGGCCTCAGTCCCACAGGAAGTCATCATACAGCACACTGTTCATTGCACACAGGAGAATTCAAGAGGAATAGTGCTCCCACGGCCCAATTTGGGAGGTTCTCTGCCAGGTGGGAGAAGGCTGGGCTGGGCGCCCAGGCCCTTTTGTCAACCAAAAGCCCCATTTGGATGATAGTTTGGTCAACCCTTCTGTAGACTGTGAGAATCCCAGGAATCTTGAGCTCTCCCTGAGTCCCTGCAAAATGGCTCCTGTCCTTCTGATCCAACATAACCCTATAGGGTTTACTCCTCACTGCTCTAAAGAGGAAGCACCCCAAGGGAACAATGCAAGTTTTATCTGCAGGCTGGTGGTGTCAATCTTGGCTCCACATTAGGATCCTCTGGGAAGCTTTTAAGAAAGCCTAAATCTGGCCCTGTGCCCAGAGATGGCCACTGAGTTGGCCTGTAGGGAGAGGCCATATCATTTTTAAGTTTCTAAGGATTTTTCTAACATTTAGCCTGGAATGGGAGCCACCTTTTTAGACTAACGTTAGCTCTCATTCTGAATTCATTCTTACAGAAAAAAATGATCTCCCCTCTAACAAGACACTATGATTCTAGGGGGACATTTTTAGACCAGCAGTTGGGGCCAAAAGGATGGAGTTGATAACGTGAAAACACAAATGTGGAGGCAAGTATTTTAGAACCAGAACCAAAGTTATGATCACCTATACACACTGTACTGGACACTAGCAGGGAAGATGTTGACAGTCATTGGCTTCAAGGACTTGTTCCTTTTAAACAGCCAGTGTGTATTATGAGGGCACGAAGGAGATGCTGTGAGGATGAGGGAAGAGCAGGGCATGTCCCTTCCATCACGGGCAGCCAGACGATGGGCAGAGTGCCAGCCTGAGTTCTCAAGGGCAGCCAGAATGTGAGATAAGAAAGAAGGAGAAAAGAATATCTAGTCTACATTATTTTAGAGGCTAGTGTCTATATTCTAGAAGTATCCATGCCATTTTCCTTTTTAAAAAATGTTTACTTATTATTTTGTGAGAGAGAGGCAGAGAGAGAGAGAGAGAAAATGCGAGTGGGGGAGGGGCAGAGAGACAAGAGGACAGAGGATCCAAAGCTGTCAGCGCAGAGCCTGGTGCAGGGCTCGAAGTCTCAAACCATGAGAGCAGACCTGAGCCGAAGTCAGACACTTTATCGACTGGGCCACCCAGGTGCCCTGTGTCATTTTTCATTAAATGTCAACTGAACATGTCTTGTGAGCCAATACTCTGCTATGTACTGAGCATGAATCTCCATTTCCCCATGCTCTCAGGAAGGTGTCCAGAGGAAATAGCTTAAGAGGCTATCCCAGGAAGTGAGGAAGGGAAGACACCAAAGGAGGGTTGTCAATGGAGTTATCCATTGCAGTGCAGTCCTGCTGGGGACTTCGAGAGCCGGGACATGCTACAGACATGCTGTGGATTTGCTTCTTCTGGGGGGGGGGTGCGGGGGGTATTTATACACCTTCTCTTACAGTCATCATTCCCAGCATTGCCAGCCAGTTCTACACAAGGGCAGAGTGGACTTGGGAGCCAGAAAAAATCACAGGCACAAAGATACAGATGCTGGTAGGCAGAAGTAAGCAGAATACTGGAATTTTAAGACCCAAAGGGATATTAGATGGGACAATGACAGATTGCAATAGGATGTGAAGATGAGGGAAGGTGTGCTCCTAAAGAGCATATAGTCTAGTCATAGAGACAGGGATGTGCGCACACACACATACACATACACAACACAACGCAACACAACACACACAGAGCACTAGACCTACACCTAGCTGGTCCCAGATTCAGGAACTGCTGTGTCTATGGACCCACATAGGGTCCTGGGTATCTATTTCTATAGACTAGTTTTCAGGCAGGAGCTCCATGATGCAGTTTTATAAAACAGGTGTTGGGGTAGGAAGGAAGTGGAGTGGTACATGACATCTATCCCCGCAGACCGGATGGAAGCCAAAGGGCCTGTATTCCAAAGGCCATTTGGAAACCACAGGCATAATCAGTGCTGTCATGTTGGCCAGTGAGGACATGGACTCCGAGCTGAGGAGAAGGGCTATGCCCACAGCTGTAGGTCATACAACATGGCTTCTAGGCATCTACAATGAAGGAGGTGGGTTGCCGTTTAGGAAATGCCCCCTGGCCCAGACACCATTCTCATCCAAAGGGTACTGGTGCCAGTGAGCACACAGGAGATGCCCCAGGGACTCACTGAAACATGGGAGAAGAGTTTGAGAGAGAATAACAAGTAGAAATAGCATGTTAGTGAAATTCAAAAGACCTGGTGCAACGCAGGAACTCCCATTTTCACATATTCTGTGTGCCATTGGGCTGAAGTTAAGAGTGAGGCAGGTAAAACCTTTCTGACAGGCAGAACAAGGGGCAGAGATAGAGCAGGTGAGTTAGAAATCTTATTTGTGAGTTTGAGTCAGCTGTGCTGACAGCTCAGAACTTGGAGCCTACTTCAGATTCTGTGTCTCTGTCTTTCTGACCCTCCCCAACTTGTGCTCTGTCTCTTTCTCAAAGTTAATAAATAAACATTAAAAAAATTAAATGTATGCAGCTGCAGTCAGTCAATGAAATGTGGTGTTTTTAAATTGGAACAGCCAAGAGGGTGTAAGCATGTGATAAGGACATGGAGCAAAAGGAACTCTCATTCATTGTTGGTGCAAACTTTGGAAGACAGTTGGATGGTTTCTTACAAAACTAAACATATTCTTACCATACGATCCAGCAATAGTGCTCCTTAGTATTTACGCAAAGGAGTTGAAAACTTATGTCCACACAAAAACCTACACATGGATGTTTATAGCAGCTTTATTCATAACACCAAAACTCAGAAGCAACCAAGATGTCCTTCAGTAGGTGAATGGGTAAATAATCTGTGGTACATCCAGACGATGGAATATTATTCAGTGCTAAAAAGATAGGCTCTGTCAAGCCACAAAATGATGTGGGGGAAACTTAAGGGCATCTAACTGAAAGAAGCCAATCAGAAAAGGCTACACACTGTTTTTTCCAATTATATGACATTCTGCAAAAGGCAAAACTACAGACAGTAGAAAGATCAGTGGCTTCCAGGGGCTGGGGGGAAAGAAGAGATGAATAGGCTGAATACAGAGGATTTTTAAGGCACTGCAAGTACTCTGTGTGATATTATAATGATGGATATATATCATTATACATTTGTCCAAACTCATGGAGTGTATAACATCAAGAGTGAACCCTAGTATAAACTATGGATTCTGGGTGATAGTGACGTGAAGTCTGCTGTAGTAAATGTACCACTCTGGTAGGGGACATCCATAGCTGGGGAGGCTGTGCATGTGAGTGAGTGGGAGCATTTGGAAATCTCTGTCCCTTTGTCTCAATTTTGTTCTGACCATAAAACTGTGCCAAAAAAATAATAAAGTCTATTAATAAAAAAATGGAATGATGAGAAACTACAGCCAGATAGTTGACCCCTCACCCAGACTGACTGGGCAGCATCCAGCCCACTCAGGAGCCATCCCCCACCTCTGCCCTGAGCAAAGAGAAACATTCATAGTCTACATCTGACAGCACAGCCCACCCAGATGGATGCATTGGCCACCACCAACATGCCTAGAGGACCCTACATTCCTTTTTTCTCACCGCTTTCTCCCAACATCCATCTGCTGCCTTCCCATTTATCCTGGTTTCTTATTTTCATCAGTTTTTCCAGATCTTTAGTTTAGGAGCCATCATTTCTAGTGGTCAACATGGCTCCTGTTGAAATACTTTTGCAAAACCATTTCAGTCACTCAGTATCTACCTCCACCTTCAGCCAGAGCTAAGTCCTGCAGGTCTGCCTTTAATCCTTTGCAGCAGTATCCTTCAGCTATTTATTCCAAAAATGTGCTTTATACTTAAGCATCTCTTTGGAGATGGGCAAATATGAGTATGTGGCAAGCATACTTAAGCATCTCTTTGGAGATGGGCAAGTGGATGAGTATGTCCATTTCACAGATAAGAAAACATAAGATATTTTTAAGCCATATGGTCAAGGATTCCTGCTTGCTGTGTAGCAAACTTGGATCCCACAGCAGATCTGAATTCAAGTACAAAGTTTTTCCCACTTTCCCATCTGCCTCTGAAGAAGGTAGTATCTCTTGATACTACTGACGTTGGCACAAACTCCATGTGAGGAGTAATATGTTAACTTGGCATTGAATATCCCCAGTCTGTGAAGAATCCTGAGGTCCTCCAGCTTAGGGAGCATTGCCTCCCCAAGCCTGGACTCGGTTGTGAGAGTTCCCAGAAGGGACTCACATGTTTGGTCAAAAGACGTGGGCCCAGAAAGATGGGACCACATCTCCACTGACACATGGAAACTTCCTCAGGAGCACCCCCAAATCCCATCTGTCAGCTCTGATCTGCATGGACTGCCAAAGGATCTCCCCAAAACTCTCTGAAGCAGAGTAACTGAAATGTGTGATGTAAGGAATCGTCAGCCACCTGCCTTCAGGGTCTTGTAGAACATAGTCCTCAACCTCACATGTGGGCTTCTCTTCTTGTCTCTGCCAGCTCATTTTCTTGCCAGCTCTAAAACTCTGGGCAAGTTATTTAACCTCTCTAGGCCTCCTTTGCTTCACCTACAAAATGGGGGTAATGCTCCCTGTCCTGTTTTCTTTATAGAGGGTTTGTGAGGACAAAACACAAACACATAAATGAAAATTCATTATAAGCAATAAAGCTGAGTGCAAATGAAAGGCTTTAACATCATGGTTATCATTTGCCTATTTTCCAAAATCTTGTCTATCTGTATTCCCCATACCTTGTTCCCCCTTCCAGGGGGGAAAAATTTGGATTTTCAGCATTAGCCAGTTTCTAGGGTGTAAATATTCCCACCATGGCTGATTTCAAGCCACCAACATATGTCACTGAACACAGAGTTGGGAGATATGAGAATAATCCACTGACTCTAGCTCCTATTTCTGATGACAGTATTTGTCTATTTCTCCCGATTTTGCCTGATTACTTGAATTTCTCATCACTAGCTTGTCTCTATATTTTGAGGACCCTCAAATCCTCTGACTCTCAACTTGTGAGACAAAAGTACTGTCCCTTTTTCCAGTCAAGACCTGCCCTCCCTCAAGCCTTGGTAATCCCTCCCTGCATCTCATCCTTGCCCTAGCCCCTGTGAGCAGTGTGAGAGGAGAGAAGGTCCTCTGGCACCAGCAGAAACCCTGGATCTGAGCCGTCATGGGCTCCAGCTTGCCTCCCAACCCAGATCTGCCCAAATCCAAGTCAAAGAATAACAAACACAAGGAAATGGGCTCAAAGTAAAACAGGAAAGGTTTTGATTGGCTAAAAGAATGAGTTGGCTCAAAACTGTAATGGGTAGTAAGGGAAGCTGCACAATCTCTGAGTCCCTGAAGTCTTCAGGAAGAAAATTAATGATACCCTTCCTGAATGGCAAGGCATTCACCTGCCAAAAGACAGGGTCCTGAAGCAGGATTTAAGTCCCTTCAGAGCCTCTGGGTTACCACTGTGCCCAGGGCTGTGTTCCCGGCAGGGGAAGCTGACAGGGTCACAGGCATCAATATCACAGAAAAGTACAATCTTGCACTTAAGATGTTGTAGCATAACGTTATGTCTTTATTGAACACATACTGTGTGCCGGGAATTTATGTAAGTAATCTCTGATTCTCCAGAAAATTCTGCAGGATATGTAATGTTAGTTTCATATCCCCTAAAAGGGAAACTGAGTCCTAGTGAGATAAACTTGTCTAGATCACACAGCTGGTAAGTGGCAGAGACTTAAGGCCACCATGTTGCTTCACCCTGAAGTCCATTGTGAGTAATGCCCAGACTTATGTGGCATGACTGCTCCAAGCACATGAGTTTTAAAGCCAGGGTCTGATGTGTGCACATTCTCTCTGACATCATGCCACCATTCCAACTACTGGTCCCCGCTCCATGCTCCCTGAGATCCCAGGCAGGACTTCCAATCCTCGAGACAATGCATTTTACCCAGCATTTTACTCAGCATCAGCCCTCATGTCTGGTTCTCTAAGAGGCCAAGCTTCAATGCCAACTGTGAAAGACTAGAGGGCTGGTGTCATGTCCTGCCACCATGCTTAGCAGGTGGTAGCCAGCTCTACCACCAATTGGTTCTGAGGTCTGAAGACATCAATCTGGACAGGTCAGAGTTCCCAAGCAGCAGTAGGTAGGTGGATGATGGCCTTTGATGCGAGTGACCATGGCAAAATGGGAAAAATAAGGACACTATAGAGAATCCATCATAAAGCCCAATGGATTCTTTTTGAAGGGCAGTCTTTTATTCTAACATTATATCTTTCTTCCTTCGTTGGTTTTCCAATGCTCATTTCTTTATCAAGTGACAGTGATAGTCTTTGGTGAATGACATTGAGCTTGGCTTCTCAGAGAACCAAACGTCAGAGCAGATTCTGGGAATCTTGAAGGTAAAATCCTTCTCTCGAAGATTGAAGTTCTGCCTGTGATCTGAAGGAGCATGGAGAGAGACCATTGCATGATGTCAGAGAGAAGGTACACTAAGCTGACTCAGCAGATCTGGGTTTAAAACTTGTGTGCTTGAGGCTGTCATGCTATGTAAGTCTGGGGTATTACTCATAAGGCAATTCAGAGTCAGACAACATGTTGGTCTTAAGTCTCTGCCACTTCCCAGCTGTGTGATCTGGACAAGGTCACCATGCTAAACTTCAGTTTCCTCTCTTGGTTTATGAGGCTGACATTACCTTTCCTGCAGAATTTTCTGGAGAATCAGAGGTTAACTCTGTAAATTCCCTGGCACATGTATTTTTTAAGTGCCTATGACTTATCAGAAGAAAGAATCAGAAACCCAATACCAGTCTCTACTTGCAAAACATTAGCCTGGTCTAGTGAGTCGGGGATCAGCCCTTTCAGTCTCCACTGCTCTGAGGCTGCCTTTTCTCCAATACCCCCCTTCCTTCTCCAGCTCCCTGCGCACCTGAAAAGATCACCCCTATCTCCCACTCTGCACGCACATAGGGCCATCATCTGTCCTGACAACACCACAGAAGAATGGAAGGAAGCCTCACAGGAGACAGCCACAACATAAGCCCTTTGGATCTAGCAGAAGCCAGAATGTCACGAGACACACACTTTATTTCCACTCTGTCTCTGAGTCACTTCCTTTTGGTGTTTCCACATCAACGAAATGGGGAACACATGCCTTTCCTCTGCAATAGGCCTGCTGAGAGCAGCCACTTAACTAATTGGCAGTGACCTTGCAGTCTCAGGGAGCCAGGCCTGCATTTCTGGGCAAGCTAGGCCCTGCTGGTGCCACACAACACACACCTCCCCTCCCAGCCCAGGCCCTTTCAGCCCCACTTCCCACGGGGCCAGTGCCATGCCCACTCCGGGACCACCCAATCAGTTACTTGGTTAATCCCTTCCCCTCTTCTCCAGGCATCCCTCCTCATCACCTCTCAAAGGAAGGAACCAGAAAGATTGTGATTATCCCCAGCTATAATTCAATGTAATTCAAAAAACATTTATTGAAGTTCTATACATTTGCAGCTTGCCACCCCCACATGCATCACCCACTCAGGATCATTCTGTTGCCAGCACCTACCAACCCAAAGGCCAGCTGATGTGGGGCTGGCTGTCAGCTGGGGGGATGGAGGGGCGTAACAGAGACACATTACCCTGTCCTTCCTTGTTACTGTTCTTTTCACTAGTTCAAGGACTTTGATCTCTAGAGCTAGGCAGATTCTGCTTACCTCCTGTGTGGCCTCTGGGCTCCACTGCTCCCCCAGCCTTGCTCCTATAGGCCAGTTCATGAGTGATTGTGGCTACTTTTGTCTCTCCTTTCTCCCTTCCTCTTCCCTCCCGCTTCCTCTCCCTCCTTCTTCCCTTCCCCCTCCCCCACTTTCCCTTCTTCCTTCCTCCCCTCTCCTATTCTTTCCTTCTTCTCCTCCCTCCATTTCTGCCTTCCTATGTTTTAGGGGCCATCTGCAGATAAACAGAAAAAGGAAGAGGGCCCTTGTTCAGCAGAGACTCATAATCTAGTAAAGAGGAAAGAGATAAACACAAACTAGGCACAGCATGATATGGGATCTGACAGAGGTTCCTGCTTGTCTGCTTGAGGAGCCCAGAAGAGCACTTGCCTACAGGGGCCCCAGGATCTCAGGAAAAGATGACACAGCAAGATTGGGAAACCACATTACATAATGTAGTGCTGGGGAGGAGGGTGGTGAGGGGTGTTGGGAAATGAGAAGAGATCGTGGCAATATGCTAAGGAATTTGAACTTCACCCTATGGAGAAACAGATTTTTATTTTAAAAATATAATTCTGGAGGCATCTGGGTGGCTCAGTTGATCAAGTGTCTGACTCTTGATTTCAGCTCAGGTCATGATCTCACAGTTAGTGAGTTCATGCCCTGCATCAGGCTCTGCGCTGACAGTGCAGAGCCTGCTTGAGATTCTCTCTCTCTCTCTCTCTCTCTCTCTCTCTGACCCCCCCTCCCTTGCTAATGCTTTCTCTCTCTCTCTCTCAAGTTACATAAATAAACCTTAAAAAAATGTATACCTCTGGGGGCACCTGGGAGCTCAGTCAGTTAGGCATCTGACTTCGGCTCAGGTCATGATCTCATGGTTTGTGGGTTTGAGCCTTGCTTGCTGGCAATGCAGAGCCCGCTTTGGATCCTCTGTTCCCCTCTCTCTCTGCCCCTCCCCCAAAATAAATAAACGTTAAAAAATATATATATATTTATATAATTCTGGCCATAAGACGAACCACAGGTGTGAGCTGGGAGGCAGCGGGGCAGTAGGGATGAGTCCCAGGTAAGGATTTCACAACTGGTAATACGGCAGAGAGGTGACCTGATTTGTAGCATTTTCCAATTTCCCTGGTGTAAATGCTTCTGTGGCTGATCCCAAGCTGCCAATATGACTTTGCTGAAAGTGGCTTAGGGGAGGAATGGGTGCCGTCAGCTTGCCAGAGCTGGTTCTGACACACCTCTGCCTGGACAGTGGTTGGGTGGGGGTTGGGAGGGTGCAGATTTCAGAGTCAGATTTCAGAGGACTTGCCTCCAGCCACCTCTGACCCTCGACCCTCGTGGTCAGTCCTGCAGTCTTACCACCGGCACTTCAAGACAGCAATATAAAAGGTGCACAGAAGCACGGAGTTTTGAGATGTGCTTTTCCCTCCAAGGGGCTTCTGTTACAGTCCAGCCTCTTAAAGGTTGTAGCTTTCAAAACCATATTCTTTGTCATCTCTAACCTGAAACTAAATTCTTCTCCAGCTTCTCCGCTTTGAGTCATGATCTCAACTTTTTCCTTTTCGCCCAGCCTTCAACTCCAGCAAATCCCATTTCCCTGTCTGTGTACATTAGAGTTGGCTGTTGAGCAGGGAAATTTGGTACCCTGACCAATCAATGCTTCAGTTGGGTATTTGACTGCGTTCTTCTCCATTTTTTTAAGAGGTTAATGAGGAGGGCAGATGACAAGCAGGTGAATTCATAACCGGTCAATGGTTTCTCCATTGACTGCTGATTGATATTCACTTGGCGCCGACTGCTATTTTAATTGGCCCTTGTTCACACCTTTTAATTTGGCATTAAGGAGTTTGTGGTTAACAGACAAGAAGTGCCAAGTTAAGCACAAGAGTGGGAGAGGTTGGGACTTTAATTGCAGGCCACAAAGGACCCCTGAAATCTGCATAGGTTGGTAAGACAAAATGTAGCTGGTGAAATAGGACAAATGTGAAGTTCTTTACAAAGATTAAAAAATAATCTTTCCCAATCTGGGATGAGGAAGATGTGGTTTAACAACAGCATGAGTTTAAAAAATGGGGTTTAAGCTATCTGTGAAGTCACTGTTAGTCACTGTGATCTGACTGCCAGAAAGATCAATACATTTTGGGGCTACTAGAAAATCCCTAAAAAAAGAACGGTGATTTTCCCCAGAGCTTTGCATAGACGTGGCCACATAACAGCACTGCCATTCTAGGCAGCTGGGTTTTGAGGGGCTGCATTCTAGGGGGAGGACATACAGAGCCTGGGAGCCTTGGGGGCTCCATCATATGATGCAGGAGGGAAGGGAGAGTGGAGTCTTGGGAAATGAGCACAGCATTGCTGGTTTCAAATGGTTGTAGGGCCTGCCATGTGAAAGGAAGACACTACTCCCTCATCCAAGTCAAGGATTGAAAAAACTTTAACAGAGAGACAGGAGGGAAGAGGGCCTTTATATTTGCAGGACCACACACTTTCCAGAGCATCTGCATTCTTGCTATCTTGTTGATTATTTCTCAAAGCAGATGTCCTTCCCATTTGAAGGAGGAGAGAAAGTGAGCAGCTTGCCTTTGTTAGGAGGTACAGGCGGACCAGAACTCAGATTTCCCTACTTTTTAAAGTTCATTGATTTATTTAGAAAGAGAGAATGAGAAACGGTGAGTGCATGGGTGTACACACACGTGAGTTGGGGTGAGTTGGGCAGGGTCAGAGAGAATGAGAGAATCCCAAGCAGGCTCAGTGCTGTCAGCACAGGAACCAGGAGATCATGACCTGAATGGAAACTAAGAGTCGGATGCTTAACTGACTGAGCCACCCAGGCACCCCTCAGAGTTCCTCCTTTAACCCAGCAAATGCAAGGTTATGCTCACAGCTCAAATCCATTCAGCGAACCCCCCGCCCAGGGCATTGTATACACACATGCAGAGAGGATAGGTCAGATGAACACTGCTTTTCTATGTGTCCCTGGTATTCTGCTCAAACAAAACCTTACACATAAGCTCATTCATTTCTAGCCAGGCAGCATGACCGACAAGGAACACCAGCCTTGGACATATTATCATGCGTAATGATGATGGCAATGTAAACTTTTAATTTTTTTTTGTCATCTCTTACAACACACTTAATAAACAGGAAAAAAAATCAACATCAGAGAGAAAACGCCAGCACTTTTTTTTTCCATGAGAAAGTACAAAGCTAGTTCCAACAGTTGTCCCCTCATCTATTACCACCTTGAAAATAGCTAAAACATCCTCATGAATAAGCCTCTCCACCTGCCAATTCCCAATCTGCTCCTTTTCGCAGATCCAGTATACAAATTTGCTTTATGTAAACATATATCAAAACCATTAAACATGACCATGGCCCCCATCTGTACCCTACAGCAATCAGCTTTCATTTTCTTGCAAATTGGACAAAACAGCAATTTAGATGCCCTGTCAAGAAAGCAGGATGCCACCTGTTTGTGAAAAGACTTGAGGAAATTTAAAATAGATGGCAAAATCCTCAGCAGTTAAAAATGCTAATAAAAACAACTTTGAGATACAAGTCTATTAACTAAGCCAAGACACCTATAGAAAAATAATAATGTCTTATGTTTATGGCCTTGAAGTGAAACAGGCACAATTGCCAGAGTTGATTCAGAATTGGCTTTCTAAGGGCAACCTTGTTAAATATAAAGCAACTCACACATACTGACCTTGTCACCCAATTTGGGGAAACTCATCCCATATATCTAAAGGGGGAGATCACAGATCCTTTGCACAAAGATGTTCATACTTGTGTGATTTATAACAGTGAGATAGTAAAATCAGAACAAAGTCTTCAGGGCAATGCTTAGGGGGTATTCTAGGCAATATCAATGATGATAAACTACGATTAAAGTATGAGCAGTGGTGATACATAAAAATATTGGTATAAAAATGTTAAGTGATAGGGAATGAAGCTTATATACTGATTATAATGACATAAAAATATATCTACATTTCGAATGGCATATAGATAAAAGATCTTAAGTTCTTTTACTGTTAAATTGATTAAATATGTATAAAAAAATCAGTGGCTTCCATACAGATAGAAGGCAGCCCTCTTTCCACTGTCCATCTCTACCTCCCCCCTGTAACAGTCTTCCTTTCTGTGCTTTGCATGTAGCCCAGAGAATGGCCAATCCCCTGACCCCAAAGCTAGATTAGAGAACAAACAAGCCCTGGAAATCCAGATTTCTGGATCCTCTCCACAATCAGGATTAGGGGTGAATAGGGCAGAGAGATATATCAATATAACCTGTCAAGAAAACTCCGGGACTACAGAAAGTTACCTTCAACTGTAGACAGTCCTCTAAGAGACAGAATGTTGGCAGCACCTGTGACCCTGATTCCTTCTCCAGCCCTGCGACCCTGAGCATGTGTCCCCTTCCTCCCTCCACCTGTGCACCAAGGACTCACTTCTGGGAACTAACAGCAGTTAGCACAGAGCACCTCGCTAGACCCTTCCTGAGCCAATACCTCATGTGCATGCTGAGTTGGTTCAATCAATCCTAATAACACACCTAAAAGGTAGTAGGTACTGTTATCATTCATCCCACAGATGAGGGAGGTGAGGCTGGGGGGGGGGGGGCTTCCTGAAGGTCACACAGCAAGTAGAGAGCAGAGCTGTGGCTCAGCCAGAGCTCAGACAGCACCAGGTGAAGGCTCTTTACCCCTACACCCTGCAGTGATGTGGGGTCCAAGGATGTCCATGGAGGAGGTCTTGCTTGGTCCCCAGGGTACTGTCCTTTGGGGCTCTGGATTCTAATTATGAAAAGAGTAGACTGTTGGATCTGAAACATGGTCTCAAACAGCACCTGGCCCCATGGCTTCCCTGCCCTGGCTGTGTGCACATGTGTCAGTACATGTATCGACAAGGACCCTCTCCTTGACCAAATTGCAGTCGGGCTCCTTTGAGTGCATGGCTCGATGAACCTGAGCTTCAGCTTCTATCTCTGTCCTTATGGAGTCCATCTTTAGTAAGGATCCTGCTAGGGAAGCTTAGCCAGCATTCTCTGCCTTCTATAGCTGATTACTCTTGATATCTGATCAAATCTCTCTCCCCCTACCCCATCCCCACCCACTAGGTAATATCCGATGGCCCTGCCAGCCTACAGCAGGAATTCTGTGAGGTCCATTTAGAAAAGATGCCCTTTGGGGCGCTTGGGTGGCTCAACTGGTTAAGCATCTGACTCTTGATTTCAGCTCAGGTCATGATCTCATAGTTCATGAGTTTGAGCCCCACATCTGACTCCACACTGACAGCGCAGAGCTTGCTTGAAATTCCCCTCTCTGCCCCTCCCCTACTCATGCTCTCTCTCTCTCTTTCTCTCTCTCTCTCTCAAAATGAAGAAATTAACTAAAAAAAAAAGACTTTTAAAAAAACTTAAAAAAAAGAAAAAAAGAATTACTCTGCCCTCTTCACAATTTTCCATCCACCGATTCCCCACCCTACTCCTTGGCTATAAATGCCTACTTTTTCTTGTTTTATTTCAATTTTATTCCCTGACTGCAAAACCCCATTGTTGTAATCCTCCCGAATGTAGTCTGCCTTACCATCTGTAACAAGTGTCTGAATAGTTTTTCTGTAACAATCTAGACATAAGTATATGTATACAGTGCAAAGCTCAGTCCACCCTAATGAGTGGAGACCTCGAGGGCTGGGTCCAGCCTTTGTATTTTTAGCTGACATCCCAGTTGATTCTGATACAAGTGCATGGGTGGTGGGGGCTGCCAAACAGCCTGTTTGGTCCCGGTCTCTCTTGTGAGAACTGAGCTTCAGAGAAATAACGTGAGGATTCTTGGCTGGAACCCAGATCTCTCGATTCCCTCGCTGTAGGCTTCTCCCTACAAGGAAGTGTTTGACAAGTACTCAGTATGGTGATGGGTCTCACAGCGTTAAAATCGACTCTCACATGCAGACCCTTCCTGGCTGTCTCTGAGTGTCTTATTTCAGAGCACAGTAGCGGTTTCTGTTTCAGTCTTTTGTTACCCAAACCCATTATTGGGAAATGGACAGAGAGAGAAGAAACAAGGGGTTTCATTTATTCAGAGCTCAGAAGATTTGGGGAAACTCTTTTCAAACTCCAGCCATGGTGGTTCTGAGGTCAGGGCTCCTAACCGCAGTGTCAAGAAACCCTCCAGCTTAGAGCCCTGTTCCCATAATCTTCCCAGCCTGCTCAAACTGGGGCAGGATCTTTTTTTCCCCTGGTTAAAAAAATAATAAAACATGAAGGAAAAACCCAACCTAAAATTTTCTGAGCCTGAAGGGAAGCAAAATTACTGCTCAATCATTTTAAAAGAGCTATAGAAGGGAAAGTTCTTGTGGATCCAAAGTCAGGCATAGAAACTAAGCCAGGTGGCCAGGTGAGGCCAGGAAAGAATAGACTTGTAGAGTCTGCTGTGGGGCACTATTTGAGTAGGAGACCTGTGAATGGGAGTTTATGGGCTCAGCAATATGTGACTCAAAAAAAAAGGAAAAGAAAGAAAAAAGAAACATAGAATGTTTTCCATAGCTCTGTCCTTCTCACTGAGGTACAGAGCTGCACTCATACATTGGTTCCTGTCTGTATGTAATCAAAGTACTATAAAAACTCTGAAGATCATATGCATACTGACTACACAAATACACTGCCATGGTTGTAACTCAGTTGTATGCAGAAAAGGAGATACAGAGGAATTAAAACAGTTATAGTAGAAAGGCAATTTAGTTTTCCTTTTTGATAGGTTTGGCCTCAAGGATGAATAGTTCTCAAAAACCACTTTGGATACCTGTATATATATATATTGGATCCAAGCCTCAAAATAGTGAGATCCCCACTACCTACTTCAGCCCCAGGCATGTTCCCTAGCGGCCCAGTAGAGTGGAAAAGCCACAATCCTGGGCTCTCATTCTGTAAAAGTCATGAATCCAGATCCCCCCGTGGCGGGTGTAGGTCTATGTTTGGCATAACGGTCCTCGACCCTTTCTGCCTTTCGTTCTTCTTTCACTGGTTTCTGAAGCACACAGGAAGTCAGAAAAAAAGAACAGTAACCCCATTCCCCACAGCTTCACCACAGACTTGAGGCAAAAGGGAGAGAGCACAGCAGAAGCCAGAAAGTGCTCTGTGGCCCAGAACAGGCTAGGTGAGGGGAGCGAGCTCTGGGACCCTTCCCCACCCACAGGGCTGAGGCAAGAGGGCGGTGTGGGCCTTACGTCCACCACCAGGGCCTCAGGAACCTCCTAAAAAACACCCAGTTCTATTCATTTCCTTCTGGTGACTGAGAATTTTCTCATTCCTTACATACATACCCACACACAAACTATAGCATGTAATTCTTTTGAATCACATTCAACTCAAATGCCACAATGATCCTTCGATAATGTGGCCAAGTCACCTCACCTGTGGGGACCACAGTGTTCTCATCAACAAAAATAAAAGTGAAGAGATTAGAGGATAGGAATGTGTTTCCAACAAAGTCTTGAGCATGAATATTTCAAACTGTTAAAAATGATAGCCTGGTTTCAGGAGGAGGTTTAATTCTGCCTTGTTTGGCAGAAAAGTGCTTTGATGTTTGCAGAACTCACAAAACACTTTTCAGGGGCCCTGAATTCTGGGGTGAAGCTGTAGGACCAGATTAGATGCTTCCTGAAGTCCTCTCATAGATCTAAAATTCGGGGAGGTAAAATCATTAGTCACAGGAAAGCCTCTGGGTTGTTGAGGGAGAAGTGAGAGGCTGAGAAATAAAATATGAGTGGCAGGAAAATAGAGAGAGAGAGAGAGAATGATTTAGGATATTGATATCAGGGAAAACAGAGCAACTTAAATTATAAACTCATTAGTGATGAGAATCAGCACTGAAGGGACTTATAAGTGATCTGTTTTTATTTTTTTACCTCCTTTGTTTTATAGATGAGGCCAGAGGTGTTAAGTGACTTTCCCAAACACACAGAGCTGAACTCTGTGGGAACAGAGCAGGGATCTTTTGAAGGGTATAACCACAGGACTGAAGTTTTGTTAGGCAGCCCATGTTACCTAGGGTAATCTTGCTGGTGGGTACAAGAATCCTAGTGATCCCATAAAGACTGACCCTGCAGATAGCACCAGGCACAGAGTTAAACACAGGAGGAGGCCTCTGTCCTCTAGAACCTTCCACACCTGCACACAATACCTCTCTAATCTTTACTTCACCCTGCCCACCATGGAGTGCCCTCTTGGGAGAGTATTCTTCCAACCAAGCCTATGTTCTTGCCTGCCCAGAATGTAGACAGGGCATCTACATTTTAATGGTGGCCTCAGGTAGAAATACTCATCCTTCACAGGAGTGCTGATGCATAGGGGAACATGTACCCCAATGTTCATAGCAGCACTCTCAACAATAGCCAAAACACGGAAAGAGCCTAAGTGTCCATCAACTGATGAATGGATCAAGAAGATGTGGTTTATCTATACAATGGAATACTACCTAGCAAGGAGAAAGAATGAAATTTGGCCATGTGTAGCAACATGGATGGAACTTGAGGGTGTTATGCTGAGAGTCAGGCAGAGAAGGACAGATACCATAGGTTTGCACATATAGGTGGATTAGGAGGAAGTTAATGGAAGACCATGAGGGAGAAGAAGGGGAAAAATAGCTGGGGAGAGGGAGGAAGGCAAACCATGAGAGACTCTTGAATGCTGAGAGCAAACTGAGGGCACATGGGGGTGGGGGAGAGGGGAAGGGGGGTGATGGGCATGGAGGAGGGCACTTGTGGGGATGAGCATCGGGTGTTATATGGAAACCAACTTGACAATAAACTATTAAAAAAAAAAAAGAAATACTCATCTCTCACACATGAAGTAGCAAGTGACCGTTCACAAAGCACTTGCCCTGTCTCCTCCCTCTTCTCTCAGCAGGTGGTGCTGGCCACTTCCCAGGGAAGGGGACGCTGGCTCAGAAAAGGTAAAGACCCACACTCAACAGGCTGCAGAAAAAGGATCAGAACTGAGGCCTCCCAACTAGCGCCAAAGGAGGCTTTCAGGAGAAGAAAGTTTGTATCCTATTGGGTTTGGAAGAAGCACATCTTCTGGGTCGATCCTGCCCACTCAACCGGTCTAGAACAAATCCTTTTACTGACCTGAACCTCAGTGAGCTCACTCACAAAAGCTGGATGTGCGAATACCGTTCCCTAGAATGGTTATGAAGATTAACAAAAATAATGTATATAATAACACTTGGTAAACTTTGAACCCCTAATGTCAAGTGTTGGTCATGATCACAAATTTTATGTGTTCCTCTGGTTCTATCAAGCATCCACACAAACATTTCAATGATAGGGACTCATTCTTGTCAAAGACAGCCCACTCATTCCATTTTTATGGACCATTTTTAATACTGGAGAGTCCCTCCCTATGATGTGTTAAAGGAGTTTTTCTACAACTGCTCCTGGTGGGTTGGGGCTCTGCCTTGGAAACTGACAGGATGAGCCACGCCCCCCCGCTTTGCCTGACCAGTCTTGGTTCTAAACACAGGACTTCAGAGACACAAGATTATTTGGGATAGGGTGTTCCTAGATCATTCCATACCAAGACAACCTGATGTTCATATACATTTTATTTTTATTTTTATTTTTATTTTATTTTGAGAGAGAGAGAGAGAGCATGCATGAGTAGGGGAGGGGCAGAGAGAGAAGGAGAGAAAGAATCCCAAGCAAGCTCTGCACTGTCACCACAGAGCCTGAGTGGAGCTTGATCTCACGAACTATGAGATCACGACCTGAGCCAAAATCAAGAGTTAAGCGCCTAACCACATTTTAATACCCTCCTCAAGAAGTCCATAGAAATCAGTCTGGATGAGCTTTGCTAACACCAGTGATGGCAACTGGACACCTCCAGAGGCCACCTCAGTCTTTCAGCAGGGGCCTTGGGTAGGGGACAGTCAAGCCTCCCCAGGTCTGCCTAGACCTGCCTGACCTGAGTCTGCCCTGAAGCTGTCTGGGTCTAGTCTTAAGCTCTTAGGATTTTAGAGCTACATGTAGGCTTGGAAGGCACATCCCCCAAGACGCTCTCCCATAGCTTTGCAATCACAGATGTGGCTCCTGTTGGACACTCACTCCACTCTGAACTCTGGTCTTTGCTCATCCCTGTACTGAGCTGGCAACCACATCCCCCTGCGTCCCCACAGCACTGGCTGAGCAGACTAACCTCCCACCCTCAGGATCTATTCTTGGCTGTCAGCGTTGCCATCATTTGTCAAGTGTCTAATTGCACGTGGCTGGGTGCCAGGTGAGGAGAATAAAGAACCCAGAACACAGGCTACCCCACTTACTGCCATGGCCCATGGTCCTCCTGAAAACAAACAGATCATAGGGGCAGAGCACAGAACCAGATGTGGATGGACATGGTACACTTAGTAGACACAGGGCTCACCAAAGGTTGGGGGGCAGTGCTGAGTGCATAACTTGGAGGAGGGAGAAGAGGCCCACCATGGGTGAGATCTGTGGAACAGAGGAAAGAACACAGCCCCACGAGGCAGGCTTAAGGGCTTCCCATGTTCAACTTCTAATCTCCAGGACCTCAGAATTGACTGTATTTGGCCATAAGAACTTTAAAGAGGTAATTAAGGTAAAATCAGGCCATTAGGGTGGGCCCTAATCCAATCTGGTGTCCTTAAAAAGAGGAAATTCAGACACACAAAAAACACCAGGTGCATACAGAGAAAAGACCATGTGAGGACACAGTAAGAAGACAGCCATCTACAAGCCAAAGAGAGAGGCCCTAGAAGAAACCAAGCCTGCTGACACCTTGATCTTGAACTTCTAGCTTCTAGAACAGTGAGAATCAAATATTTGCTGTTTAAGTCACTGAATCTGTGTTAAGTATCCTGTTAAGGCAACTTGAGCAGGACCAACACAGGAAGGGGATCTGGGTTCTTTTTCCCACCCTTTTTGTACTTAGTGTCTGGAAACTTGAGAAGTTATTTCCACTCTTGTCCTCCATGGCCTCTGTGCTTGGTGCTCAGAATTTACCCACAGGGACGAGCCCAGATTATCAGAATGGTATAGAATTTAGCATTGGAGGGGGGGTCCAGGAGATCACCCAGTCTAGTGGCTTCCAAACTCTGAATGCTTCTTGCGTGTATGCAAATACAGGAGACCTACTCTAGATCTACCCATCAGAATAAACGGGTGGGGCAACAGGTAGGAATCTTTATTTTAACAGGAATTGAGAATGAGAATGAACAGGTCACAGCAGATGAGGCTGATGCCTCCATCTGATGAGGGAGAGAAATGAGCTTCCCACATCTGATGCTCAGAGAAGGGCAAACAAAGCTGGGACCTGTGTGAGATCTCTTCATCCCTCGCTGCATCTGGCTCTAGGTCTTCTTCGTGTGTCCAGAGCAGAGTAGAGGGATCCAGGAGAGCTGTCCTGGCAGGGGCTGCACTACTGACCCCTTTCCACTGCCCCAGGACCCCTGGATGCTGCAGGGTAGAGGCATTTCCTTGTCCATGTCATCCTGTCCTGGACTCTCAGAATGGCTTCTCCTTCCAGCCCCTTCCACACTCAAGGTGCAACTAACCCAGGGATTGTGACCAAGTTGGCTCACCTTTTTGGGCCTAGAGTCCCCTCTGTACAGAGAGAGAGAAAGGCTGGACTCTTGTTGCTTCTGGCTCAGATGTGCTGTCTGATTATAGCACCTTGGGGCTGGAAGGCCGTGAAGACATTTTCCTGGTGCACCTGGAAAAACGATCCCCTTGGGACATGTAGACAGGGTCCTGTCATAACCATGTTTTCTAATTTCTGCATTTGGTGCTTTGACCAAATGCAGGGGCCAAATGCTGGGGTCTTGCTGAACCTGGAGGGACTGGTGAGAGTCAGTTTTTGAGACCGTGACTTTCATACACAAACCAGCCAATGTGGAGCCCACCTTACCACCCCTATTCCCCTTGTTTATTGGGCTTTCACTCTTCGAGCCATGAGCTCTAATTACCCCAGGGCCATGTACCATATAGTTGGGGACAGCCCCTATCCCCCAGCACCTGCTAAAATTATTCCAACGCTAATTCTAGACCTGCTTTCCCTGCTTCATCCATCCTTCCCAAGGAAGCCACATTACAGCCACATTTCCCCCCCCCCTCTATCTCCTGACCTATACTGTGCTGCTCTGTGTGGTCCCCCTGCTCAGCATACTCTGCCTCCTGTTTCTTGGGACTGTGAGTGTAAACTTCCTTCATGAATCATCTCTGTTTCTGCATGTCTTGGCAAACCAGCCTAAAACAAATCCTAAGTCTCTTCAGATCAGACCGCTGGGCCTGTGCATGACCCCTTTTGGGGTTCACATCTCCTCCAGTCTATCTCCTGTGTGATGTACAAACATTTTCATTGTCTATGTGTACCACCCATGAAAAAGGTTTGGAATCCTTGGCTCAGTCAACTTCCAGTCCAGCAATGGAATGCCCCTCTTTGCCCCCATGGCCCCCTCAGCTGTGGGGCATTACTGTCTGATGCACCAGGCTTTTCTATTTCTAAGAAGCTGGAAAAGTCTTCATGATGCTCACCACAAACTTGCCTTCTCCCAGATGTTGGTCCCTGGTTGGACTCCTGGCCTATGGGGACATTCAGAATTAGCTGAATTCCACTTGAATATGGCAGCCCCTCTGCTATTTCAAAGAAGTTCTTGGCTTCCCTGAGGCATTTCTTCTCCTGTCTAAACATCCCCAAGTTCCTTCATTGTGCCCCAAAAGTTAAGAATCAGGCTTTTCGTGATTCCATGGCTCTAGAAGATAGCATCTTAAGGCCCATCTCTAAGGGTTAAGCTTGAAGAACACAGACCCCTGACGTAAAAAGATGCCTGACCTCCATGTGACCACCTCTAATTTGTCATGCGATTTCAAGTGTGAAATCCCTAGTTTTTAAATTTTGGTACAGGCTTATAAAACATGGTAGCTTCATGGAGCTGTGGGTCCTCTTCCAGCTCTTCACCCAAGGCCAAGAGGATGCCTTGGCTACTCCCCAGTTGGAGGGGATAGAGGTTTCCCATTACTCCTTGCAGTGGCTCCACTGATGGTTGTCATGTGAGAGTGGATGCCTGATCTTCACATGCCTGCTGCTACATTTTCATGAGAAGCTGGACATTCAGATTGTTAACATGAACTCTTTAATCTTCAAATGTTGGCATAAATTTACAAAACATAGTATAAACTAACAAATTTGGATTGGATGGCACCCCAGGACAACTAGTTTGCATCTTGTCCCAAGTCACAGCCACGGTTACCTTTCCCTTTAGGACAGAATGGTCACTCAGCTCTTCCCTGAGAGCTTCCTCAGCTATAGTATTCTCTGACGATAGCTCCCTGTGCTGGTTAATTTTATGTGTAAGCTAGACTTGGCTATGGGGTGCCCAGCTATTTGGTCAAAGATTACTCTGGGTGTTTCTGTAAAGTTTTTGGATTAGATTAACATTTGACTCAGTAGACTGAGTAAAGCAGATTGCTCGTTTTAATATGGGTGGGGCTTGTCCAAGCAGATGAAGGCCTACCAGAACAAAAAGGCTCACCTTCTCCTGAACCTGAGAGAGTTCATCTTGCCTGATATCCTTTCAACTGTGGCATTGACAGTTTCCTGCTTTTTGGACTCAAATAAAAACTTCAGCTCTTCCTTATTGTTGGGCCTGCCAACATTCTGGAACTATCCCATGGGCTCTCGTGGGTCTCCAGCTTGCTTTTGCTGATCTGTATATACTATTGGTCCTGTTTCTTCGGGTGACTAACACACTCTCCTTAACCAAAAGGAGCTATAAATCTGAGGAAGAAATTAAACATTGTACCAAATGAAGATACCTTATCTTATTCTCTACCTGATCTTTTATACCATATTTCCAGTGTTGAGTATAATACACTAATAACAGCTACCATTTATCAAGAATTTTGTGTATTAAGTTTTATACATATATGTAAGTTTTATATATGCGTTAAAGGTTTACATATATATAAGCATGGTGTTATTTTTTAAATATATGTAAGAATTTATATACATATAATCATAAATTTATATATATTATATAAATTTTTATATATCTATAATATATATACATTCTTATTAGATTCATATATATATATTCTTATTTGATCAACATAAGACCCTGTCCCCTTACCAGAACACAAGTGTCATGAGGATGGGGACCTTCCCACCTCTGTATGCTTGTGCCAGGACCAGTGTTTACAAGGAGGAGGTGCTCAATAAATTATGCATTGAATTAAGGAATGAATTATTTTTTTAAATAGATACTATTACCATCCCCATATCACACATGAGGAAATGGAATCTCAAAGGCACTAAATACCAGCCCAAGGTAATAGGACTAAGAAATGGTGGAACTGAGACACAACCCCAAGTTCATTTCAGTTCAATACCCACATCCTCTGCCCCTTCCCACTGCACATGGAAGAGCCAGGCCCTCCCCACTGCCTGACTTTGACATTCACACCTACAGCTTTCTCAGCCAATAAGGTTGCCCTGAGCATAGCTCCTTCATGGCCCAGTGCCCCCCACTCACCCCCACACTGATAGGTCTGTGACCAAGCCATCCATTGAAGTTTCTAAAGACTAATTTGAGAGCCTAACCACAGTTTCATCTTTAACAATAAAGACAGAAGCAAGAGAGGAAACCCACTGTAAGGTCTTGGTTCACCCCATTTTTCTCAGAGCGGCTTCAGGTAATAGGAGACACTGGCTGACTCTCAGCTGAAAAGCCAGAGTGACAGAGGCTGACCACTCTTGGCCCTCAGTAGGAAGAACTTTCTGAGGAAATGTGCACAATTTGCAGAAACACCACTTCCTCTCATTCTGTCTCTGTAACCCCATGTAGGTCAAACCACACAGCCAGCAACTGAAAACAGGTGGTGAGTGGAATTAGGTATGGCTCACTAAAGGGACAACACAGCAAGTATAGGGAAGATGGAAAGAGAAAAGGGTGAAGGCAACAAAGGAAGGGCTCCAGACAGACCAAAACAAGGTAAGAACTTGCACGGTCACAGGGGCACAATCAGACCCACCTAGGGTGGATGGCACAACAAGGGATGATTAGTAACATGATCTCAAATGGAGCCACCAACACAAGTCTCTTCATTTTCCCCTTAATAACCAGACTCTCCCACACCCAAGTATCTGGAAAACTTCCCTAATTGCCTTGCTCCTTCATGGAAGCCATTTCAGTCCAAAAATACATTGGGTTCCTACATCTGTTTTGTCCAAAACAAACAATAGTCTGATTTCTCTTTCTGCCCCTGAAGCATCAAGCTTCTAGTTCAATGATTTCAGGACAACACAACCATTCTGATAATGACATAATAAGCTATGAGGAAAGCTTCACAGTCGGGGTGTTATCATGCTTTCCTTAACCCCCAGGAGCTCCAAGACCCCAAGCACAACACATCCCCAATGGGGACCTCTGTTGCTCCATCAAAGCACTGGGGGCTGGATCAGCTCTTACATCTTTTGGCTGAATTCCTTCATATATGAATTCTGTGCCACTTGACATTGAGTTCTTTTCAGGCCTTGGAGCCCCTGAGCCTAGCACAAGGACTAGCCAGAATGGGGCCCCCCTACATGCTTCAGAGGGGATCCCATGATTACAGGATGTTCTACCATAGGAAGCTATAGGGCAGGTGGTGAGGGGGAAGGGGACTTAGGGCAAGACCTTTAAGAAGAGGGAAGTGGAGGTTGGGAAACATTGGGAAGAGCCAGGGCATAAAGACGAGATGATATTCTTTTCTTCTTTTATCCCAATATCACAGCTCTGTTTATTCTGAGAAGCAACCAGCTGCAGCTCCAAAATAGATATGCCAAGAACCGCCTCTAATGACAGAGAGTACTTCTGCGGGAGCCAAGGTTAGAACAGCTCTTTTCAAGGCATAGGAGAAGAGAAGAGCCTAGAAGGGAGACACTCCTGGGGGCCTTTCTACTCCCACCCTGCTGGCTTCCCTCTGCCTCCCTCCCAGCCAGAGACAGCAGTGACTCTATGTGGAGTCCCTAGGACATAACATGCAGCTGACTGGCTGCAGAGCATGGCCCCTCCATCACTCACAGCCACGGTGACAGTGTTCAGCTCTTCCCTGACAGGTGTCCCATGGCTGGGTGTGACAAATGGCTTTCCTCTCCCCAGACCTGAATATCCTTTCCCAGAAGCCTTTCTGAGTGCATGAGAGATAATGAGACAGCCTAATAGAACCGAGTTTATTACAGATGCTGTGTTAAGAGTTTGTGTGTATGCAGGTGAAGGCACAAATTAATAATGCATCAAATGGAGTTAAGCCAACAAGGAAGACTTTATTCAGTAGTATTGCAACAGAGGAGAGAGATTAAACACATCACCAGCTATAGCAGGGCCAGCAGGGAGTTTATAGGCAGTGGGCAAGGTGAGGGAATTGGTGGTTGGAAAATCACCAAGAGGAACTTGGTTAGGTGTCAAGGATGGGGGATTCTTGCTGAACTGAGCATGGAAGGCCAAGGACAAAAGGATAAAGGGTAAAGCCCAGTTGAGAAGAGGGTTCAGTGGAAAGGAAGCAGAGAGATCAGTAGTTTGGGGGAAAAGCTGTTCCCTTCCCTAACCTCTCTTGGAAACAAGCCAACATGGCTATCAGCCTCATAAGGACCACCAGAGTGGGGGCTCCTGGGTGGCTCAGTTGGTTGAGCATCTGACTTCATTCAGCTCAGGTCATGACCTCAGTTTGTGAGTTTGAACCCCACATCAGGCTCTTGGCTATCACCATGGAGCCTGCTTCGGATCCTCTGTCTTTTCTCTCTCTATGCCTACTGCACGTGCAAGGACAAGTTATCCCTGTCTAGCTGGATATTTGGCTGAGAAGGGACAGCTGGACAAGCACAGATACTCACACGTTCAGTTTGTTCAGCTCCTCACCATCTCCACCTTCCAGGACATATGCCCTGGACTTGCTGTTTAAGTGTCCAGAATGACAGGCCCTCCATCTACCTCCCTATGCTCCCTGAAGGGTCTTCCAGAGGGGTCTGGGCTTCTCTCAAACCCAAGAGGGCCTCTGGACTCACATGACTTCACATGACAAAGGGCCCCTGATATTATTTCTCAATGAGTCATTCATGAAGTCACTGTGTGTGTGTGTGTGTGTGTGTATTAAAAATTACTAATTGGTGAAAGTAAACATTTAAAATACATCATGATACTTGTTGCCTTAAATTGATATTTCTTCTTGGTTAATCCAGAGACCCTTGAAAAATGAAAAAAGCTCAGACTTCCTAGAATTTTAGAAAACCCGTTTTCAGGGAACCTCTACCTCCTCAAACTAAGTACTCAAATGCCAGTAAGCCTGACTCCAGCCTCCCCTTCCTTCTCCTGTGCACCTTGTGTTATTTCTTAGGTTGCCACCCATCAGCCCCTCTGCACAGTCCCTGGCCTCACTTCCTGCCTGGCAAGCCCTCTCCCCTCCACACACAGACCCACAAGCCCAAACACCCCCTGACAAACTGGAACTGGAGCCTCTGAGCTCACAGGAGCCTCTCCCAGCCTCTGTTCTACAAGCTCAGAAGTTTCTAAAGGGGACTTCTTGCCTCTCTTGGGGATATGGGCTCCTTCACAAGCTATTTGCATATGGCCTGGCCTGCATTGGAACCCTGCTCAGGAACTGCCTCCCAGGGAGTGAGGTTAGGTGGGGGGAGTGGGGGCTGCAGGACGCTAGACGGCTCTGCCTACTCTGATCTTGGCCTAGAAAGAACCAGGATTTCTGGCAGACCCTGGTCCAGCCGGCTCAAAGACTTCCTCAAAGGCTGGCCTGTGGCCTCAAGACCCTAGGCACCCAAATCTAGAAACTGGTTGTTGTCTGCAGAGACTATACTGTTTCCTTATGAAACAAATTAGATTAGCATAAAAGGAGCAGGGGAGGGAATTGGTCCAAAGTCCTGGACAAAGTAGGCAGCCTCTCCCGGGGGCAGGTGATGCACACTAGAACACCTGGGATCGTGACTTAGTCTGTTAGCTCTACTATAACAAAATACATTGACTGGGTGGCTTGGAAAGAACAGACCTTTCTTTCTCATGGTCCGAAGGCCAAAAGTCTGAGATGAGAATGACAATGTGGTCAGGTGAGTGAGCTCTTCCAGGGTACAGATTTCTCACTGTGTCCTACATGATGGAGGGGAGCCCTCTGGGGGTCTCTTTCATAAGAGCACTGATCACATTCACGACAGCTTTGTTTTTATGACCTAATCCCCTCCTAACACCATCACCTGGGAGGTTAGGGTTTCAGCATATGAATTCATGTGGGGTACACATTCAGATGGTGGCAGACTGAGATTGAGGAGGTGAGAAGTGCTGAGAGGGAGGTGTCTTCAGGGAGGCTGAACTAATTCTAAGGTCAGCGATAGGCCAGAGTACCTTGAAATTTTCTAGACTCTGATTCGGTGCATCCTAAGACTCAAGTACCTAGTCTTGACTTGCCTCTTTGGGTTTCACATTTTCTGTCCATCACAGGAAGTGGCTTTCAGGTGGGTCATTGGGGGAAGCAGTTGAGAAGATTCTTTGGAATGTTTGGAATGTGTCTGTGTAAAGAGATGAGGGAGGTGTTTCCAGAACTGACTGCAAGAGCTCTCTATTCCTGGGGCAGTATCAACAGGAAAATACTATAAAAACATAAGGCCTGTTTGGGGTGGTTGTTTGGAATCCTCTCTGGACTACTAAAGCTGCAGTCTCTCATTACCTTATCCTGAATCTCAACCCTCCAAGGTCCATTTTGTGGCCTTTGATAGGAAGGTTGGATTCCAACCACTAGGCCCAACCCTGTCCCTGTCATGAGGGGCATCTCTGGCCCTCTTGTATTCGGATGTGTGGTTCTTGCCTTCCAGGAGGCACAGATTATTAGTAATGATAACTTCAAAATAATAGACATATATTAGGAATTTTTAATGTGCCAACCACAAATATTAACTCAATTTTCAAAACAAAGCAAAGAGGTTGGTACTATAATTCTCCTGCCAAGTCACATGTGGGGGAACAGAGGCATACAGAGGTTAAAATAACCCTCTCAATGTCATGGACCTGGGAAATGGAAGGTCCACCTACTTCCTTAACCAGTGCACCACTCCATCTCTCATGGAAACATATAAGACTTCATCACATTGTAGAGGAAATCAGCCACAGCTTTGGCAGGTTCTTGCACAACTGTTCCCTCCTCCATAGAAAGCATGCACTTCCCCATGCCAAGGTTAAGTTCTGTGTGCCACTTTCTTCCCAGGGTCTCCTGCCATCTCCCAGCCTGGGGCTGGGCCACAGGGATTGTGATTATTATCAGTCAGCAAACATCATTGAGTACCCAATGAGTGGGTGGACAGGACAGAATACAAAGGCAAGCAAAGTGTGAGGCAGGAACTCAACAACCACATTGGACAGGCAGTTGCTTCCAAGAATTCCACACAGCAGAGTGTGGTAAGTGCTATAAGAGAGGCACAAGCCAAATTATCCATGGGAGCAGCAAAAGAGAAGGGAGTGCCCTCACCTGGTGGGGAAGGGCAGCATGGGCATATGGATAGGTTTGTCAACAAAGGAGGTGGAAGGAGAGTGTTGTCAGCAAAATTTAGAAGGAATGTGGGCAAAACAGCCCATAAGTGAAGGCTTGCTAGGGATTCCATGTGCCGAAGTTTATCAAGGTGACTGCATAAGACAGATTTGCAAAGACCTGGGGGCTGCAACTGGGAGGCCCGTGCATTGATTAGAACAAGACAAAGTAGAGTCTCGCCCAGGATAGGAGGTAATAATAAGGAGGAGATAAAGGGTGTAATGTCTGAGGTAGAATGCATGGGAATTGGTAGCCACTGGAGGGCAGCCCATATCATCTACAATATTCTTCAATCAACAGGAGCCTGGTAAGGCTATTCATCAAGTCAGAGATGAGAAGGTTGGACTGGAAAGTTCTGTTTGAGACTGGGACTATCCTGGTTGGGTAGAGAAAGTGGGAGAACCAATCACGCTTGCTTAACAATGGCTCAAGAATTTATGGGCCCCGTTCTGTTTAATGCCTGTGGCATTGAGCACAAAGACCCTCATCTCTACAACCTCCTATGCCTGCCTCTCTAGGGTTCCTTTGCAAAGCCTGCTTCCAGTTCTACCTCTGTCATGAGCTTTCCTCCTCAACCCTCAATAAGATGAGCTCTTCCTCCCTGTTAGGCACATTTTGCTTATGGTGAACATGCTATGCTCACTCATTTGGACCACAAGTTTCTTGTAACCTGGGAATAATACCTTATACACTTTTTGCTCCCAGTTATATTTAGCACAGGACTGGGATATAAGGAGTAGGCCATCACTTACCCAAGAGTGTGGAATTGAATGGCCTGGCCCAATCCCCTGGGGAACATGCTCTGCAACTTCAAGGGACCCCTCCTTGCATGCCTGTAGGATGTTCCTTGCAATTCATGGTGGAGGAGCACAGGTCTGTCCCTTACTGATGTGTCACACACAGAGTTCTCAGGAAAACTAAAGGACTCCATAAAAATTTGCTTGTTTGCTCTTTTTCCTGCTTCTGTTTTTGCGGGGATCTATGTCTCCACTTTACACACACCTCATAATGTAAATGGGATAGGCCCTCTTGTTAGGGACAAGGAGTTCATGATTTCTCTAGGATAGATAACAGCTAAGGAAGGATCAGGTGAGAATGACGAGGAAGCCATCATCTGTGTATTCTGGACCCCCAGTGCTAGATATCTCAAGGAATAATACCTGGGCCCTTGTCCTTGCTCTAACTGGTCCCTGGATGCCTAAGAGGACACATACTCCAGCTCATGATCCTCAATAAAAATCCCAGACCCCAAACAAAGACAAGGCTCTCTTCTTTCCTTTCTGAGTCTCCCAGACACTCTCTACCTTCAGTAAGCTCTGCTTTTACTGCCTGCTGGTTTGATTTCCAAAGTGGGCACAGCCGGGGGCCCTCTTGGCTGTTTCTGTGGGAACCCCTGGGGGTCCTTGGACCCTGCCTGCTGGCCTCAGTTCCAGATATTCTGAAACTTGTCCTTTGTAAAATGGAACAATGATGAGCAGCTATTTGAGTTGCCTTAAGGATTCAGCTTGAAGCCATACATAAGATGTACAGACACAGGGGTACTGGCACAAGGCCCTCCATGAATGGGAACAGGAAGGCAGGCTCTGGGTCTAATCTTAGCCCTGCAGCAGCCTGGGTATTTCCTTAGTTCCTCCTCTGCAGCATGAGGGAGAGTAATCTTGACCCACAGGACTGGGGATGGGTGAGATGACTGGTAAGGATCCACAGAAACATGCACCAGAGATGCTTCCTCCAGTGGCTATATCAGCTCAGCTTTTCTGCCAAGAGCCATCACACAGCCTACTCCAGACACAGGCACAAGCCACACCTCACCTCTGCCTTACCCTAGGAAGGTCCCTGATGAGAAAGATAAAGATGTGCTCCAGGAGCACCATGGAGATGGAAGGGAGAGCAGCACTGGCCCCAAATCAGAGGCTCCACAGGCTTAGTTAGTGAGAGAAGAACTGTCAGAGACCAGGCAGTCCAGACTTCAGCACCATGCAGGAGGCCATCTCGGCCACCGTCTGCCTCAATTGTTCTGGTGATAAGGCACTCAGTTCCTCAAAATGTTAGCTGCCTGCTTCATTGCTCAGAGCTCCAATGATAAGAAAGCCTTCTTTTTTAAAAAATCTTTTTGTAAGTTTATTTATTCATTTTGAGAGACAGAGAGAGACGGGCAGAGGGAGAAAATCCCAAGCAGCCTCTGCACTATCAGCATGGACCCCAATGCAGGGCTTGAACTCACCAACCATGAGATCCTAACCTGAACCAAAGTCATATGCTTAACCAACTGAGCCACCCAGGGGTCCCAAGAAAGCTTTCTTTTATTTTTAGCTCAAATATGTTTTTCTGTAACTTCCTGGGTCTGCCTTCTAGACACATGTAATAAAACACATCTCTCCTTTGCTAAGAGCCCTTCAATGTTTGGAAACTGCTTATCGGCTCCTCCAGGTTTTTCCACTTCAAACTGCTGCAGACCTTCACAGAGTCCTCCCAAGATGAGATCTTCAGATTCCTCCCCACCCTAGCACGTCCAGCAAATTGTCCCATTAGTTCTAGCAGGGCCTCAGAGTGGGGACCACAGAAGTGCCAGGGCTTGATGGAATGTGCTGGCCCTTATTCTTGTCCCTTCACCAATACAGAGATTTTCCCAGGGCCAGTGGGCTACCCTGCACCTTTTTCTATTTTCCACCCCGAGGGGACTAGGAGTGGCTGTTATCCTCGGATAAGCTGCCTTGGGAACTGATACCATAAGGATTCCCAAACTCTGGCCATGCGAGCATCGTGGGGGTGCTCTGTCACTATGAAGTGGGTCAGTGCTAGCCCAGCAGTGACATGCCAGCACTTATTGAACCTCATTTCCACCTAGTGGTTCTAGATTTCACACAGGAATGACTCTGCCTGCCACTGACTCTCATTCTGGTCTGACAGAGGAGCACTGACCAGGATGGTGGTGAAGGCCTTAGGATATGGGGTCAATCCCAGGGCTCAGTGTCCTCCCACCGGTCCCCCAGGAAGGGGCAGGCTGCTGCAAACAGGTTGCCTGTAAGGCTAGAGCACCCCTAAGGGAGAATCCATGGGGGGGAAGGTGAGAGGAGAGCATACAGTTCTGGCGGACAGTGGCGGGGGTGGCAGAAACAAGATAAAACAGACTGTTTCAGATCCCAGCTCCTTCCAAATCTCTCCATGAAAATGCAGGAAGCCTTGAACAGGTGATAAATTCACCCCAGCAATAAACCCCTATTGGGATGCTACTGTGGCCTTGAGGATCCAGCCCTCTTAGCCCTTTTCAATCAGACTAGACAAGTCACAGGGTGGGAAGAGGGGAGCACAGGATCTCACCAGCATAAGGAAATGACACATACCCACCATGTCTGCTGCCAGGGAGCCCAAGGGTGAATCATGCCCAGGAAGTGAAGAGGAGAGATCAGCTTGACCCAGAGGAGGGTGAGAGAGGGGAAGAAGGATGAGCCCCAGGCAAATGGGCTCCAGGCACAGCCACAGGCTCTAACTTTCAAGTCCACTGACCCTGCCTCCAGAAGGATGAACTGGGTCAGCAGGTCGATAGGACGCTCAGGGCCTGGCTGGGATTAGAACAGGCCTGCCAAGGATTGGACAGCAATCTGTGTCCATAAAAGGAAGTTCTAAAGAGAGAACAGGATTCCCCTTCTTACCACCTGGGGCCCAGGCAGGTTAGTAAACATCAAAGAGGCACATACTCGCTCCTCGTTTTTGTGAGCAGAGACAGCATTTTCTTGGCACAACTGGGCAGAGCTGGCTGCAGAGATGGTTATGAGGATGAGATAAATTCCTGATGGAGGGCATTGGATCATGAGTGTTATTGGTGGCAAGAACTGGGGAGCCAGAAGGTGAGCAAGAGAGCTACTCCAAAGCTGGGGGAATCTGGGTATAGAAGTGCAAGAGACTAGTTTATTGGGAACCCTGGAAATGCAGGGCAGCAGGGGTCTCACCGGTATTCTATCTTCCCTGGGGAGCCCATCGGGAAAGCCAGAGATGGAAGGGTCCTTCTGGTTCCCTTAGTGCAACCTTCTAATTTTACAGAGCAAGGGCCTGGCTCCCACCAGGCAGTCTGAGGGAGAGCTGGCCCCCTGGCTCTCCCAGCCTGGAGCTCTTTCCTTTCAAAACCCAAATCCTCTTCACCCTTCCCTTCATCACTCCACTCGCTAGTTTTTTTTTTTAATTTTTTGATGTTTTATTTATTTCTGAGAGAGAGAGACAGCGTGAGCTGGGGAGGGTCAGAGAGAGAGGGTAACTCAGAATCCAAAACAGCCTCCAGGCTCTGAGCTAGCTGTCAGCACAGAGCCCAACGCGGAGCTTGAACCCATGAACCGTGAGATCATGACCTGAGCTGAAATTGGCTGCCCAACCGACTGAGCCACCCAGGCACCCCTCACTCGCTATTTAAATGACCAAAAGTTTCGCTTCGAGAATAATCTAGGGCCACTTCCCCTTCCCCACACCATTATCATCTGGAAGGAGAAGAAATGCCCCAGAGGGCAAAAGAAAGACAGTTCTGACTTTTTTTCTCCTTCCTCCTAGTCAAAATATACAAGGTAAAACATTTTTCACACAAGTTTTTCACATCCTTTTTTTTTTTTTTTAATTCACAGAATATATGGCGTCATTTTTGAGGTATTTCACAGCATTTTAGGGCATCCTGCCAGGGGAAATCCTCCCCCCACCTCCCACGCTCATAATTACCCCCCACCTCTGCAGTCTGCAAAGTTTAATCACCCTGAGGTCCTGCTACCTGGCCAGGGAGAAAGTTGGCTCTCAGATCACCAGGCTCACAAGCCAAGGTCAGGGGTCAGGAAGGGCCCTGGTGACAAGCCTGCCCCTTGTAATTAACTCCTCTTCAGGCTGTCCTCTGGCCTTTGTGATATCTCAGCTTCTTCTTTCCTTACTAATGACTGAGTCAGTCCCTCTTTGGAACATCCACTGCCTTAGAACAATGTGCCCCTCCTTAGCAGCATTGGCTAGAGTTGCAAATTTACATTTATTCTTTAGACTACCTGATTCAAGTCAGCCTCTCTCTTTGTTTTTTTTTAATGTTTTATTTATTTCTAGGAGAGAGAGAGAGACAGTGTGAGCAGGGGAGAGTCAGAGAGAGAGGGAGTCACAGACTGAAACAGGCTCCAGGCTCTGAGCTGGCAGGCAGCACAGAGTCCGACGCGGGGCTCGAACCCACGAACCGCGAGATCATGACCTAAGCGAAAGTTGGATGCTTACCCAGCTAAGCCACCCAGGCGCCCCTCAGTCTCTCTCTTTGGATGCTAAGTTCTAGAAAAGCAGGGAAGATAGAGTTTCTTTACTCACCACTGTAGCCCTAGAATCTAGTTGACTTAATAGCATTTGCTGATTGATTAAATGAAAGTGACCTTCCATGTGTGTAAGAAGGGTGAATGTGTGGTTTATGTTAATGGTGAGAAATTGACCTAATGTGGCCCAGGTCCATCCTACTCCAAATGTATAGAAATGCTGGATAAAATGTAACAAAAATAATCTTAATTGCATCCAAGCTGGAAAGAGAAAATTCTTGGGTATCAGAAATAGAGGGGGATGTGCAGAACACTGAGTGGGAGCTAAAGTTGTGGACATCCCAGGAGCTGGGGTTGGGAGTTAATGTTTGTGTGGGTGGTGCCATCCAGCTTCAGATCCTTGAGAGGCAGTGGCTAAGCACAGAGAATGAATCACTGCCTTGATTGTGTGATTATGAGAAGGGTACAAGAAACATCACTCACCAGCCCTCGGAGGTGAGAAAGTTTCACTTCCAGCTGGGCCCGGTTAGAAAAAGAAGAAAATTGAAAACCCAGACCTTTGCCATTGTACAAATGTGGGATAGAAATTCCAATCCAAGTAATTCAAATAAAAACAAATCCAGAAGTGGTAACAAGTGATTCAGATTTTTCCTCTGATAAAGCAAAACTCTGTAGGACATTTGCTTAATCAGGGATATGTGGGACCCACTTGCCCCCTCACATACACATACATACAATTCAAAATTACAAACCATGAGGCAGATAACTAAGGCTGAGGGAGGCTCAGCAGATGCAAATTATAGATCAGACAATCAAGAAGAGAAGCTAGTAGGCCATACAAAGTATATTTGAAATACTTAAATAGAGGGGAAAAAATAGCACAGGAAGTCCAAGCTAATAATCCTAATGGCTAAATTGGGGAGGGTGCTACTGAAAAGTTGGTAACACTAAAACATGAGTCGAAGGTAGTTTGGAAAATGGAAGGAAAAATATTACAGTCAGAGCTTCATGAGGTTTTTCCACTTTGGGGAGAAGAGTAACAATAGTGATCAATGGGAGATTTTCAAGAATGTGTTAAAATGAGCAAAACAATTAAAATAGAATTGTAATATATAACTTCTAAATTGAGGGTGAAAAAGAAGGACATAAAAGAAACACAATCTCGGGGCGCCTGGGTGGCTTAGTTGGTTAAGCTTCCGACTTTCGCTTAGGTCATGATCTCGCGGTTCGTGGGTTCGAGCCCCGCGTCGGGCTCTGTGCTGACTGCCAGCTCAGAGCCTGGAGCCTGTTTCAGAGTCTGTGACTCCCTCTCTCTCTGACCCTCCCCTACTCATGCTGTCTCTCTCTTAGAAATAAATAAACCATTAAAAAAAAAAAATTTAAAAAAAAAAAAAAAAAGAAACACAATCTCATGAGAAGCAATAAGGTAGGAAACAGGCAACTATAAAACAATATAGCAGAAATGTGCTAAACATATTAGAAGGCTTAATACATTTTAAAAAGCTTAAATTGACAAAATTAAAAAGGCAAAGATGTTTAAACTCATTTTTTAAAAATCCAGCTATATGTAGTTTACAAAAAACAAAAACAAAAAAACCCCTAAAACATTAGGACATAGAAAGGTTGAAAATAAGGGAGTAGAAAAGTATAAACCAGACAATTACTAAATGAAAAAGAGTTGATATAGATACAGAAGATAACAGACTATATTTGAAAAGCAAAAAAAAAAAAAATACGATAATAGGAAATGACTTAAAAAAGGAAAAATTCACCCCAGAGGTATAATACCAAGTATACCCAAACACAATGAATTCAAAACATAGAGCAAAAATTAACAAAAGTATAAAAAGAATTCTCTCTTTCCCAATTTCACTTGACCTGAACCCTACAGAACTATGTAGATACCCCTACATTCAGTTCAACCGAACCTACAAAACTCAACCATGTCTACAGCTCTATGCTGCCCTGACAGGATCCAGATGGTTATAAGCATTCTACATAGAAGGGGAGCAAAGAGAGAGAATTAATAAGAACTAATGGAAAACTGAACATCCTCTACATTTAAGACGTCGTGCTAGGCACTTATGCACCATCTTATGCAACCTCAGAAATCCAAAGAGGTAGGATTAATAACTGCAATTCACAGAGAAGAAACCCAAATTCAAAGGTGTTTAGGAACTTTTCAGAGGTCAAAAGACTAGCGAGCAATAGAGGTTGAATTTAGACCATTCAATATAAATTCCACAAAACCAGGGACTGTTGTTTACCCTGTAACCCCAGTATGTAAAACTAGGCCTAACAGAGATTAGGTACTTCATAAATACCTGCTGCTATAGACTGAATGTTTGAATTCCCCCAAAATTTATGTGTTGAAATCCTAACTCCCAAGGGGATGGTATTATGAAGTGGGGCTTTGGGAGATGAACAGGTCATGAAGGTGGAGCCCTTATGAATGAAATTGGTGTTCTTCTAAAGGAGACCCCAGACAGCTCTCCCTTACCCCTTCCACTGCATGAAGACACAGACAAAGGAGACCATCAATGAATCAGGAGTGGGCTTCCGCCAGAATCTGCCGGCACTTTGTTCTTGGACTTCCAGCCTCCAGGACTGTGAGAAATAAACGTCTGCTGTTTAAGCCACGTGTATGGTATTTTTGTTACAGCAGCCTGAAGAACAAAGACACCTGCTGAATGAATGGATTCAGATACTCTCAGCCTGTGCTTTCCCATTATGCCAGAACACCTAGTCTACCATCTCCCTCAGTCTTGGCTATCTGTCTCCTGACTTCACCCAAAGCTCCCTTCCAACAAAGCCTTCTTTCTCCAGCCTGTTCACTGGCCATTTCCCCTTCCTCATCCAGAGCTGGCAGAGGAGAAAGGAGAAGGCCTGGCTCTCCATGAGAGCCTGTGAGAGAGAGACCACATATCCAGGGTGTCCCACAAACACAGACAATTTTCTCACAGGCTGGTGGTTGGGCAGTGATGCTCCTGATAGTTGCTGAGGGAGAAGGCAGGCACAGGGTGAACAAATGCACTGGAGATTTGGTGGGAAATCCTCTGAGGTCAGCAACTAACATCACCTCCCTACACCACGTGGCCATTAGCTGGTGTCCAGAATGCTGGAGGAAACTGAGGTATTTAAACACCATTTGAAATTGACTTGGAACTCTTGAGTGGTAAGAAATTTCTTAGGGACAGCAAAAGTGTCATCAGGCAGAGAAATTCTATTTTTAACTTTTTATTTTGAAATAATTATAAACTCACAGGAAGTTGTGAAAAATAGCACATAGAGTGCCCTGACTCTTGACCCATCTTCCCCTAGTGCTGCAGCATAATATCAAAACCAGGAAACTGACACTGCTATACTACCAGGATGAGATGACAGACCTAATTCCATTTTCACCACCTGTGTGTGTGTGTGTGTGTGTGCACACGCCTGCGCGCACGCACGCTTAGTTCTATGCCATCTTACCTCATGTATATGGTTGTGTAACTACCTCCACATTAAAGATACAGAATGTTTCCACCACCATGATAGAACCCCCTTGATAGTCACACTGGACCCCCACCTCTGCAACTACTAATGTGTTCCTCATCTCTATAGTTTTATTTTAAGAATGTTACATAAATGGAAGCCTTTGAAGGCTGACTTTTTTCTCTATGCATAATGCCCTTGAGATCCATCCATCCATGTCCATTCCTTTTTATTACTGAGTAATATTTCATTGTATGGATATACCAGTCGCCCACTGTAGAACATCTGGGTTGTTTCCAATTTTTGACTGCTCATTGGAGCTCTTTCATAAAAGGCTAGTCCTGTTTGAAGTACCAGTGCCATTAGAATTCCCAGTGATCAGCCAGGACCTACCTCAGCTTTCAGTGATGTGTGTGCCCAAAATAGGGAAAGAACATGAATTGGCTTTTCAGCTGTGGCTCATTCCTACTGATCCTTCAAGTTTTAAGCAGAACATCACCTTTTCTGAGAAGTTTTTGCATTGATAACCATCTCTTGGGCCAAACCCCACAGCTCTCCATAATCTTGTGTCCTTTGCCTCCATATCCTCAGCTCTGGCTCAGGACCACCATGCTCAAAAACATCGTTGCATCAGTAGATCAACAGCAAGGTTGTCACCATGATCATTTTCTTTCTTTCTTTCTTTCTTTCTTTCTTTCTTTCTTTCTTTCTTTCTTTCTTTCTTTCTTCCTTCCTTCCTTCCTTCCTTCCTTCCTTCCTTCCTTCCTTCCTTCCTTCCTTCCTTTCCTTCCTTCCTTCCTTCCTTTCCTTCCTTCCTTCCTTCCTTCCTTCCTTCCTTCCTTCCTTCCTTTCTTCCTTCCTTCCTTCCTTTCCACAGTCATGGTCATTTTCTAACACAGGCCATCCCTTCCTGTGGTTACAACATGTTCCTGTAGCAATGTCATAAAGGATGGCCATATTTCTTACTCAAACACTGTTGTAACTGTAACAGAGATAAGGCCACCAGACCCTCAGGTGGTTCCCAGATTTTGCTATTAGAGATAATACCATAATGGACATCTTAATATGGAAGGACATTTCTGCATATCTGATTGTTTCACAGGAGACAGTCCTAGAAGTAGAATGATGGAGTCAGAAGGCATAAACTCTTTTATATTTCCCAGTACATGTTGCCAAGTTGTTTTCCAGAAGGGTAGTTGTATTAGTCTCCTCCTGCTGCTGTAACAAACTAGGGGCTTAAAATAACACAAATTTATCGTACAGTTCAGGAGGTCAAAAGGCCTAAAATTAAGGTACCAGCATGGCTGTGTTCCTTCTGGAGGCTTTAGGGAAAAGTCCTTTTCCTTCTCTTTTCCAACTTCTAGAAACTGCATTCACCAGCTCATGGCCCCTTCCTCCATCTTCAAGTTCAACAGAAAAGCACCTTCAATTCTTTCTCTCTAACTTCTGCTTCTCTTGTCACATTTCCTTCTGTGTCACATCACCTTCCCAGATAATCTCAGATATCTCCCTCTCCCAAGATCATTACCTTCAATCACATCTACATTGTGTCTTTTGCCATGTAAGTTAACATATTCACAGGTTTTTGGACTAGGAGAGGTACATTTTGGTTAGCCAATAATATGCATCCACCTGCTGAGTATTAAAGTACTGAGACTCTTTTTGAACAAAAGTATCATCTGAAGAGTTAAGAGGTGGAATAAAAAAGAGCCGTTTGCTCTAAGAACACCATTGACTCAAGACTGAAGGGCAAGGCAAGTTTTCAATTTTAGGTATACACAGTACAATAAAAATACCATTCTTGAAAATCAGGGATGATTCTATGGGAACACCGTCACTGATATTGACACTGCATTCAAGCCCAGGAAAGAAAGAAAAGCCAGTACCCACACAAATTGTCCTGTTAAATCCTATGAGCAGGACAGCATGACCAGGAAGTCAAGCTCAGCTGTCTCTTTCATATAATAACTATTGTCAAACAGTCCTGCAGTATGGAAATGATTTATTTATGTGTAACTCATGACCTTGTTGCCTGTTCTTTCTGCAAAGTTTTATCTAGATCCAGCCATAACATAATTATACCTTGTCAGTTCCCAAGCACCATAGATGTCACCATTTCCCTCCATTTCTCAAGTTTAAGGGGCCTCCCAACGGGCACACCTGCTAGCCACAGAGCACCAGCTGCTACAAGACCAAAGCTCACAAACTGATGGCAGGTGCCCTTCAGCCCTTCATTGTTGTCAGCATGCAATGCCTCCTCCCCCTTTCTCAGAGAAATTTCACTCACTGTCTTTGCAGGGAATTATTCCTTCTTCCACAGCAACCAAGTAATTATAGTGGAGGCTGCCCATCATGGCAGGCCTCTCTTTTATCTCTTCCCCCTGGTCTGGATCACAGCATGGGACATATGATCCAAGCCAGGACAAACATGGCACTCCACCCTCTTGGCGTGGGTTGGGGGGAATTGGTCCAGAAATGGACACAGGATCTTAGTCAAACCAATCTGAGTTCTTCTTTGGCATTTTTAAAACATTAGTCTAGGGAAACGGGCTTTCTTCCATGGGTAAAAAGGCTGTAGGTGAGAACCTGGAAGCAGTTAGGAGCTCTGCTTCCTGCCTTTTGCAGGAAGTTGTTCTAAAAGATGAAGCCAACACGCAGCAAGGGCTATTTCTGGCAGAAGGACAGACCCAGAGACACTTGGTCATGTCTAAACTTACAGTTCGAGTTGTTCCTGACTGCAGCTGCTTCCTGATTCTTCCCTTAGTATGGGGACATGAGCCAGTGTATCCCCTCTTTGGGTTTCTGTCATCTGCAACCATAAGGGTATGCACTAGGACAATGACAGGTGGGTGACACTTTCTTTTCATCTCATTCAGTAGTAGGCTCTTTTCTGCTGATGCTGTTTGTTAAGCCACTCTTAGATCTAAGTGACTGATAAGGTTTAGTGATCATTAAGCAGCCTGGATAGTGGGGAAATCATCCCCCCAGAGCAGCCTCCCCTCCCAGGCCAATTCTATCACTACGGGGCCTCATTTGTTCCAGCACTGGTCTTGGTCTGATCTGGGGGTAGATATGGGGATGTGCTGTGGTGATCGTGTCTACGTATGTGTGTGTGTGGGGGGGGGGAGGTGAGGGAGAGAGAGCACTTGTAAGTGAATGAGTTAGGAGTTCTTCCTACTCATATGCATAGGTCAATATGTACAACTAGGCCAAACTGGGTCCCTCCTATCCCATGAGATGAAAGGACAAGGGGGTGGGGAGGGGAATCCTACAGCAGATTGGCAAGCAACAGGCACTGCTTCTGGGTGTCCTGGCAAAAACACCACTTTCTCGGACAGGGCACACCATCCTCCAAGCTGAGGGTGACTCACCAGCTTTATGTGGTGGCTCTCCTTCTGCCCCCTTGCCTTTATCTTTGGTATCTTATAGCACACAACCTCCAACGCTAATGACCCCACTGATGTGTAGGCCACAGCAAATCTGCACTACAGACCTCTAGGACTCTTCTGTAATGGGTGCTGAGTAAGTATTTTTGGAATGAAATCCCACTAATCCTTAGACTAGATCAGTAATCCCACAAGCATGTGGTTCTCTCCTTCTCTATCTCCTTAAGGTGACAATGGCCTCAATTGGCTTAGGGAAATGAAACTCCATGCTTCTTACTCAATGCTTTCTGTTGTTCTTGTTGTAGAAAATGCTGCAGCATTTTACCATCCTCTTGAATAACATGCATCAAAATAATGTGCATCCAAATAAATTAAAGCTCCTATCTTGATCCTTACAGCCAAAACAAGTTCACAAGTGTGGGCTGGCCCAGATGATCCATCCCCTACACATATGAAGTATACAACATTCTTGCTCTAACAGGCATTTAGAAGAGAGGCCTTTCCTGTCTTTTGTTTTTGTTGCTCACAGGAACACATTCTGACCTTTACTTGACCTTCTGTGTATCATGCATATGGTGGAGACTACCAATTCTACTACTGAGTGGGTGCATGAAAAAGGCGCTTTGGCAATTTGTCAAGAAAAGCATATAGCACTTTTTTTTTTTAAAGAATGTAGCAGTGGGAAACCACCAGCCATATTAATAGTGAGCGCATTGCAAGCTGGGAAGGGTGAGGAATCTCAGTGTTCAGAAGAACAGAGGGAATGTGGTCAACAGGGGGTGGGGGGAAGGCAGGTAGCTGGACCAGTGGGGTCCCAAGCAGGCCCCCTGAGTTACCCATAACAGGCACAGCATAACACTGCTGTCAGCTCCCTGCCCAGGGGAAGTGGGACCCAAACAACACACTGAGTCATATTTATTGAAGAGACCACAGGAACAAAAGCTGTACACAGGAGCCTCTGCGGGGGATGGCATTCACACTGCTTTTACCACTCCATTAACAGTGTTTCTCTTTCCTCCCGTGGATGGGCTACGTGGGATGTGGGTTAAGAAAATCAAACACAAGTTCCATTTTCACATTATCCTTCAGTGGGTGATTTTAGCTCTATAGAACCAGGTGTGTTTTGAGAGATTTGCTTACAACCAGCTTTTTTTTTTTTTTTTAATTTAGAGAGAAAGCATGCATATGAGTGGGGAAGAGGGGCAAAGGGAGAGAGAGAATCTCTGACTCGGGGCTCAGTGTGGGGCTCAATTCCATGAACCCAGGATCATGATCTGAGCTGAAATCAAGAGTCGGATGCTCAGCCAACTGAGCCACCTGGGCTCCCCTACAACCAACATTTTATTTTAATTTTCCCCAAAGAATAAGTCCAGGCTTGATTAAGAGAAAATTCTTTATGAAATTATTCTGGAAAGGTAAACTACCAATAATTCAAAGCTAAGGTTTAAACTGTGAAGGCGAGTAAGCAGCATGATTGTATTCTTATTGCCAAAGGTCTTTTTGGAAACCTAGTCCTAGCCTCAGAAAGAATGCCCCAGGGACAAGCAGAGGACCAAAATCAATGGATTTGGGAGTGAAGCCAGTTCTGCCTTACATGGCTACAGGACCATAGGCTAGTCACTTTCCTGTTTTTTTTAGGTCTATATTTTTATTTGAAAAGTAAAAGGAACAATTCAGAAAATAACAATCACCCACACTTCCACAAACCCAAATTAACCACCATTAATATGTTGTGAACTATTTTCTCATTTGTTAACAAAGCAGTTAAGACTGTGTGATTGCCAAGGTCCCCCAGGCTTAACATTCTCTGATTCGGTGACTAATTAGTTCATGGGTCCAGACATAACATAGATCAAAGCTGTCTCCCCAGTGCTTCCTCATCAAAGACTTATATTTTTAAGAAGTTAGTGACAATGTGTTTAACCATTGTCTTGTATCGGACCTCCTGCAACTTCATTATGAAGTAGGACTTCCCAACTTTTTAACAGATAATAGAAGGCTCTATTCATCTTTGCCTTGAACTCACGGGATTGGAGGACAGGCAACAGTGAAGTCCCTGTAAAGGTGCACCCCTCTCCCTAGAGGGCTTGGAAATAGATCTTCCAAGCAAAGCCAGAACTTTGAGAGCGGATGACATCACCCATCTTTCCTGTTGATATCCCCTTTATAAGGAGACTCTATAATGGCCTGGAGGAGCCTCACTGAAGAGAATGTCAATGTGCCTGAAATGTTTGTTCATCCTCAGTGAAACTCCCATTCTTCAAGATTTCCATAACATCCGAATTCTATTTGTTGGTCACACTTTCATTTAGCTTACTTGTAAATTACTGATGTTACACACTCTAATATCTCTTGCTTCAGCTATCCTCTGTTTGCAAATTCAGCTCTTTTCCAGGCCGCTACTAAACACATAACTACCATAGAAGTATCCATGACATAAACTTCAAACACCTACACCAATGATTGCTTCCCCAGTACCTCTATCACGGCTTGGGCAAGTTCTGACTCATTTGTTTTCCTTATTGAAAGGACAGAACTATATACATTTCCAACCGAAAACTAGAAGAAGCCTATAGACATTCCTGGGCTGAGGTTTTGACTAAATGATGATCAGCCATCTGGGTCATGGGGCTCCAGGGACAAGGTAGTGGAAGTATTCTGGCAATGTATTCTTATAGTCATATAATACATCCTCTCTTTGAAGAAGGCTTCAGTTCTGTCCACTGAAGTCTTTGGAGGGCATATGACTGTCATCTCTCAGTTTGCTACAGTTTTAGGACTGCAAGGGTGTTTTAGACATTTCGGAATCTAATTCCTCCATTTGACAGGGGAAGAAATGGGACCAGTTTTGTTCAAGATAATTCTTATGTCTATAATTTGTAAAATACCTTGACATGTGTAAAAGATACTGAGGCATATTTTTGCCTTGGAGCTTTACTACAACTCTGTGTATTAGACAAGCCAAGTGTTCTTAACTCCATTTTACAGGGGAACAAAAGAAATATCAAGGTTGTTGAGTGCAGGATCCAAGATCAGAGGTACTGAGTACCCAGCATTCTTGTTGTTGCATGGCACTGTCTCTTAAGAATCCACCCGGCATGCTCGTTTTTACTTGAGGAAGAGCCAGGTCCCAAAGGATGAATAAAGAGTTAGACCATAGGCCTGCAGAGCTCCAAATACAAGCTTCATATTTTGCTGGGTTCTTTCTATTGTTACTTCATGTGACTGTCGTAATAGCTCAGTGAGGCAAATATTCTAGTCTCCATAGGAAATAAACACTTAGGCTGAAGAAATTTGACCTAGATCACAAAATGAAAAAAAAGATGGGACCTGGAATTGGGATATATGTCTACAGACTACAGACTGTTTCATGTTATATGGCTCTCGGGGATTATAAGTTACAACCATCCAGTTTCTGATCAGGACACCAATCAGGACCAGGAGATGGGCCTCCATGCACTTATGTGGCATCTGACCCAGCAGTTTATGGCTGGGGTGGAAGGAATGGAAGAGACAGAGATAGGGCAGGGATATGACTGACTGGAGGAGCTGGGGCCATCCAGCAGCATGGAGGAGCATCTGAAAGGCAAAGGGACCCAGGGACTGGAAGAACAAGAGGGCTAAGTATGGAGGGGTGGGCAGGGCAGTGCCAGAACATTGAAGAACAACCTTCAAATGGAAGCAACTGCAAGGAACGCAGTGGTTGGGAGGGGGGATGCAGGCTTGGTGCAGGGCAGGGCTGCGTGGGAGCAGAGAGGATTCTGTAAGCTGCCCTGCCTGCATCACAGGCATCCTGAGAACAAGTGCAAGCAGAGAGATCCGGCCCTTCAAGAACCACCTACCCAGCCGCCTCCACAAAGACATTACCCAATGCCAAGTAAAAGCTAAGCAGCAACCAATTTGGGCCCCCGGATGATAAGCCAGCATCTCTGGAGCATAATGCTGGCCACCTCTGACAGTTACCTTCCTCAGTTGCAGAGAGAAGCCAGGGAACTGTTTGTATTGTCTGCAGTGCTCCATGGACAGTGCTGGGAGGTGTGATCACACTTCCCTTACTGGTTGCTAAGCAACAGCATTAAGCCGATGTGCAAGGCTGAAGCTCTAGGAGATGTGTGTGGTGGAGTGTGTGCATGCCGGGGAAGAACAGCAGAGTGGAGTGGAAAGAAAAGTAGGCTTGTTGATTTTGTTTTGACTGCAAGATCTTGGCAGTTGAGGTTAAGAAGAGCCCTGTCCTGCAGAGGGAACAAGGAGGAGATTGCAATACTCCTGAATTGTGGGGAGCAAATGACGAAACATCTTGAGCATTCACAACATAGGAAGAGGACCAAATCTGTTGAAAAATGTTCCCCAAGAACAGTACCTCAGAGTACGCAGGTTTCAGGCATCTAGTTTCACTCATTTTCAACTTGGATATTTCAGGGATTTTTTTCCCCCTCCATATGCTAGTCAGTGCTCATTTTATCTGAATTGGAAGGGGAAGTGCCTTTGGTGTGTGTGAAACCTGAGGTCTTTCTAGGTTCACATTGCTGGGTGGGATGCTACTGAAGCAAGCTGAATGGGTTGGTTTGGGAGAAAGGAAATTCTCCATCTTTGTAGGTACCAAAGCAGACTGGATAACCATTTGGCATGAGAGCTTCTTGTAAGAACGACCTTGAAAGAGAAAGAGGAGAGGTAGGGCAAGAGGCAGCAGGAACAAAGGCATGAGAGATGAAAATATAGGGTATATTCTGAGCAGATGAGGTAAAACCAGCTTAACTACATGAAGGTAAGATAGAATCTTATGGGCTGATTTGTGTTGTGCCAAAATTCATACAGTACAAGTCCTAACCCCCAGTACCTCAGACTGTGACTATATTTGTAGGTAAAATAACGTTCTTAGGGTGGACCCTAATCCAATATGATTGATCCCCTCAGAAGAGGAGGAAATTAGCACAGGCATGAACAAACCATGTGAGGACACAGGAAGAAGACAGCCATCTATAAGCCAAGCAGAGAGGCCTTAGAAGAAACCCACCTCATCAACATTCTGATCACGGACTTCCAGCCTCCAGAACATTGAAAAATTTTTAAGCTCGAACATATTGTTCAGTGCAGTTCACTATGATCTGGAAGCTGGAGAACCCGATTCAGCTACAAGTCTAGTCACTCAAGATCATGGTAGGTGTTACAGGTAGTTTGCATTTCCCATTTGCAGGGAGGGAAGAAAGCCCAAGACAGAGGTTCTGTGGAAAATAAATGTCTGTTATTGAAGCTACCTAGTTGGTGGTATTTGTTATAGCAGCCCACACTGACTAACACAAGAATGATGAAAAGCAAGGCTGGGAGTGGAGGCCAGAGACAAAATGCAGAAGAATCTTGGGACCATGAAAGCCAGGCCAAGGAATTCAAGCTTAAAGGCATTCGTAGATAGGTTATGTATAGTAGGTTTAATTAGCAAAATATTTCTAAAACAAAAGGCCCATTTGGAGAGTGGAAAGATAAGAACCCATGGTGATAAAGAGGCTAGGAGCTATAGCTAAGGAATCTTGTTTTTTGTGGAATGTTATATCTACTGCTAACCATGACATTTTAAGATGGTGACAAAATTATTAATGCAGATGTGGAGAGCCAGGGGGCAGAGTATTTGAAAACTATGTCATTCAAGAGAGAAGGGAATCTTGCTCTTTATGTTGAGCCTGGATCAGAAAATAATAGGTAGGTGGTCCCTCTCTTTGAAGACTGTCATACTGAAAATCAGTCATTATTCTGGGATGTTGAAGAGGGCAGTTCTAGCACCAGTGAGTGAGTTTCAGGCAGTGATCAACTTAGTGAAAGGAAGAGCCTTCTGGCAATCAGTTTTCCAACAACAATGCGTTCTCTGTGTGAGATATTGTCCACAGGTGCCTGAAGAAAAGAGGACCCTTCTCAATAAGAAGCAATTTGGACAAGATCACTTCTGCTGTCCACTCACTCCTTCCCCAGATCATTGTCTGCTCACTGTTCCTGGAGGCATATTTGATCCTTTGGGACACTCCACTTTTCTGTGATCAAAGGAGACTCCTCATAACTCTTCTATTACTCACAACATCATGGTCAGCAGAGAGCAAGTAGTTCTATAAGAACAGAGTAAAGATGAGGATCCACAGAACCTCTGTCTTGGGCTTTCTTCCCACTCTGCAAATGGGAAATGCAAACTACCTGTAACACCTACCATGATCTTGAGTGACTAGACTTGTAGCTGAATCGGGTTCTCCAGCTTCCAGATCATAGTGAACTGCACTGAACAATATGTTTGATGACTTAAAATTTTTTTTAATGTTTATTTATTTACTTTGAGAGGGGGAGGGGCAGAGAGAGAGGGAGGAGAGAGAGAATCTCAAGCCTCATCTGTGCTGTCAGCGCAGAGCCCAACAAGGGGCTTGATCTAACAGACCATGAGATCATGGCTTGAGCTGAAATCAAGGTCTGACACTTAACCAACTGAGCCACCCAGGGGCCTTGACATGCTTAATGGATTTTTAAAGCTATGTGGAGAACCTATGGGATGCCAGAGACTGGCCAAGCCACTAGCTAGGGCTGAGAGTACACAGCTCTCCTGGCAAAGGAATGAGAAGTGAACCTCACTTTGGGAACCGAGGAGTTTGGACGCCTTTGGTGAGACACAGATCAGTCATGCTACAGCCATTGGTATGAGCCTCTCTTGGTTCTCAAACTTGGCCATCATATCCCAGAACCCTCAGTGTGCCACCAGGCTAACAAGCTTCTGGTCTCCTCCACAGGAGCAGTGGATGCGTTTTCATGTGACTCATCTTCCCATGTGCGTGTCATAGGTTCTGCTTGTTTTTCACAGCTGATTCAACTGTGTATAATATTATTTGTCCACCTCTCTTGGTTGGGTCAGAAAGTCAGTGTAGTACTGACTAAACTCCATTGTCAGGAGGTCAGGTCTGCAGTTTGAGGAAAGCAATGGTCTCCCTCACAAGCAGTAAAAATCCAGCCCTGACCCAGTTTGTCTTTGCAGGGAAATGGGCATTTGTTTTGTAATCCCTGTTCTCTAAGCCATTAAAACCTTCATGCAGAATAGCTACACTGTCGCCTCAGCAGTAGGCAGCTCCCCATTTTCACCATGCTCACTCAGGTATCAACATGGGTAATCCTGTCCCAAGGATGTAACATCTTTCTTTAAACCTGTGTCAAAGACGATGAGGTTTCTGTTCCCTTAGGAGAGACTAACAGAATTCCTCCAGAAAAAAAAAAAGAAATAAAAACCTGTATTTATTTAGGAATATGCCTGCTATGGTCTGAATGTCTGTGTTCCTCCAAATTCTTGTTAAAATCCTAACACCTAAAGGGGTGGTATTAAGAGTTGGGGCCTTTAGGAGGTGATTAGGTCATGCCAGCGAAGCCCTTATGAATGGGGTTATAAAAGAGACCCCAGACAGCTCCCTCACTCCTTCAACCACGTGAGGACACAGCCAAAGAAGACTGTCTATGCACCAGAAAGTGAGCCCTCACCAGACACTGAACTTCTTGATGTCTTGATCTTGGACTTTCAGCCTTCCAGAACTGTGAGGAATAAATGTCTGTCATTTATAAGTCACCAAGTCTGTGGTATTTTGTTATAGGAGCCCACAGGAACCAAGATAGTACTCCACTAACTCATTGCAATTAGGGGATGAGGCTCAAGGAGACTGAGCAGGTATCATTTTGTCATTGCTCCAGAAAAGGAAAGGAAAAGGACAGGAAGGAGGAGTGGGAGGAGACCAGAGAAAGTGTGGAATGCTGCAGGATTGGACCATTTTCAGAACACTCTTCCTCCTCTGTCCAATTATACCACAAATGTTCTGTGTGCTTAGACTTCTCAGGGTGATTGGTGGAGGTGCTAAGTTCTGTGCCTTGGGGTGATATGAGAGAATAAGATCTGGCACCACAAAGGTGGTGAGAAGCACAAGGCAGGGAGGCTAGAAGTGGTCTGGCAGAGAGCGTGGGGCAGGACCTTGGGCCACCTGCCATGGGCTATGGAGCAGGGTCCCTGCCAAGCTTGACTGAAAGACAAGGGACAGGGGCCCCATACAAAAGTGCACTCACACCTCCTGTCCTGATAATATCTGGTAAATGTATTGATGCTTATTATGTGCCACACACCAATGCTGACTGCTTTCTATATATCAATACATGATCTCTTTCTAATCTTTGCAGTATCTCTTTAAGGAAAGCACAGTTATCATTGCCATTTGGCAGGCAGGAAAGCTGAGGATTTGAAGGGTTAAGAATGTGCTCCAGGCCACGTGGCTGGGAAGTAAAGAGCCACACCTTGAGTTTGAGTGCTGGCTCCTAACCATTATGAACACTGCCTACTGATAGATTGTGAATTGTTTGTGTGCAAGCCAGATGTTCTTCTGCCTCCACTGGGAGACTGGATTGCTCCACATTCAAAGGAGCAATCATATCAGGCCCAAGCTTGTGCTGGGAGGAGAGGAGAAGGTGAGGGAAGAATAAGGAGTTAGGAGATTGCACACAAACAAGTAAACTGAGGTGCTTGCCATTTTTCTGGAAAGTGAAAGGTGGGATCAAGAACAGTCCTGGAGTCCTCTCTCCAAACTTGGTGCATTTTCCTTTCCTAGCTACAGGACTCAGAGGAACACACACACACACACACACACGGAAGAAGGCCAGAAGGCAAGCAACAAGATTAATGGCTATGGTAAAGGTTGAAGAGGGGGTTATCAAGAGCACCTTTGTGAAGATAAGCTATGAGCTGTTCAAGACACATTTTGGGAGCTGTGAGTCTCCTCCAGGGTGACCTTGTCATTAAATAGCTATAGATAAATGGCAAAGGACAGGGGTTGCCAGAGATACAGAAGCCCTTGGGGCTTCTATGATCCTGTGAGGTCCTAAGGTCAGGGACACCATTAGCCTGGTGGCTTCCTTGGAGAGAAATGAGGCTAAAAGCAAGAACTAAAAGACAGTCTTGGGAGAAAGAAACTATGCTTGGAGGTTATTTGAGTGCTGGAGATGGCAGGGTAAGGGCTTGGCTGTGCATCAACTGAGAGATCTGGAAGGAACAGAATCTGGAAGAAGTACAGGAAGGAGAAGAAGAGAAAAGGGGGATCAATCATAGAATGAAATTCCTGAGCCTGACTTAGATGCCAAAAGCAGCACATTTTTTGTCTGAGGAAAACATTCTTAATACAGCTCTGGGGGTGGTAGTTCCCTGAGTGATACAGATTAGTAATCAAACTATTTTCAAGGCTGATGAGCTCTCCGACAGTTCTGGCACCCAGCCATGTCATCCCATGGACGGGGTTCAGCAAATGCCTTCTCCTCTTCTTCGCCTTGGCCTTTGTGCATACATTTCAAGAACTAGGGGTCAGTAAGGGCCAAAGTAACCAAGTTGTGGTTTTAGTTTGTCTTTCAGACCTTCACTGTGATCCAGCAGACACTGATTGAGCACCTCCTCTACAATACCCCCTGAGGGGAGAACAGGCACTGTGACCCATGTGGCCTCCAAGATTCATAGTCTAATTGGAAAGATGATGTTATGGACTGAATGCATGTATCAGCCCCTCCCCCCAAAATCCACATGTTGAAGCCCTAGCCCAGAATATGATGGTGTCTAGAGATAGGGTCTTTATGGAAGTAATTAAGGTGAAGTGATGTTGTAAGGGTGGACCCTAACCCAAGAGATTTAGTGTCCTTACAAGAAAAGAAAGAGCAACCAGCACTCTCTCTCTCCTTGCACACACACACATGCAGAGAAAGGGCCATGAGAGGACACAGCAAGATGGTGGCAGTCTGCAAGCCAGGAAGAGGGCGCTCACCAGAAATGGCACCACAATCTCAGAATTCCAGGCTCTAAGACTTCTGAGAAAATAAATGTCTATTGTGTAAGCCACTCAGCTATGGCATTCTGTTGTGGCCATTTGCACTGACGAAGGCAGCAGGAACACATAAAATCCATGGGAAAGCAAGGTAGAAGGAAAATCCTATCAGAGTCAGGAGGAGGGTCTTGGGAACAAGGAGGATGGTAAGGTGACACCAGACTGAGGGCTCTGGGGAGAAGGGCCTGGCGCAGGTGGGGCTCAGGTTAGAGCCTGAAGGGGTCTGAGAGGCGGGAGTTTGGGAAGCCCAGGAGAAGCAGTCCTGATAGAGAACACCATGGACAAAGGCCAGAGGCTAGAAAAGTCCACCAAGCCCCCAGGTGTTCTTGGGCAGATAAAAGTTAGGGCTTCATGGCGGAGCCCACGGAGACATGGTAGGTATTTCCACCAGGGTGAGCATGAAACCATTTTTGTAGAGTTAAGAACAAAGCAAAACAAAACCTAAAGAGGAAGAAACAGCTGCCTGACTCTGACTACAGACAGAAGTTGGTTCTCATACACATCCCTAAGTAACAGAATTGGATTCACATGAGTGGTTCTTGAAGCGTGCTCCCTGGGCCAGCAGCAGTAACAGCACCTGTGAAACTGTCCGAAATGCAAATTCTTAGGGCCCAACCCAGGCGTGCTGCACCAGAAATTGTAGAATTGGAATCTAGTAACCTGTGTTTTCAAAAGCTCCCCAGGTGATTCCTATGGTGCAGACGCTCTAGAGCACTGTTCTGTGCAGCTCTGAATGAGCTAGGTTGCTTCCCCTGGGAATGCTCCCCAAAGTGTGTTCATCCTGGGATCAGGAAGTCCTCTGCCCACTCATCTCCCTCCCAGCTGATAAGATTTTGCACATTTTGTTTTTATGTGAATCCCTCTGATGCCCTTCATTTCCACAGGTTTTGGAGACCGTCTCTAAATTAACACTCCACCCCAAAACATCCTCAGATCTGAACAAATGTTTCCTGAGTACAGGTTTCACATCCTGACATTTGCTGGAATATGATTGGGAGACAGAGAACCATGAGACAAGGCCTCTGCCTTATACTGTTCCATTAGCAAGGCATGTACCTGTGAAAAAGTTTATCTCAAGATAACATGTGCTGGCAATAGATGGATGGCACAGTCAAGAGCTCTGGAGGAGGGGTGCTCGGGGCAGGTGGAATGCAAGTTCTTGTCCAATGCCCAGTTCCTTCCCCTCCACCAGACTTTCCTAGTCCTGAATATCCTACACGCTCCATAATTCCTGTGAAATACCCTGTTTGTACTGTTGGGGCAACACCAGATGCCTGTGTGCCCCTTTGCTTTCCAGGTGGGTGTCCTCTTCACAGATTCCCCATTCCTGAGCACCGCCTCATCCTCTGACCTTCCTCCCAAGACAAGTTGGATGTTGTTCATCTGGCCCAGCTCCTCCCCGTCCTCCCTGCCCCACTTACCTACTCACATAGATGTGCAGGGACGAGAGCAGGAAGTGGGCTTTTCCTTGGGGCCAGGCCTCACCACCACCCTCTCTGGGCAGTTTTACACCCAAGCCTAAAGCAGGAACTCAGGCCATGGCCACATGGCAACACCTCCCTTCCCTGTCCCTTGCTTCCTGACCCCTACTCCAAGCACAGACACTCTGGAGTAAACACCACGGGAACCTGCCTTCTGTGGCTGCCATGGAGTTCTTTCTAAAGAGCAGTAATATCTGTCATTTACTCCCCCTCCGGGGTCTGAGTCATTAAAAGCCACCCCTCCGGCCTTCACCCAGGTCACTGTCAGTACTTCATAGGTCTGACGATACACTTCTATTCCTGTGTTCTCTTCTGCTATCCTTCCTCTTTCCTAGCCTCACTCTCACCCCAAACTCCAGAGTACTCCTTTCCAGCTCATATTGTCTTCTCAAGAAAGGACCAAAGGTGGAGAATGGAAGTTCTCTCTGTGGAACTGGATGGTGAATCACTGCTGAGTGTGGTTTGTGGGATGGAACAGTCTGTTCTCCAGAGAATGGAGAATAAGAAGCCTCAGGCCCATGCCTGAGACACCAGCAACCCTGAAGTCTTCATGCTGATGGGAAGGGTAGGGGTGGACTCCAGGCCTGAAGAAAATCCTGGTATAAAATCATATCCCTAGGGGTGCCTGGGTGGCTCAGTTGGTTAAGCACCTGACTTCAGCTGAGGTCATAATCTCATGGCTCATGAGTTTGAGCCCCACGTCAGGCTCTCTGCTGTCAGTGCAGAACTGCTTCGAATCCTCTGTCTCCCTTTCTCTGCCCCTCCCACACTAGCACTCTCCCTTTGTCTCTCTCTCCCCCCAAAATAAATAAATATTAAATTAATAAAAAGGGACACCTGGGTGCCTCAGTCGGTTAAGCCTCCAACTTCGGTTCAAGTCATGATCTCACGGGTCATGGGTTCGAGCCCCGCATCAGGCTTTGTGCTGACAGCTAGCTCAGAGCCTGGAGCCTGTTTCAGATTCTGTGTCTCCCTCTCTCTCTGACCCTCCCCTGCTCATGAATCAAATCTTGCAATCATATCACATGATCTTTGGGTTTCACTACCACATCCAGGATACTGTCTCTCAGGTTCTCCCATTAAAAAAAAAAAAAAATTAACTTCATTTATTTATTTTGAGACACAGAGAGAATGAGTGTGGGAAGGACACAGAGAGAGGGAGCGAGAGAATCTCGAGCAGACTCCACACTGTCAGAACAGAGCCAGATGTGGGGCTTGAATCCAAGAACCATGAGATCATGACCTGAACCGAAGCCATGAGTCAATTGTCTAACCAAGTGAGCCACCAGGTGCTCCAAGTTCTCCCATTTTAAAGGAACTTGATAATGATATTCCAGGCAACAGAAAATGCAGTGTCTTGTTTCCAACTTGTAACTGCAAATTTGTTTTTTTTAATGTTTTTTATTTATTTCTAGGAGAGAGAGAGAGAGAGACAGCGTAAGCAGGGGAGGGTCAGAGAGATAGGGAGTCACAGACTGAAAAAGGCTCCAGGCTCTGAGCTGGCAGTCAGCACAGAGCCCGATGCAGAGCTCGAACCCACGAACCGCGGGATCATGACCTAAGCGAAAGTCGGACGGTTAACCGACTAAGCCACCCAGGCGCCCCTGCAAACTTGTTTTTTTAAATAATTTTATATATGGTTCTATGTAGTGTAAATTAAAGACCAGTGCTGGTTTTCTCAGCAGAAATTAGGAGAGAAAAAAGAGGGACAGATTGGTGTGGTTGCTTGATTGACTGGCTCACTAGCTTATATTCCTTCTTCCTTCTTTCATTCATTCATTCATTCTTAAGGTCATTTGTTCATCCATCGATCCATCCATTCATCCACCCACCCATCCATCCATCCATTTTTACATATCTATTTTTCTACATTGTATATGCTTAAATATAAGGTAAAGCTCTCCCCTTTCCCAAATTAGCTCAGAAAAGAGGAAGTATATATTCTAACCCTAAGAGAATCTTTCATAGTATGAGCTGCCCTTTCAGTTGCCCTATTTTGAACAAAAATATACTCTTTGGGGAAAAGTATTAGCCTGATTCCACTTCAATCAGTGCCCCCAAAAGGGGGCTTACAAAGGTGTCCTAACTGAATTTGTTTTTTAAAGCAGCATGTACTATTAATATAGATTTGGTAACTTTTCTTGAGGGTATAGCCTCCCAATTACATGTGTGAATGTTGTTATTAAAAACAAAAAAGCTTTTAAAAGATAATTTTTTAAAAGCAGTGCGTGGAGTGGTTTTCTTGTGAACATCAAAAACAAACACAAAAGGGCACTTGTGGGGATGAGCACTGGGTGTTATATGGAAACCAACTTGACAATAAACTATTAAAAATAATTAATTTTAAAAAATAAGTTAATAAATAAACATAAAAAATTAACTCAAATAAAAGTATAATAAAAAAAAAACACAAAAAAGCCTTCTAAAGGAAGGCATACAAAGGGCCAATAGGACATGAAAAGATGCTCCACATCATTTTTCATTACGGAAATACATATGAAAACCACAAGATACCACTTTATGCCCACTAGAATAGCTAGAATCAAAATTACAGACAATAACCAGCTTTGATGAGAATCAGGAGAATTGGAACCATGACACATTGTTGATGGGAATGTATTATGGTACAGCTTCTGGGGAAGGCAGTTTGGCCCTTCCTCAAAATGTTAAACACAGGGGTATCACATGACCTGGGAATTCCACGCCCATGTAGATAACAAAGAGAAATGCAAATGTATCTCCACATAACAACTTGCGGCAGCATTATTTTACATGGTCAAAAAATGGAAACAACTCAAATGTGTATCAGCTAACAAATGTGCAAACTGTGATATATCCATACACTGGAATATTATGTGGCAATAAAAAAGGAATGAAGGACACACACATGCTGTGACCTGGATGTTGACAACACGATGCCAAGTGAAAGAAGACAGTAAAAAAAAGTCATGCTAGTGCATGATTCCATTTATATGAAATGTCCAGAATAGGCAAATCCATAAAAACAGAGAGTAGATGAGTGGTTACAGGGTTTGGGAGTGGAGAGATTAAGGAACAGTTGCTTTTGGTATGAGGTTTCTTACAGGGTGATAAAAGTGTTTTGCAATTAGACAGTGGTGTCCATTGTACAACTCTGTGAATACATGAAAATTCACCAAATGTACATTTTAAAAGGATGAATTTTATGGTGTGTGAATTAGGTCTCATAAAAAGCTACTATTCAAAAATAAACAAACATCGTCTGGACTAAAGAGAAGTAACCAACTCTCTTTAGACTGTAGGGACAATGATATAGGCCAGAACATGGATCGCTGATTCAAAAATTGGTTCCAGTGGTGAGGACACTGATGCCAAAGATGTGAGTGAAGTGTTAGTTTTGTACCAGGGGGCATTGGGGAAAAGCCATATTTTAATTCAATGGATTATTTTACACAGTATGTGATTTTAAACAGGTAACTAAAATAATATGTTAAATATTAGCCTAAAACTTTTACATATTTATATTGGCTTTTTTTTTTTTTTTTAACAACCTCCTTATTGGGAGGCACACATATGGTCAGTTTCAGGCACACATTGTACGTATCAAACGCCAACTGAGTGTTAGGCACCAGCTGTGTCCTCAGGATATAACATGGACTCTCAGTACAGACATGGTTCTGACCTCCACAGAGCTTACAGACTAGTTTGTTTGAATTAAAATGGAGCTCAGTTTTGAAGTAATTTCTGTGAAAAGTTGGTAAAACACATTATAAAAATTTGTGGGTCATTCCTAATATTTGGGGGGGTGTCATAGGTTCCTGGGAGCTCAGACACAAATTCTGTGCTTTCTTCCTATTATTGTGTATGTGCACTGTCTCAGAGGGGGAAATTATGCATCTGCTCTCAGGCTGTTCTGTATACAGTACCCCACTGCCCCAACACATACACATGCTGTACCCCAGGCTGGATTCCTTGCTTTGAGATCATTATTTATGGAATCCACTTGAATCTAGACCCATTCTCCAGCCTCCATCACACACAAACAATGAGGACCTCCAGAACTGGAGGCCTGGAAAGGATCCAAGATGACCCAGGCCCCAAGAGATGCAGGAAAGGCCTAGAGACCGCGCCAGGGACCAAATGGAAGAGTTGAAAGCCCAGCAGGCACCTGCCTCCCTGCTTCAACCCTGGGAGGGTCTGCTTTTGCCTAGTTTACATACTGGGCTTTTGCCTGAGATCCATTTTGAGGAAAACTCTCCGTTTGTTAACAAATCCCCAAACTTCCTTATTTTTATCTACAAATGAAAACCCTGAAACTTGAACAGGCTTACCGAGGTGACTCACCTAAGATCATGTGGAGGGACAGTGACAGAGCAGCCACCAACTAGACCCAGAGCTCCCCATCCCAGGGCAGGGGCCTCTTTGTCCCTCATGCCTCTCCCTGGGGGTGAACACAGGTTGGAGGCTAAGTGTTTAGCAAACAGGAGCAGGAGGGTTTTTCTACATAGAGAGTCATGTAGAAAGAGAGGGAGAGGGAGCAGAGGTACATTGGGGCCAATGGAGGGCCAGTCTCTGGAAATAAAGGAGCCCATGTGTGCTAAGTGGTTTTCAAATCAGGGGACTGCAGGATCCAGAAAACTCTGAGTGCAGTTACCATGGTAAACCCTATGCCTGTGTACACTCAGGTCTAAGTCCAGGTTACTAAAAACTGCCAAACTCAGCCTTGCAAATCTCTCTTCCATATTTCCAAAGCAATTTCACCCTCTACCAGGCTCCCTGCCTTTTTTCCTATACCTGTCTTTCTCCTATCCTTCAGTCTGGCCCAAATGAGCTCAATAAACCAGAGATGAGGGAAAAGGGAAAGGCAAGGATCCATGGATTAGAGAGACACAGGAGTAGCTTATAAAGAAATTATGGAGCCTCTGCTCCAAATCTCTGACTTCCTCTCCCAGGACTCTAGGAAACCTCCACAAATCCAAAGAGACAAGGAGCACAGCCTGACACCTGGGGGAATGATGTTCTTGCTCTGTTGCAGTTGGCAGCTGGGATCCCAGCACAGGGAATGAGGAAGATCCACATCTCGCCCAGTGAGCCAGGCATCAGTGCATAGGGAAGGAGGGAAAGGGAATCTCCACTTTTGGAACTTGAAGCAGTTAAGAAGGAGAACAAAATGAAAAGCACCTCTCTGCCCCCAAAGAATTTCTCACTGGATGGGCTAATGAATTCTGGCATATCAGAGGAGGCAAAGAAGCTCTGTCAGAGTTGGGAAGGGGGACAGGGTTTTAGGTCAGATCAGGACTTGAGCAAAAGTTTGATGGGGACCAGCAAGCAGATCAGGATAGTTAGGGTGAAGGGCTTAGCGTGGAAAGTATGGGGGAGCTAGAAGGGTAGACAAAGGCCAGATTATGGATGGCACTGAAGAGTAAATTTAAGGGATCTAGATTTGTCTAGGGGCATGGGAGCTTCCAAGGGAACTGGAGGAATGAAGGAGAGAGGCTCCTAAGTAATATTAGGGGATATTAGCTAGTCAACTTGGCCTGGGCTACAGCAGTGCTGCAGTGGGGCCCGGGGAGACAAGACAGGAATGAGAGGCATGAAGAAGGAATCTGCAGGATTAGTAATAGGTAAGATATGAGCAGAGAAAAGCAAAGAGGAGAAAGGGAAGAGAACTTCAAGGTTTCCAACTTGGGACTCTAGAAGAATGACCATTACATGAACAGGGAAGATGCCTGGAGGAAGAGATGGTTTCGTTTGAGAAATTGATGAACTTGGTTTCTGACATGTAGCATTTAAGATGAATTACTCAAGTGGAAATGTCGTCTAGACTCTTGGAAGTAGGGGGGCTGAAGGCAGAAGGGTCTGGCTGGAAGTAGAGCCCTGGAGTCCTGTGAACTGATGAGGGTGGGTTGAGGGGCAGCAGATCTAAGTGCATGTTCCTCCTTGATTCTCAAGGAGGTTGCCATTTGACCTGGAGACAGGCTGACATTTAGTGCATACCTAGCAAAAATGAAGGCTGCGGGAAAGGGCTTATCTGTGAACCAAAAGTGTGGAGGAAGGAGGGGATTAAGGAGAATGGCAAATTCTGGATATAATTTAAACAATTTGATGTTTCCATGAAGCTTACATCTTTTCAATCCAACTAAGGACCAATTTCAACTCAGAGAATGAAGAAGCCTCCAATTGACTAGCAGATATCTCCAGGATCCCCAAATCATCCTGAATTATAATTTATCCAGACTCTTAAGACATGAATTACTGTAACATGTCCTACCTGCTTCTACTGTAATGTCTAGCTCTCTTTTCTTGGATCAGCTTCACCTGCTACTGCCCAAATTTGATCAGGGCACCCTTCATCCAAGTTGACATCTCCACAGCTCTTTGCAGCCTTCAGCATAAAGTCCAGAGTCTCCCCACAGCCTCAGAATAATGTCCAAACTTTTCAGCCACCAGGTTCAAGCCTTATCTTATTTTCTGCCATTATCCTTATTGCCCTTTGACATCCTCGGCTCCACCCAAAATGAATCATTCAGACTGGGCCTTCCCACCTCCCTGCTTGTATTTACACTCTATCCACAAGCACCCTCCTGAGTTCCTATAGCCATACCCTACCCATCCTTTCAGAGCTTTTCAAAATGCCACTTCCTCCAGGAAGCATCTCTGAACTCCCCAGACAGAAATAATCTCTCCAAACTCTGACATCATCACACTTTATGGGTGCCTTTTATGGCACTGCAAGTCCCCATCCTGTCTTACAGTTACATATCTTTATTTATCACCTTCTCTACCAGTCTGTAAACTCATTGAGAACAGATATAGTCTCTCATATGTAAAGAAAGACTGACCCTGGGGCACCTGAGTGGCTCAGTGAGTTAAACATCAGACTTTAGCTCAGGTCATGATCTTATGGTTCATGAGTATGAGCCCCACGGGGCGCCTGGGTGGCTCAGTCGGTTGAGCCTCCGACTTTGGCTCAGGTCATGATCTCATGGTTTGTGGGTTCGAGCCCCACATCGGGCTCTGTTCTGACAGCTCAGAGCCTGGAGCCTGTCCTCGGATTCTGTGTCTCCCTCTTTCTCTGATCCTCCCCTGCTCATGCTGTCTCTCTCTCTCAAAAATAAATAAAACATTAAAAGAATTTTTTTAAATGAGTATGAACCCTGCATTGGGCTCACTGCTGGCAGCACAGAGCTTGCTTCAAACCCCCTATCCTCCCTTTCTTTCTGCCCCTCCCCTGCTTATGCAGTTTCTCTCTCTCTCAAAAATAAATAAACATTTATAAAAGAAAAGTAAGACTGACCCTGAGAGTCAAGGAGGTGAAGAGGGGAGAAATAGTAAGCAAATATCTAGAACACCTTGCAAATAGAAAGCTAAGTCTCTGTGTGGCAATGTCACACAGGAAGAGAGTGGCAGAGTCAAGGCTCAAACTGACACCTTTCTAACCCACAACTCTTCATCTTTCTAGGGATAATGCCTATGGTACTTTCCGGGGCATTTGCATACAAGTCAAGGATTTCTCTCGAGGATCTTATGAAGGACGTTGTACTTTTTCATCATTTTTAAGTGAGAAGAGGGAGGTCTGCAAGAGTGAGGAGACCACCCCCCACTCTGCCTAGGTTCACATCACTGTTCATTAGTGCCCCGTGTTTGTGTAAATAGAGGAAGGTAACTGGCTGCTGATAAGGGTGGCTTCTGAGATGCTGGAGTGTCAGATTTCTGCTAACCTGCCTGGAGCAGGAACCGGTGGTGGGGAGAGTATAAACCTACACCCAGGGAGAGGAGCTAGGTTCCCATCGATAATGCTCCTGGAGTACAGAGATGTGCTTGAGGCAAGGGAGGAAGTAGGGGGCGGGACAAACTAAATCATTTAGAAACCTGAAGATGTGATGTTGCAGTGGCCAGGACTAGAGGGGCTGTTCTCTTACTGGTGGGAAACAGATCCCCGCCTCTTCCCTTCCTATCCATCCCCTCCCCCACAGAGCAAACAAAGCCCAAACTCAGAGGCAGAGTGGGGAGGGAGGGAAGAACTCCCAGAAGGCTTGCAAGGAAACTCCTGGGTCCTCAGTTGTCCCAGTGGGGAATGCAACAGCTGGGGGAGTCTGAAAGAGCCAGGCAGCGGGTAGAACCTCAGAGAAAGGGGCACAGGAAAGGGGAACAGTGGTCCTGTGCCCTCAAAGTTGTTGGGAGAATTGGCCTAACTGAAAGGGAGACTAGTTCATGAGACAACAATTAAACTCAGTGCCAAGTTCTAAACACTAGGTGAGGTATGTTCCCGAGAGGCCCCAGCTAGTGAGTGATGTGGCCAGATTCTTTGCAGGTGGATTTAAAGACATAAAAGGCAAGAAGAGCACTGGAAGATGTTAGTGAACTGTCCCCAAGATAGAAAAGGGGAAGGATCATCCTTCCATGGATGATGGCGGTGGTTGACCTTAGTTCTAATAATCATGTTGACCAGAGGAGTGTCCTTCCCTGCCACCCACCCATAGCCCACCTGAAACCACTCCTGTGTTCCCATGAATCCACCCGTTGTGTTTAGGTAAAAAGGGCATCAGAATTTGCAGCCTCCAGCCTGCTCTCTTAACCAAACTGTCATCATGAGTAATAATTACACCTTGGGAAACAGCAGAGTGACTCAAAAAACAGTCCCCTCCCCCACAGCCACGTCTTTGCACAGCTCATAGCTTTGTGCAGAATGTTGAGAACCCCAGAGGGTGAAGCCAGTAGCTCATGAAGTCTGTCAGCTTGCTTAACACCTCAGTGACCATTCAGACTCCACTGTCTGATGTGCAGGAGTAGAAAGTGTCTTTAATGGCTAAATAGCTAATTAGGCCTGGGCTATTCATCAAACCCTGGGAATTGACAGTGCGGTGGGCGGCAAAACACAAATACTGTTGGAGACATGACACTGGTCAGTGAGACAGCACACACACACAGAGCTGTGGGTGCTGTCCCTCAGAAATTGGCCTTTTCCCTCAGGTGCTTCTCCACCGCTCAGATGAACCCTGAGTGTAAAAGTAGAATGATAAGGAGAGCCAATATTTATTTAATTCCTACTGTGTGCCTGTGGAGAAGTAGAATGATAAGGAGAGCCGATACTTATTCAATTCCTACTGTGTGCCTGTGGAAGGACTGAATTTTTTTTTTAAGTTTATTATTTTTATTTTGAGAGAGAGAGCAGGGGAGGGGCAGAGAGAGAGAGAGAATCTCAAGCAGGCTCCATGCTGTCAGTGCAGGCCCAATGCAGAGCTCGAATCCACAAACCCATGAGATCATGACCAGAGCCAAAATCAAGAGTCAGATGTTTAACAGACTGAGCCACCCAGGCACCCTGAAGGACTGAAATTTTATGTACAGTTGAGGCCAAAGAGATGTTAAAATATTGAAATAGGCCATGCGGGCGGATAAAGGCCTGTTACCCCAGTGCCCCCCATCCCCCTACAGTCTGCTTCCTCTCTCACCTGTCCTATAGATGAGGAAGACATAGCTAAGTGACTTGCCTAATGTCAAACAGCAAGTCCAGGAGCTGGAGCTGGAACCTTGGCTGACTGACTCCAAGCTTTTGCACTTGACCACCCCACTACCAGCCATGTTTGCATTGTAGAGGCCATTGCCACTAGTCTTGCTCCTCCCCCTTTACCCTAGAACTGACCCAGAGCCTAAGAGAAACACTCAGTCACTGAGCCAGCAAGGACTTCTCTTAATTATCACCCTTGCAGCCCCGAATATGCCCGCAGTTGGCCATCTCCCGCCACCCATGTGTGACCGCCTGAAAGCCCCATTCCTCTGCGAGGCCAAGGCCACATGGCCACTCCTGGGCAGGGGGAAATTTATGGGCTGGGAGACCTACCACTTGGGGTCTACCCCAGGGTATGCTCCCTTATTTCTCTTCCCTCACCACCAACTGTGCTTGTCTTAGCCATATTCGGGGCACACGGAGCTATTGCCATCAGAATGGAGGGCTACTTGCTAAGAGCCATACTTTTCCCAGGGTTCTCTGGGAACAATGGGAAATGGGTGTAAGCTGCAGTAAGTAGATTCTGGCTGACCTGAGTAGGGGTTTCTGTCCATGGGGTATATGGGGTACAGGGACAGCTGTATGTAAGTGCTCAGTCCCTGAAGTTCTTATGTAAGTTGGGCACTGCTGAGTCTAGGATAAATTAGATCTTTCCTGGATAGAGTTATGGGAAGAATAATGTCCTCTAAAAGACCTGCTTGGAAGGGGGAAAATTGCGGGGGGGGGGGGGGGGGAAGAGGGAGGCAAACCATGAGAGACTCTTGAATGCTGAGAACAAACTGAGGACTGATGGGTGTGGGAAGGAGGGGAAGGGGGATGATGGGCATGGAGAAGGGCACCTGTGGGGATGAGCACTGGGTGTTATATGGAAACCAACTTGACAATAAACTATTAAAAAATAGTAAAAAACCTGCTTGGTCCCAAAACCGTACCCACACCAACTGTCACTAGATATGAAGTGTTGTTTCCTTTGAAACAATCATATGTTTCCCCACGCTGCTGCCAGAGTTCTACAGTCAAATTTATAGAATGGTAGTAGGCCCAGTGATTCGGGAGTCTTTTTCTGCAGGACTTATCATAACCTTGACAGTGCAAATTTGCATGACAAATCTGTGAGATCCAGCTCATTTGAACATTTCACCAATGGAACACCCAAAGCTAGCTCATGGCATAGAGTTTTTCTGAACACTGTCTGGCAAATGCTGCTCTAAAGAGCTGGGGACAAAAGGCCTATCACTGGGCACAGAGATGGGGAGACTTAGCCATTGGAAAGAGGGACCATTTTTAACTCAGCAGTTCCCACAAGGGGAACACAATTTCCATTTCCTCTTTCTCTTAACAAATTCTTAACTCCCTCTAGGTTCCCTTTTAGGAGGCCCCTAGTTTGCTCTCACAAATGCTCTTATTAAAGTCCAAACATGGTTCACAAGGTGCCCTTATTTCATCTACCCCTGAATCTATTTTTCTAATAAGGTACTCGTAAAAATGGAAATAAGGGCAGCCAAATTCTACAGTGCATTTGTTTGTGTCAGGCACTGTGCTATGTGTTTTATGTGGATTCTCTCTTTTAATTCATTCACATTTCCCTTCAGTTAAGGGAACTGAAGCCGCTGCCTCTCCCCCACCCACTGTCCTCCAGGAGGAGAGCCAGGGTCTCCCCTAGTAGTAGGTCATACTTGAAGAGAATGGCAAAGCTGGAAAACAACAACAACAACAACAACAACAACAATTCAGGCACTCCCTCTCTTCCGAGAAGTGAACCCACTCTCTCAGTAGAAGCAGGACCCCTACCACATTACTTCCCCTGGGACCTCAGAGTGCTTGGTAAATATAAACAGAAACAAATGAGCTCCAAGCACGTTGTGGCTACTACTTGGGTCATCCCCATGGAGGTCTTACAAAAATTATTATCTGCCACATTTTACTTAGCATTCACCAGGCAACTCTATGCATTATCACTCATCCTCCCAACAACCCGGGCAAATAAGTATTCTTGTATTCTTTCAGAAAAGAGATTCTGGGGCTCTAAGGAGTTAAGTGGTCTATGTGGAGCCTCACTGTGGACAAGTGGCCAAGCTTGGATTTGAATCTAGGTCCATCAGGCTCCAAAGCCCAATTTCCTTCTGAAGCATCATTGTCCTTCAGCTGTATAAATGCATGAACCAAGGATATATTATATATATATTTTTTAAGAAATAAAATAGTCAGGGGCATCTGGGTGGCTCAATTGGTTAAGCGTCTAACTCCCAAGCCAGGCTCAGGTCATGATCTTATGGTTCAAGCCCCATGTCGGGTTCTGAGCTGACAGTGCGGAACCTGCTTGGGATTCTCTTTCTCCCTCTCTGTCCCCCTGCTCCCCTCCCAAATAAATAAACATTTTATAGAAGAGAAGAAGAAATAACACAGTCAGTCAGTGAAGGAGTCCCAAACTAGAATTCAGGAGGATGGGTTACAAGATAAATATGCCCTGAAACTGTTCTCCTGGTACCTGGGCGCTGCCTATCCCCAGTACGGTAGCATCTTCAGCCTGCTTGTAGAGGAGTGTTGCCAGATAATACCAGACACCCAGGTAAACTTGAATTTCAGATAAACAATACATAATGTCTTAGTATAAATATGTCCCAATATTGCATGGGATATACTTACACTTGAAAAATATTCACTGCTTCTCTGAAATTCAAATCTGAATATCTTGTGTTTTTATTTGCTAAATCTGGCAACCCCACCCTAGAGTCAGAGGCATGCAGGGAAGTCTCCTGCCTGGCTCTAGGTCCCAAGTGTTGCTCCAACACGAGTTGCCATGGCAGCCTGAGCAGGCCCTTTGGAGCTATCTCTACTTACCTCTCCAGCTTCACCTCACCCCTGCATTCTGCATGCTCAGAACACATTGCACTACTTTCAGTTTCCTGAATGTGTCATGCTGCTTCCGGCCTCAGGCCTTAGCACTAAATGTGCTCTGTGCCTGTCTTCTTCCCTCTCTCCTGGCTAATTCCTAGTGATCCTTAGCATCTCCTCCTAGAGAGTCACTTCTGCCAGGAAGCCTTCCCTGACTCCCCGATCCCTGCCCCTTCCCATTGCAGCAGGCTCCAAGGAGCAAGGGCCGGTCACATGTTTCCCCACACCCAGCACCAGCATGTGGCCTCAGTTGGGAAGTCAGCAGATGAATGAATGAATAAATAAATGAATGTTCAGGCAGAGCTGCATCTCTTGAATGTGACTGCTTCCTCCTTCCCTTCCATCTTTACTCACTTTTTTATCTCTGCCTTCTCTCCCTCCCTCAGAGTTGTGAAAGGCTGGGGCTTAGCTCCCCAGCAGCATTTCCTGGTCTGGACTCAGGTGAGGAGAGAGCAGCCTGCTCATGCCTCTTACCTGATCATGCCCTACCAAGTACCAAGTACCCCTGTGGGCTTGGGTCTAGCTACAAGTCAGCAGAAACTTCCTTCTCCTGGCACATGCTCCCCTCCTCCCCCGCCATGTCCAAACTCTGCTCCCCTTCTCCTCCTGGCCCCTTTAAAGGAGTCTAATTGGATTGAGCCCCAAGTCTGGGGTGTGGGGAGATGCCAGTGTCAGATGGCTCAGGGTTAGGGCAGGTGGTGGGGCTCGGTGGGCTCAGAACATCACCCATATGTTCCTTTTTCACCCACCCAAGGCTTTGCCCACGCACAGCCTGACAGCAGGAGAAGGCAGCACAGAACTTAACCCTTTCACAGCCTTTAGAAGGTAGTTTCACAAAGAACCAGTGTGCAGGGAGTGTTAACTTTAGTACACACACACACCCTGGAGTTCTGCCTCTATTCCCCTCTCAGAGCCCTTCCTGCTTGCTTCCAGTTCAGGGCTTGATTTAGCAGATGCCCTCGGGGGGGGGGGGGGGGGCAGGAAGTCCAAGCCAGAGCAGTGGGGCGGGCGTGGAATAGGACCACGGTAGGGGTGCTGAAGGGCATGGGGAGAGGGGAGGGCCCAGGGAGTGGCTCTGAGGGAGCACCTGTGGCCAGTTTTGAAAGCCCTGGTCTGTTGCTCTCTGATCTGACCTTTAGAGGCAGGTGGCTCTTTGGTGCCTTCACATCATTCCCGCCCCCCCCCCCACCTCCCCTACAGGAATCCTTGAAGAGGACAAAGAGGGAGAAGCACCCTTCTGTCTCAGATTAACTCCAAAAATAGAACCCCTCTCCCCTTGGGGAAGGCTAGTGAGCCCCGGCATGCGGTGCACCAGCAGCTCCGACTCCTGAGTTCCTTTCCCAGGAACTCTCAGGCCGGTCCAGCTACCCCCAGTCTCGGAATCACCCCCTTTCACCACCTGCCCTCCCCAACTCTCTGTCCAGCCTCCAACTTATGGCTGGGCGCTCAGCCCGGATCTCGGGAGTGGACTCACACCGAGAGAAGCGCCGACTCCGACGGCTCCTCGGCGCCCGCCAGGTGAGGCGCGGGTTGCTCGGCGGCAGGTACAGGTGGGTCCGGGGGCTGTGGTAGGTATGGGATCCGCAGCGACGGCTCTGGAGGCCTCCGCTCTGAGTAACAGGGCTGACAGGTTTGTGTTTTCCCCTCTCCTCCTCCTTGTTAACCACACCCCTGCTGCTCTCCTCCTCACTTCCTTAAAGGGTGGGGTGTGTTGTCTGCGGTGCTGAGTGTGTGCCTGCTCCAGCCTCTTACCATAAACCCTGAAGTAGATGCCGCCACCAATTCTCTAAGCTGCAAGTGCCCACCTGAGCAGCCCTCTCCCAGCCCCAGAAAGGGTCTTTTCCACTCTTGTGTGTCCTGTGAGCAGCTCACCCCTCTGAATTTCTACCACCCTTCCCTCCTCCTACTCCACAGACCGACTTTTGGAGGCCACACTTAGAGCTGGTTTCCTCTCTAGCCTTCAGGTATGTTTCTGAGTGGGAGACTGTTACCTGCCTCCCATAATCTCAGCATCTGTGCCCCTCCAGGTCTCCCCTCTTCTCATCCCCCACCCTGCCTTCATCCTAAAGTGGCCCCAGCCCCCCCGTTTAGTAGTTTATTGTCAAGTTGGTTTCCATATAACACCCAGTGCTCATACCCACAAGTGACCTTCTCCATGCCCATAACCCCCCTACCCTCCTCCCCACCCCCATCAGTCCTCAGCTTGTTCTCAGCATTCAAGAATCTCTCATAGTTCCAGCCCCTTGATAGGACACCGGAGATCAGGTGAATATTGCCAGGGGCTTTGGCAGAACTGATCCAATTGCCTGTATCTGTGAGATGGCAGGACCAGAGGGCAGCACAAGAATTGTCAAAGAAGGTGGACAGCCCTCAGCTGGCCCCATCTCCATATCAGCTGCCTTGGCTGCCCAAACAAAGAGGCTGGTTCACCTCTTTACTCAGGCAGGGCAGTGAAATTCAAGGCAGTGACTCAAGGCCATTTAGAAATTCTTTTTCCCCTATTGCTAGAAAGATTCCAGACTTTCCCTAGAGTAGGAGGAGGTGAATTGGACTTAACATAAGGTCGCAAAGCTGGGGTGTCCTCAATGTCCCCCACAACCCCAAAGTTCCTCTTCAGAGCCCCTGCCCCAAACTTCTTCATTCTGTGTCCCATGAAGGATTGGGATCTCCCACAGTTCTAGAAGATACTATTCACAGGATGGTCTCTGAAGATGGCTCCCCAGACTTGTGCAGCTATAGGTGACAGCTCAGCATATGTGATGGCCCCCCTGATACTCCTTCACCCATGCCCCCAAATTCAGTGGATCAGCCACCCCATGAGAACAATAGGAAAAGCTAGCATTTGGTAAGTTTCAACACCAACCACTGTTGCTAAGAAAGCATTCAGTTTACATGATTTCATTTAATTTCCCCCATTTTCTGAAAAGAAAACCAAGGCTTAGATATCTTAACTTGTCCAAGGCCACAAAGCCAGAATGTCAATGCCTCTCAAAGTGTGATCAGCAGTCTCCCTGTAGCTTTTAAAATGCAAGGTGCCTGGGTGCCTCAGTCGGTTAAGCATCCATCTGACTTTAGCTCAGGTTATGATCTCATGGTTTGTGGGTTTGAGCTCTGTGTCATTCTCTGTGCTGACAGTTCAGAGCCTGGAGCCTGATTCAGATTCTGTGTGTGTGTCTCTCTCTCTCTTTCCCTCTCCCCTGCTCATGCTCTGTTTATCTCAAAAATAAATAAACATTTAAAAAAATTTTTAATAATAACATGCAGATAAACTTGATGCCACATAAGGTTTACGGACAATCAGAATCTCTGAGCCCTGGGCCCACCTGCCCAACAGGCCAACTTACAACCCATCGGATAGGAGCTCTTGGCCACAAAAGCTAGAGCTGTTCATCCCACTCACCCATTCCTCCTGTTCCCAGCACCAGGTAGTGCTGGCTACCTGTAAAGAGTCAGAAGTAGGTGTCAGTGTGTCAGAGGGCTTCGGAAAATGGGGGACCCTTCTGTATTCTTGTGCATGGGAATGAAGAGATGAATGTTGAGTGATGTGAAGGTTAGATACTTGCATTAGCAGTGAGGGTCTGTATTGGGCTGGAGACAGTGGAACAAAACTAAACAGGTTTAAGAAAAGGTGAGTTTGTGTATGCTGCCTCCATGTGGCCAAATCCATAAACTACAATCTGGCTGGGCCCTAATTTGAGAAATTTTCAGATATTCCAAATTTTCTGAGGGTGTTGAATTCTTCAGAGATTTTTTTTAAAGCTCTGAAACCTAGCTCCTAGCACAGTAGAATCATAGGTTTTATTTATTAAGGAGACCGTGGGAAACTCCCTGGGTTGGATGCACCGCCTGTGTTGTATGCAGTATTAGTAAAAACAAAACAAAAACAAAAACAAAGAACCTATCAGAAATGCTTCCCAGAGCCTAGAATGCTGTGTAAATGCTCTTTAAAAATTCTCCTTATATATCATTGTGTGCTTGATCATTTGTTTAAGATGTAGCTAGTTAAGCAGGTTTACCTGCACATAGGAAAGATCCAGTCAAGAAGAAAGATACGACCTTGGGCAAGTGAATCCATCTCTCTGAGCTTGTATTTCCTAATCTAGGAGAGTACAGGAATAAGTACTATCTTTTCTACCTCTCTCACAGGGTATTGTAATGCCTCACTGAATTGATAGGTATGAAAATATACATACTAGGGTGTTAAAATGCTATTGTGCTACAACATACTATGATTTTATTTTTAGAAATAACAGGAATTAGGGGCTCCTGCCTGGCTCAGTCAGTAGAGCATGTGACTCTTGATCTCAGGGTTGTAAGTTTAAGCTCCACTTTGGGTGTGGTGGTGCTTACTTAAAAAAAAAAATAAAGAATAGGAATTAAATAGGGTAGGTTTAGTGAGGAGAGATTACATATGTATCTGAACAGATACAATCTGTGAAGTAGTCACTGTGTGACTAGAACTTTCATCCATCATCTAACTGCTCTGCTCTTCACAATTCATTGAGGTAAATAATAGCATTCTTATTTGGTAGAAAGGAAAAGGAGAAAAAGGTAAATAATTTTTCCACAGCTACCCAGGTGGGGAAAACCATCAATGGCATGTATTGCCAAGTAATTGGGGTCTCTCCATTATGGATAATGGAATAAAATCAATAATGTAAATTTATTATCAGAATAAATTTCATGTTAAAAGAGTAGTATGGTTATAAGATCTCTGAACAACAACAACAAAATGACCAAAGGAAAAAACTCATGGGCACAGGGATTAAATAACTGAAATCTTTCATCATCAAAGGATATCTACCTCCAATGAAACCAGGTACCACTGGGTTTGCTAAATGGACCAGAGTTGATACCAAAACAAAAATGAAAAAAAAACAAACTTCAAAACCATTCCCTAGACTTCAAAAGACCTTTTATTCCATCATAAAGACACTGCTGGTTGGTTTTCCTCTTTTCTTCCCTTATAATTGATTTTTAGTTATTCATAAGCTGCCCAAAAATAAAGACTACATTTCTCAGTCTCCTTTGCAGGTATGGACATGTGATTAAGTTCTGGGCCATGGTTGGTGAGTAGAAGTTACATGTGCAGCTTCAGGATCATGGATTTTAAGGGAATGGGCACAGCCTTCACTACTTCCTTTTCCACTTGCACCTAATGATGGAAATTGGAGCAGCCATCTTGGTCTGCGGTGTTGAGAAATGAAGGCTGGGTCCCTAATGCCATCAAGCGACAGTGGAAGCCCTAGACATGGTCTGGGCCTACTTGATTTTTTTTTTTTTTTTTTTTTAGTTTACTTATTTATTTTGAGAGAGAGAGTGAGAGAGAGCACTCACACAGACAGGGGAGGAACAGAGAGAGAGGAGAGAGAGAAAATCCCAAGCTGACTTTGTGCTATTAGTGTGGAGCTCTATGTAGGGCTTGAGCTCATGAACCAAACAATGAGATCATGACTGGAGCCAAAACCAAGAGTTGGATGCCTAACTATCTGAGCCATATAAGCGCCCCTGGGCCTACTTGACCTTTTACATGAGAGGGGAAAGAAACACTTAAATTGTTCAGGTTACTGCATTGGGGGCTTTTCTGTCATCATAGCTTAAAATGTATCCTAATTAAGGGGTGCCTGGGTGGCTCAGTTGGTTAAACATCCAACTTCAGTTCAGGTCATGATCTCATGGTTCATGGATTTGAGTCTTGCATCAGGCTCTGTGCTGAAAGTTCAGATCCTGGAGCCTGCTTCAGATTCTGTGTCTCCCTCTCTCTCTGCCCCTCCTCTGCTCACGCTCTGTCTCTCTCTCTCTCTAAAAAATAAATAAACATTAAAAATTGCATCCTAACTCATACACTATCATCCAGCCTATTTTGTTTTGTATACAAATTAAGGCTTAACCTCAATTTCCTCATCTATAAAATGGGAATAATTTACTTGACCCAGTTGTCTAAGGACTAGAAATAATACATGTAAATTTCCCTGCTAGTGCTATGGCTAATAACTGGCAATAAATGGAAGGTATTATGTCCTGTTGTGACTTTTAAAAAATGTGTTCCTGAAATAAAAATAATAGTTGCTTTAAAATACTCCACCATACCCATCCCCCCAAATGTGGAGGGGAGAAGCCAGACAAAAATAGCAAATTTGGTAACTGGCGTAAACTGAATGATAGGTATGTGGGGGTTAATTATACTGTTCTTGCTAATATTGTGTTTGAAAATATTTATAGTGAAAAAGTTAAAATAAATAAAATCTTCCTATAGAGAAATAAATGGATTCCTGGACATAATCCAAAGTGAATCTCTTTGGGAAAAATAAAACCATATTAAATCCTTGAGAAATTAGTTTGGGTACCCAAGGGAGAGGGCAGTTGGAGAAGTCAAAAAAATGTTTTCATTTTCCCATTAAGGGCAAAAGGCAGAGCCTCAGGGCCATGGAGGCCAGGCAGTTTCCACAACCTTGGCACTACTGTCCGGCACTTGCATGGCCCCCAAGGCAGCTGTAAGGCAGTGGGCTCCAGAGTGCCCCTGGAGGGTCGCCATGTGGAGTGGAGCCTTCCCTCCTGCCCTGCCCACTTCAAGTCAGCTCCATGACTTCTGTGGCTTTGGCCTTCTTGCCCCTCAATCCTTTGCTCCCACCTGTGAGGGAGCTCACCAGGACCCTACCACCTATGGATAAGCTCTGAAGCAAAGGTGTCACTGTATGAACCTCATCTTGCCATTACAGAGCAGGCTCCATGCTATCTATCAGTGCAAAGCCTGATGCGGAGCTTTAATTCACGAAGAGTGAGATCATGACCTGAGCTGAAATCAAGAGTTGAATGCTTAACCGACTGAGCCAATCTAGGCACTCCAAACAGATTCTTAACTATAGAGAACAAACTGGGGGGTTACTGGAGGAATAATGGGGGGGATGGGCTAGATGTGATGGGTATTAAGGAGGACACTTGTGATGAGCACTGGGTGTTATATGTAAGTGATGAATTACTAAATTCTACTCTTGAAACTAATATTGCCTTGTGTGTTAACTAACTGGAATTTAAATAGAAACTTGAAACAAAAAAAAAAGTTGAGGCTTAGAAGATCATACATGATAAATGATATAGGGGGGGAACATATGGATCAAATAAAAGAAGTCTGCAACCAAATCTGACCCAGAGACGGGCAATTTCTTACCCTAGGTGTATCCCTAACTACTTACAGTACTACTACTTCTTATGGAAGTTCTCCCTGCATTATTCAAGCCAAATCAGAGCCCCTACCTTCCTTTTTTCCCATGGTTCAGGTTTCAGAGAAGGCCTAATCCATCACTGTGTCCCACATCAAACATCAGACAATAGTGATTTCCTCAGTAATTCTATTGAATAAGCTCACCTATGTCTGCATGTCTGGTTGCTTATGTCTGAAAATGGTTCTTGTAATTATCAGCTTTACAACTGCTACATTTAGCAGCCATCCTATATATTATCCCTGTAATATTCTGTGAAATGAAATCTGCTTTTCAGATATTAACAGAGCCCCCCCCCCCCAGCTTTCTTTGCCTCCTGTAATTATGGTACACCTTTTTCTATCCTCTTCAGTTCTTTGTATGCATATATTTAAAGTGGGTTCCTTTTAGGCAGCATATAGTTGGGTCTTGCCTTTAAAGAAAAAAATCTAATCTTGTTAATCTAACCTTGGCCTTTTATTTGCAATATCACTTTCTAGCCTACGGATTTAAAAAGAAAAAAAAAATGAATGCACTCATCTTTCTGCACCTAGGGTTTTTTTCCTCTAACACAACACTTAAAAGATAGTTGTCATTCCTTACATAAATTTTCATGGTTGTAGCAAGGGCTTGGGATATGGCAGTGCCCAGCGAGAATGTCTGGTGTATGAGATGGGGCACGTCAGAGACAACCAGAACTGCCAGTGAACTTTTGCATTAGTTTAGTAGGTATAACAGAGGACCTGAACTTCAAGGTCCTCTGAAGAAGTTCCTTTCTACTGAAAGAAGAAACAGAAGCTGGTGACAGATTGGTTATAGTCACCAAGATTTCTCTTTTCTGGTCTCTGGGTAAGTATTAGTCACCCTTTTTACTGAAATTATGCAAAGGATAACAAAGTTCAGAGTGTCTGCGCTGCTGAGAACTTAGGGGCATTTTGTTCAACCTTTCCTTTTACAGTCCAGGAAAAGGAAGTGAAATAATATGTCTTGGGTCATGTCTCTGGCTAGTAGTGGGGGTTGGAATAGAACCAAATCCTTTATGGATTTCCAGAAAGCCTGGAGAACCTTATTGGTGAATGATAACTTTTGAATTCTGCTTGTGGAAAATAAGATATATTCAATTTCTACTCTTCACCTGTTTTGGTTTGTGGTCCAAACCACTCAGAGAGTCGGAGAAAAACAATAATGACACAACAAACAGGGAAAACCCTAAGAACAGAATGAAACGCACAGACAGCAAAACACAGAGACTGACAGAGCAACTGGGACAAACAGATAAGAGAACACAGTGACAGAAAATGAAAGTAGAAAACAAGATTTTCAGGGAGTTGCCTGGAGGGTAGGGTTATTAGCACCATCTTGTGGTCTCTTCAGAGACTGCCTCTAAGGTTAATTTTTGAATCTGTAACTGAACTCCAGATCTGACTATGTGGGTGAGTAGGTCTGGAACAGAGGGCCTCAAGCTTTAGTGTGCCTGAGAATTAACTGGAGAGCATGTGAAAATGCAAATTCCTGGGACTTTCTCTCAGAGAGGCAAGTAGACCAAAGTGGGCCAAGGATCTATGCTTTTAGAAAGCCTCCAAGTAGTCCAGGACCTGGAACCATGTATAAGAAACACTGCAGGGGGCGCCTGGTGGCTCAGTCAGTTAGGCATTCGACTTCAGCTGAGGTCATGACTCGCAATTTGTGAGTTTAAGCTCCGCCTTGGGCTCTGTGCTGACATCTCAGAGCCTGGAGCCTGCTTCAGATTGTGTCTCCCCTCTCTCTGACCCTCCCCCACTCATTCTCTCTCTCTCTCGCTCTCTCGCTCTCAAAAATAAACATTTAAAAAAATTGTCCATATAGGGGTGCCTGGGTGGCTCAGTCGGTTGAGCATACAACCTCAGCCCAGGTCATGATCTTGCAGTTTGTGAGTTCAAGCCCCATATCGGGCTCTGTGCTGACAGCTCAGAGCCTGGAGCCTGCTTCAGATTGTGTCTCCCCTCTCTCTGACCCTCCCCCACTCATTCTCTCTCTCTCTCGCTCTCTCGCTCTCAAAAATAAACATTTAAAAAAATTGTCCATATAGGGGTGCCTGGGTGGCTCAGTCGGTTGAGCATACAACCTCAGCCCAGGTCATGATCTTGCAGTTTGTGAGTTCAAGCCCCATATCGGGCTCTGTGCTGACAGCTCAGAGCCTGGAGCCTGCTTCAGATTCTGTCTCCCTCTCTCTCTGCCCCTCCCCTGCTCATACTCTGTCTCTCTCTGTCTCTCAAAATTAATGTTTAAAAAAAATTTTTTAGAAAAGAAAAACTGCAGAAGGCAGCAATTAGTGGTATTCATCCCCTTGGCATCGTGGGAAAGTGGAGGTTCTAAAAGCTTGGATGACAATTGTCAAGAAATAAAAAAGGACTGAGATTTTAGCCTCCTTGCAAATTAACAAGTTAGCCTGTCACAGCATCAAGAATGCTGGTAGATGAGACTCGTGGATCAGAGACAAAGAGCTGTGCATTACTAACACTGGTAACAGTAGTCTGAGAATTAGCCTTTTGACCACTTTTCTGAGCCTCAATTACCAGACACCTAGGTGATGAGGGCCATGGTAGGCTGCATTATAGGAGAGGCACTAGAAGCTCAGGGAAACTGAGTCTCTCATGGAGATTAGGTCTGCTAGATATTTGCGTGGAAGGGGACATTATCTGTCTTCCAAGGCTATTCAACCACAGAAGCATGCTTGAAAAGATTTTCCAAAAAAAGGCAGAAATATGACACACGTGGAGAACTGTCTTCCAACACAAACTGGGAAAAGGGAAGCATGTCAGGGGAAAGGAATCCTACATCTGAAGGCTGTAAAGTAATCAAACTGAGGCAAGAATGGGCAGTTGGAGAGATTCAGCCTGGATTCTAATTCCCATAGCTAACTGTGCAGAAATCCTTAAATGTCTCTGGTTTAACGGGGGCCTGCCTAATGTAATGAGCACTTTCCAGATTCATTTCACTTTAATCCTCATCTCATGCAGAGAAGAGCTGCAAATGGTGATCATTTTACTCATGAGAAAACAGATTCTGAAAGACTGTGACATACCCACTTATGCAACCACGAGACCGGAAAACTTTTTAGAGGTCTTCCCACTACCTCCCTTCTCTCACCTGTTTCCGTCTTATCCCGGGGGCAGGGGCAGGAATAAGACTGGTCAAAATAAGTAAACAACGAAAGCAAAAGTAGGAAACAGATGTCTAAGGCTCAGCTACTATTTCAGAACCAGGAAGTGGAGAGCTCGCTCTTCTCCAACCTCGCCGACCTGAGGTTTCCAGAGATTCGGTGAGGAAGGATCTTAAACTTCATTTCCCATTTCAAATCGTTAATAGGTTTCCAATGAAACGGGAGCCCTAAAGCACAACTGGGGAGCTTTTCCCTGAACCTGGCTAGACTACCCAGAGGATAGGCGGGGACTGACGAGGACCGCAAAGTACACGGATCCGCCCCGTTGTTTCGGGGTTTCCTGAGCCAACCGGAATTAGGGCGGAACCTCCCAAGCGCGTCCCGCGCGATTGGTCAGCGCCTCTGTCGCTCAGCACGCCGAACGGAAGGAGTCGGGAGCCGCCCAGCGTGGGTCCTGAATCCTGAAAGTGGCTGGGAGGGGTGGGAGCCGAAGTTACGCGCTGGGGAGCCGGTGGCCATAGCTATGGAGCTGGGCCCCGCCGCGTCCCCCGGGCCTTCCCGCTCCTTCAAGGAGGAGCTGCTCTGTGCCGTCTGCTACGATCCCTTCCGCGACGCCGTGACTCTGCGCTGCGGCCACAACTTCTGCCGCGGGTGCGTGACCCGCTGTTGGGAGGTGCAGGTGATGCCCACCTGCCCAGTGTGCAAGGACCGCGCGGCCCTCGCCGACCTGCGCACTAACCACACCCTCAACAACTTGGTAGAGAAGCTGCTGCGAGAGGAGGCCGAGGGCGCGCGCTGGGCGGGCCACCGCTCCCCGCGCCTCTGCCGCCTGCACCGCGGCCAGTTCAGCCTCTTCTGCCTCGACGATAAGGAGCTGCTGTGCTGCTCGTGCCAGGCCGACCCTCGGCACCAGGGGCACCGCATACAGCCAGTGAAAGACACCGCCCACGACTTTCGGGTAAGAGCCGCAGCGTGAGGGAGGTGGCCGAGCGCGCACGTGGCGGCAGCGTCCTGACAGGACCTCTGCACCCTGGACCCCGCGGCTCCCGTCAGAGCTGTGTGCCCAGACCCGCCCCTCGTCCTGCGGCCGGGACCTCCAGCTCTCAGACTCCGCTCACCTACAGAGGGACCGGGCCAGGGGACTTGCGAAGGGATAAGAGGGAATGTAAACAGGAAGTGTGGGTACTGGGATTAAACGATGTTCTCAGGACCGCCCCACCCACTTCTGGAGGGCCGAGGCCCTGCCCCAGTTACCCCAGCCGGGTGTGGCCTGGGCCACAGGTGTGGGTAACGCCTGAGAATTTTGGAGGTTGGGTCACTCAGGTTAGAGGTGCGGGAGCCCGGGACCTGGCCAGGGATAAGGTCTCCCAAAGTGGGTCACGTACTTCCCCAAGCTGGCCCTACGTATCATGAAGGAGTGGAGAGGCCCTAGCCAACTGTTTTTTTCTGGATCACTCTCCGCACCCCGGTGCCTAGAGTTCTAGTGGCTGTAAATCGAGCAATTTACAGGGCAAAAGTAACCTGGAGAATACTTTGGTATAGGAAGGAAGAATGATCAGAAAGTAAGGATTAAACAACTCAGGAGTTTTCACAGTTATTGACCTTTAGCCCATAGTTTTTCCATTGTGATCCAGAGCACCCATATATATGTGTCAATTGAAACAAAAGTTTTGTGAAAATGTCCCTGGTACTCTGGCATTCTCTGTTATTTTATTTGTACTTATTGATTTATTTTAAAAATTGCACAGGGTGTGAAACACTAATTTATTTCCACACGTTAGCTGGTAGGAAGCTGAGTGGATTGAAAAGGAGTAGCCCTGCAAGGACCTCTAATGACCTCCTCTAATAATGGAGACCTCTGGCCTCCAGACCCGTTTTCTTTTTAATGCCTTTCTTTTTTTCCCCTTTATTTTTTTAAGTGTATTTACTTTGAGAGAGAGAGTGAGAGAGAATATGTGCACGAGGGAGGAAGGGGCAGAGAGAGAAAGAGAATCCCAAGCAGGCTCCACACTGTCAGCACAGAGCCCAGTGCGGGGCTTGGACTCACCAACTGCGAGATCATAACCAGAGCCCAAATCAAGAGTCCACGATGGAGCCACCACGGCACCTCTAATGCCTTTCTTAAGAAATATCCAGAGTTGGTTAGAGTTACATACACATTTGGCAGAGTTCAAGTCACGAACAATGTTATCAAAACACATGTTTGAAGAGTACAGTATCTTGGAGAGGGTTAACCTTATAATGCCTGTTGCCTTATTTGTTTAGTAGTGGTTCACAACAGTGCTTTTTCCCATACTCGCAGGGAGTGCCAGGTTCTGATCTGGGACAACTAAAGTAAATGCTGGGCATTCTGGGGTCTGGGGTTGAGGTGGGGGAGCACCATGAATCAAGTCATGGCTAATCACCATGGGACTGGCACAGGTACAAAGCAGGAAGATGGGCAGGGGTCAAGGCCAAGAGTACTAAGGCAGAAACCCTAGGTCTGGGCTAAGCCAGTGTTCAAGATTAGTGAGTCAGGTGCTGGGAAGCACATATGGTCTGATGACAACTTCCTGTTCATGCAACAGATGCCTTTTCCTGCTAGGTCCCAGGGCTACTGCAAGACATGAGATCACCGACATTTCATACCTTCAGGGAGTTTCATGCAGAGACCTGAGTGATGAGGAAGTGTTAGCCAGGTGAAGGGGGTCAGGGAGGGTATTTCAGGCAGAGGCAGCAGCCTACATACCAGTCCAGAAGCTGGGAGACCTAACTCTGTAGGCACTAAGAGGATTTCAGAGTAGTTAAAGGCGAATGGAGAGGCAGAAGAAGCCTTGAGGCCTTGAGGCTTGGCCTTTATTCTAAAGACCTTAGGGAGCAGTAGGAGGGTTTTAAGCAGAGCGATGACGCTGTCAGACTGATTGGCACTGAGGGGGATGTTACAAAGACACAGGGAGTCCAGTCCTGAAAGATCTAAGGAGACCACAGGCCAAGTGTGCTCAGCCTGACGCAGGGTGGGACTCAGTCGTGTTAGGCAGCTGTGTCGCAAGAACCTGTTGTGTCACATTCGGGACCTGTTTGGGGTGATGAGGCCACAGAGGTAACCCCGAGCCCTCACCCCCCGGAGCTCGCACTTTAGTAAGGGAGTCAGACAGTAAATGGTGCTGGGTGACCAAGCAGGAGCAGCATGGGAAGCCTGAAGAGGTGAGGACAGGTGGAGGGGACCTCCACTATGTGCCATGGGCAGCCCTGGAAGCTTCTAGATAGGGCCTTTGTGGTGAGCTGTGTGCTTTAGAACGATCACTTTGGCAACCATCTGAGGAATTCAGCAAAAGTAATCAAACCAGCTGAAGCTTTTTGAGCGCATACTATGTGCCTGGTACGCTTGAGTGTTTACCTGTCAACCAATTTAACCCTCACCAAAACCCCATGAGGTTGCATATTGGCTTCCTATCGCTGTTGGGATAAGTTGCCACAAACGTGGCAGTTTAACATAGCACAGAAGTATTTTCTTTTAGTTCTGGGGGTCAGAAGTCCTGAAGTCAAGGTGTTGGCAGCGCTATATGGCTTTTGGAGGCCGGGGGAGAATTTATTTCCTCACCCTCTCCAGCTTTCAGAGGCCCCTTTCTCCATCTGTAAAGGATGTCTTTCCACCTTCTGCTTCCTTTGTCTTGTTCCCTTCCCTGATTGACTCCCCTAACTTCCTCTTATAGGGACCCTTTGATGACCTCGGGCCCACCTGCACCATTCAGGATAATCCTCCATCTTAAAATCCATAATTTCACCCTACTTTTTTGTCCTATAAATAATACATCCACAGGTTCTAAGTTTTAGGATGTTGACATCTTTATTCCACTTGCTACAGGTAGGTACTGTTCTCCCCATTTTACAGACAGTGACACTGAGTCTCAGGTGAAGCACCTTGTCCAAAGTCACAGGGAAAATACTGTATACATTTCACCTGGGCCCTTGTTCAGCCCCCAGCCTGGGCAGTAAGAAACTTCTCTGGTCCCCAGGGAAGACTTTCCAGGCTGGTTCTCTGCTCTGGGAGCTGTGAGGGCAGCTGATTATGTGTAGGGATTTAAGAGGCTTGATGGGTAAGAACCGCCATCAGTGGGTGCCTACTGTGTGCCAGGCACACTATGTCCAGAAGAGGACAGAGCAGTCCTATCCCTTGGCTTCCTGGAGTCAGACATAATTGAATAATAATCACACCAACTAGGGGCACCTGGGTAGCTCAGTCGGTTGAGCATCTGACTTTTGATTTCAGGTCAGTCATCATCTCACTGTCTGTGAGCTCGAGCCCTGCATCAGGCTCTGTGCTGTCGGCACGGAGACTGCTTAGGATTCTTTCTCTCCCTCTCTCCCTGCCCCTCCTCTGCTCACTTTCTCTCTCTGAAAAGAAAGAAGTAAACTTAAAAACATATGTATATAATCACCCTCATAGTTTCAGACTGACATTCCTGTGAAGAACAGTACAGGATGTGACCCACTGTAACAAGGCAGCCTGCTTTTGCCTCGTGGTGCATGGAAAGCAGTGTTTGGGGAAGTGATTTCAGAGAGAAGGAGTTAGTGAAGTGAGGGGCACCAGCAGCAGTTGTGAGGCAGAGGCAGGGTGTGCAGTAACCCAGAGACGTCTGGATGGGGAACAAGGGCATCCAGTCCAGGACAGATTGCAAGGGGCATGGAGGGCAGGTAAGGATCTGAGATTTTGTCCTAAGTACAGGGGGGCATGAAGGAAGGGACATGACATAAGTTTTCATTTCTTTTTTTGTTTTGTTTTAATGTTTATTTAGTAAAGAGAGAGAGAGACAAAGCGTGAGCAGGGCAGGGGCAGAGAGAGAGGGAGACACAGAATCTGAAGCAGGCTCCAAGCTGTCAGCACAGAGCCTGATACCAGGCTCATACTCACAAACAACGAGTTCATGAACTGAGCTGAAGTGGACGCTTAACTGATAGGATCACCCAGGTGCCCCAAAAATGACATAGTGTTTAAACCAGAGTCCTAAAGTACATGTTGGAGCTTAGAAGGATATCCTCTGGCACATTTCTCAAACTTGAACAATGAACCCATTCTTTTCTTTTAAAAAAAATTTTTTTTATGTTTATTTATTTTTAAGAGAGAGAGAGAGAACATGAGTCGGGGAGGGGCAGAGAGAGAGAGAGACACAGAATCCAAGGCAGGCTCCAGGCTCCTAGCTGTCAGCAGCACAGAGCCTGATGCAGGGCTCGAACTCACAAACCACGAGTTCATGACCTGAGCCGAAGTTGGACGTTTAACCATTTGAGCCCCCTGGGGCTCATATACCCCTTCTTCTTAAAGGAAAAACTATTCTAATATACCCCTTCTTCTTAAAGGAAAAACTATTCTAATATAGTGAATTAAAATATATTCCTCATGTACAAAAAACTAAGCTAGTGTAAATTCCTCTTGCTTATTCCACACACAGGCTGTAAAACAAACACAAAATTTACAGATTCAGCAAAGACAAAACTAAAATCAATTCAATTCTAGTTAAAATATTCATTACAAGCCTGTATTTTGCTGGAACTCAAGCGCTCCTCCCATCAGTGGCTCTGAGGCTTGTCAGGCAATACTTGTGATAGCCCTTTACCCTCTCCTAGGTGATTATTTGATTTGCCAGCCTCAGTTTCCCTCTTCGAAGGACCAAAACTTGGCTGTGATACAATTGGCCTTCATTTAGATCTAGCATATCCTTTACCTGTTAAGTGTGTTTCTCTTCTTATTAGGCCAAGACAATGAAAGTAGTACAGCCCTGCGTCGAGGGAGTTGTTAGCACATACAGATGCAGGCACTGAAGCTGTAGAAACTGAAAGTGTGTGTCGGTGTTGTTTATAGGGGGACTCAGAAAGGGTTTACCTTAGTTTGTTGTGTGGTTTTTCTTCCCCTTAGGTTGTTGAATGAAAACACTAACTGAAAACTCTCGTGGAAAACTTGCAGCTCCCCAAATATACAGACCCAGAGCCACAGGGCACTGTGAGGAGACTATTCCATTTTACTAGTGAGAAAACAGAGACTTGGAGAACTACAGCACCTCATGACACTCGCAGGGAATGACCAGGGTCCAGGCAGGACTAGAACTCAGATCTCCTGAGTCCGAGCATCCAGCGTTTGCTCTGCCTTGAAGAGCCCCCACCACGTCCCAGGTTTCGAACTGCTTTGTCCAGATCACTGTCTTATGCATCCCATGGGACTGACTTGAGTGCCATTATCTGGCCTCCAGCTTCTTCCTGCACCAGCCCCAGTCTGTTCCTTCTGGGCTTACCTTCTTACAGTTAGTCTGGCTCAATCTTACCCTGGAATGTTCCATGTTTTTCTTAAATTTCTCCCCTCCTTACAATTTCCCCCCCTTTTCCTAACTACACACCTCCGTCTGGATCCCCACCATTATGGGCTCAGCCCTGCCAGATCCAAATTTCATGGGGGACATTGATTGCCTGCTTGGTAAGGCATGTGCCTGAGGGCAGGGCTGGGGTCTCTCTGAACACTGCTCACTGAGGCTCCTGAGTTACTGGACCCCAGCACGAGGCACCATGGTGGACACCTGCTTCATAAACAGGTCTACACGCCAAGGGGAAAGGAAAAATGGGAGACTGGGTTGGAGTTGGATAGAAAAGGGATCTGGACAAGACCAAGTTGTCTTGGATGCATTTATCCTACCCATTTAAGAAGCCTAGGAAATACCCAGAAAGAGAGTTGAATCACCTGGCACTAAGTGGCACTTAGTAATGAGAGCTAACATATGCCTGGTGCATGCTTTTAAGCACTTTCTGTGGATTGACTAGGGGGAACCTCACAGCAGTCCTGTGAGTGAGGCAGTCTCATTCCTCTCACCCACATGAGAAAGCCTTGGTGCAGGAAGAGGAAATGAATGCTACTAAATGGGGGAGCTGGGATTTGAACTTGTGTGGCCCAGTGCCAGAGCTCTTAGCTGCTGTGTCAGTCTGCCTGAAAACAAATGTTTGAAATAGGGAAAATGACACAAACCAGAGGCAGATAGATGCTAGGAAACTCTGGTAATGATCTAGGTAAGCATGGACAGGAAACTGTTCTTCATTTTTACAGTGAAGTTTCAGAGACATGCCTTCATTTCTTAACTTAAAAAAAATGTTTGTTTGTTTTTTTTGAGAGAGAGGGGAGGGGCAGAGAGAAAGGGAAAGAGAGAATCCTAAGCAGGCTCCACACCCAGCACTGGGCCCAACACTGAGCTCATCTCATGACCACAGGATCATGACCTTGAGCCAAAATCAAGAGTTGAATGTTTAACAGACTGAGCCGCCCAGGCACCCGTCTAACGTATAACAGCCAGTGAGAGAGAGAGAACTCTTGCCAAAGTTCTCACCAGTGATTGGTGACAGAGACAAGGGTACAAATCAGGTCTCCTGATTTTCAGTCCAGGAAGGCAGTGTGACGTAGTGGAAAGACCATGGACATTGGATGCTCTCATTGACTGGGCAGGTAGGTAGTTATGCATCTGCTTTGTGCTGAGACCTGGGGATATCTGTGGACAAGACCGTTTCTACCCTTGCTGGGCAAGCTTCCATTCCTTCTGCAAAGGTTCATTGAGCACCACGTGTGGGGTGAGAGAACCTGGCCTTTCCTGGAAGCCTGCAGCCTTTCCAGGAAAGTGAGGTGATTATTCAGGGTAATAAGTGGGACCATAAGGTTGTACCTGGGAGCTGGGAGAGCCCACAGGATGTACCTGAACTCTACTGGGGAGATGAAGGTGGCTCCCTGAGGAAGTGAAGGGAGCCTGAGCTGAGTTTTCAAGGCCATGTTGGGAGAGTTGGGTGTTGCAGGCAGGAATTGGTCAGAAGCAGCAGCATCCATAGGGCCTCAGGACAGAAAATCTGGCTTGGGGCAGACAGCCCTGGCTGCAGACGGGACTCTAGTATTTGGATAAGTACTTGAGGGGTGCAGGGACAATGTTGGGAAATAATATTCTTTCTCTTACCTACATCCTTCCCATTTTCTGTTATACCACATAGTACCTGTGTTAATGGATATTTTGGGTAAAATAACTTTGTAAAATCCATATGGTATTAAATACATTATTGAAATTTGCTGCTTAAAGAATCAACTTGTAATTTTTAAAATCAATGATGTAGACTTTATAATCCCATTCTGAATCATTTAATGTAAATAAAAACATCCTGTTCTGCATGTTGATAACTAACTAATCCTGAGTGTTGTAATTTGAAACTAAAATCAGAACTCATTTGCTCTTTTGGGCTAGGGGGTCTGATTGATGTTCCACATGTGTCACGGGCCATTTAGTTCCATCCAGGGCAGTGATGACCTGTATTAGTCCTGACCAGGCTTCACACCAGAGCCCCCACTAGTGAGCCAGCAGCTTCTGCTCATCCATGACACTCCTTGGGCTCTATGCAGGTCCCTGAATGGTGGGTCCAGTTGGATACAAGTATGTTGGTGTAGTGTTAAAATCAGAATATCTAAGACAAATGTGAAAAGTGTATTTTTAGATTCATTTGAATTCACACTTTTTATATGCAGTATTTCCTCGATGAACCACAAAATGCACGGAAAGGGAAAAAGTGGAATAAAACATGCATAGTAAATCCCAAAATAGAGGAAGAAAAGGAAATACTGAAGAGGTAGGACAAATAGGTGATAGGTTCGGATGCCAACATCCTGGGTTATGTTAAATATTCCAGTTAAATGACAAAAGTTGTCAGAGGAGAAAACAATGCTCAGTTTTGTGCCACTTCAGTAGGATTATGACAACAGGTGGAAAAAAACACATTTGATAAAGTTCAATATACTTCTGTGCTTAAAAAAATTAGCAAACTAAGAATGGAAGGAACTTCATTAATCTGATGAAGTGTATCTCTTGAAAATTAGAGCCAATACCATATTTAATGGCGAAACAGTGAAAGTTTTCTCATTATGGCCAATTCTATTCAATTTTGTATTGCAGATTATAGCTAATAAAGTCAGGAATCATAAATAAAGGTATAAGGTTAGTAAAGAGGGAAACTACACTGGCATGATCTGTAGATAATATTGCATGTATCTGTATAGAAATTTCTGTTGCATACAAAATAAAAAGATGCTATGGAAAATTATGAATATAAATGAGTTTAGACAGAATGCTGGTTGCAAAAACATTAAAATATTTCTGTGTATCAGTAGCAAATATAAAATAAAAAATAGTATGAAAAATTTAGTTTATAACAATAAAGGTAACAAAGTGCAGATCTCTGGCAAGGAAAAACAATTTCATTGAGAGACATCAAAGACTAAGTGGCAAAATATACCATATTAACAGATTAGAAGACTCAGGATTTAAAGATGTCAGTTATCTCCAAACTGAACTGTAGAGTCAGTAGTATCCTAATCAACATCCCAACATGATTATATTGTGGAATTTGACAAGTTAATTCTAACATTTGTATGAAAACTTTAAGGGACAAGGATTGCCAAAATATTCTTAGGAGATATTTTATTAGCTCTAAGTTTATTTTACAGCTATAGACGTAAGGCTGTGTGATATTGTCAGAGGACAGACAGGTGGGCCAGGGGAACAGACTAGAGAACTGGAAATAGATCTGTGTCTCATGTATGGTAGAGGTGGCCTGGGTATCAGTGGGGCATACTAGTACTCTTAAATAATGGTTCTGAGGTAGCGACCTCTCAGGTCATACTATTATACTATTCACAGGATAAACTCCAGGTATCCACACGACCTAAATGAGAAAGGAAAGCTATAATGCTTAAAAATAATAATAGTATAGGAGATTAACTTTGTGCCCCAGGGTATGAAGGTATTTTTAAAACAAAGGAACACTAATTCTAAAGGCTAAGACCAATAAATTTGACCATAATGAAATTAAGAAATATAAGTGATACAATAGAAGATACTTATTATCCATCTAACACATAAAAGACATTGCACATTTATAATAAATTCCTGCAAGCCAGTAGGAAAATGGCAGGAAATTCCATTAAAAAATGGTCAAAAGACTGGAACATGTATTAAAAAATAAATATCCAATGGTTAATAAACATTTTTCATTAACATTGCTTGTGTGGTATTAACTAGTACAACTGCTTTGGAAAAAAGTTAAGCTTTTTCTTCTAAACTTGAAGATACACACACTTGTGCCCCAGTGATTCTCCCTCCAGGAATATCCTGCACAGAGACAAGTGTACATGTATATATGATGTATGCAGGAAGGTGCATGCCATTTGTATAACTTGGAGAATGTAAATGATCCAACTATTCATGAACATGGAACGGGTATATTCATACAGTGGAATACAATGAATGAGTAAGCTTACATACGATAACGGATTTGGATCTTGTAAACCTTCCATTAAGGTTAAGGAAACAACACACACAAGAATGCACAGAGAATGGTTCCATTAATATAAAGTCAAAACTGGGAAAACTAAAGTATATTGTTTAGATTAGGAATTCATACGTGGGTGATAGAACTATGAAGAGAAGCAGGGAATACATGCAAATAAGGACCCTTGCTTCCTCTGATTGCAAGAAGGGGATACAATTGAGAAGGGACACATCCTGGGCGTGGTTACAGAGGTGTTCACTTTATAACCTTCGGTCTGTCCTTAACCACATGTATGTGTATTTAAGGCACATTTATGTTTCATGCCAAAGCAAATGAATTGTCAACAACAGAGATTGAAAGGTAAAAAACCACTTCTAAACCTGAGAGAAATTGAAAGGTAAAAAACCACTCCTAAACCTGGGAGAAATTGCAAGGATTTCCTTTCATTGTGGAAGGAAAGCTCTTGGTAGGTGACAAGAAAAAGCTAATAGTTTCAGTGTTTTCTTTTTAGAGATTTTTAAATTTTTGAGGTAGAATTTATATACAATAAGATGCATAGATCTTGAATGTTGAATCTTAGGAGTTCTGACTTGCCACCCTGAACAAACTAGAACATTTCCATCACCCTGGAGAGCTTTCTTCTTCCCAATCAGAGGCAACCATCTTCTGATTTCTGTCACCTTATTATTAGTGGTGCCCGTTCTTGAGCTTCACATAAGTGGAATGATACCGTATATATATGCTTCTGTGTCTTTCGATACTTATATATGTGTGTGTATGTGTGTGTGTATAAATATGTGTATATATACACATGTATGTGTTAACTTACCTGTATTACATGTGTCAAAACTTTGTTCCTTTTTTATTGCTAAGTATTTTTCCATTATATGAAGATCCCATAACTTATCCATCTCTTGTTGGATGGACATTTGGTTTGTTCCCAGTGTGGGGATATCCATTAGTTTTTAAAATGTGTTGTTTAGTTTGACATTTATGGGAGGAAAAATTCATTAGCATGTTAGGTTATTGAAGGAATTGGGCGAAGTATTGACAGAATTAAAACTTTTATTCTCTAGGACTAAAGAAAACTGACAACAAACTTGGGAATAGAGTAACACTTTCAAAAACAAAAACGGCAGAGAGGCAAACATAGTAATGGCTCTCTTCATCAACTAGGGTGTGTAGTGTGGCCAAGAACATGGCCTTTATCGTTGGGCAGTTCTGAATACAAATCCTGGCTCTACTAAATAATGCCCTACTGTGTAATTTTGACAACTGACTCAACTCCTCTGGGCCTTACTTCTCCTCTGTATAAGTGGAGTGTAGTGCCTGCCTCACAGGAATGTAAGAATTAAGTAGTTTGATATTTATAAAGTGCTTAACTTAATGCATGATTGACAGTACATGTCAGTAGTAACTCTTGCTACTAATAGAGTCATTGGTGGATCTCATCAACTCACACCTCAGAGAAGGGTCCTTTTGGGATTGGTCTTTGCTGAATTACACCAGAATACTCATGGTGATTGAAGAGTTTGGGAAAGGACAAGGGACTCTTGTGCCCACCTCCCTTCCTTGCCCCCCCCCCGCCATCTTTTTCAGCCCGTAATTCATAACTCGAAGGCAGAGGGCTAGGCTGCATTGTTTTGGGGCCAGCACACCCCTGGGTAACATGTGTGGGTAGTTCCTTCACTCCTATCATCCATGCTTATTCGGCAAATCACAGAACTGTTTTGGGCTTATTTACATGACTTTGAGACAAGACCTCTTGTCCCACAAAATAAAACATTAGGATATTTCACTGGTCTTGTGGAATGTTCATACTGATTTTATTTTGCTATTGGGGAGGTTCACCTTAGAGATGTAATACTACAGAAAACAATTTTTAAAAACCTGTTATATATTCTCAAGAAGACCATAAAAATGACCCAGATGAGTAGAAATGAAAACAAAATCTACAGAAAATGAAATGCATCATTTTCTGGATTACAGCAGTTAAAAGAATGGGCTATGGAGTAAGAGACCACCCAGTTACTGCTGCTAAACAAATTACCTTCAAAAATAGTAGTTTAAAGCAAAAAATTATCTCATGGTTTCTTTGGGTCAGTAATCTGGGCAAAACTTAGCTGGGGGTGTCTGCCTCAGAGTCTCATGATGCTGTGGTCCATCTGAAGGCTCAAGTAGGCCAAGATCACCATTCAAGCTTGCTCACTCGTGTGGTTGCTGGCAGGATTCCAGTCCTCTCAGGCTGTTGGGTGGAGGCCATCCTCAGTTCCTAGAACTGCAGGCCACCCCACAGGCTAGATCACAACATGGCAGCTGGCTTCCATCCAAGTGAGCAAGCAGTGGAGGGTGAGAAAGGGTGTGCCCAGGCTTTTGGTCCCCTTATCTCAGAAGTGATCTCCCTTTGCTTTTGCAACATTCTGCCGATTAGAAGCAAGTTGCTAGGTCCAGCCTGTAGGGAGGAGATTCCACCGTGGCGTGAATACCAGAAATGGGGATTACTGGGACCATTTTAGAGGCTACCTCCTTCTATCTGCCCTCTGACCCCAATAATTCATGTCCCCCAACCCCTGCTACATACAGAATATACTCACCCACTCCCAAGATCCCCAAACATCTTATTATGGCATCAGCTTCTGAATCTCATTATCTGAATCAGGTCCAGGTGGGGATGAGGGTTTTGAGGATAAATCTGTATTCTCTATTGCTGCATAGCAAACCACCCCCAAAATTGGAAGCTTAAAGCAGCAAATTGCCCTATCTCACAGGAGGAGGGGATCATCTGGGCCCTCTCAGAGGCTGCTACCACACTGTCTGGATTTGCATCCTTATTCTGCCATATACTAGCTGTGTGCTTTTGGGCTAGTCACTTCCCTTTTATCTGCTTTTGGTGTCTTTATTTTTTTTTGTTTAATTTCTAAAATGAGGCTAATAATATTACTCCCCTAATAGGGACAATGTTATGGTTAAGTGACATAATTTGTAAAGTAATTAGCACATTCCCTGGCAAATAGCAAATGCTGTCCATTTATAATTAATCTCATTAGAATTCTTAACTATTGTTCCAAAGAGAAACCTTGGTAAGCTTATTCAGAATGACAAGTGAAAAGGCTAAAGATGGAAAGAAAAGGATAGGCCTGGAATTCAACAAGGTAAGAATCCAGCCTAAAACTTGTAGTGGAGTCCAAGGAGAGCAGACCAAGAATGGTTAAGTTTAAAAAAACAAAAACAAAAAAAACTACTAAACCATAAGTATGTGATGAAAGCAGTGATGAAAATATTTCATGTGGCTCATGCACTGCTAGAATATTGCAACCAGGTAGGGATGTGGGGAGATCCGTATTTTAGATCAGGCCCTGTACGAATAACTGGATCAACCTGTGATCAGACCTGTTCATTACTAACTGCAGGCCAGTCCCATGTAGAAAGTCAGGAAGGGAGCCTGTGAGCACATTGTCTACAGAGCTGGCACACATCTCGGAGGTTCTTGGCCTGCCTGGACCAGCTTTAGGCCTGAGCGGATGCCCTTCTATGCCGTACTGTGGTCAACTTGAGAGGGAACAGGTCATTTACCTCCACAGCCCTGTCTCTTCGTGTGTACCAGGTATAAAACGAAGGGGCTGATTAGAAGGTATCTAAGAGTGCTTTATGCTAAAAGCATCAGATGCAAGGTCGGGGCCATAGGACTTTCTGCTGTGCCCTGCAGCATATGGACAGACTGGGTTGAGTCAATGGTTGAGTTGTGCCCACACTCAGGTGGGACTCCGGTTGTAAATGGGGAGTGTCTTCCCCTTGCCTGGCCTTCAGCCCTAATGTGCCTCCTCCTTGTTGCTCACACAGGCCAAGTGCAGGAACATGGAGCATGCACTGCGGGAGAAAGCTAAGGCCTTCTGGGTCATGCGGCGCTCCTATGAGGCCATTGCCAAGCATAATCAGGTGAGTGCACCGGCTGGGTGGGGAGATTAGGGACACCTGGAACAGTGGGGGCAGTGGGGGGGGGGAGATTGGGGAAGGGGAGAGGCGAGGGTGGGCCCACCCTGGCTGTGGATGTTGACACAGAATCAACCTTCCCTAACCCTGAGGGTCTAGCACGGTCATGTCCTAGGTTGTTGATTGTGGCTGCACTGCCTTGGCCTCTCTAAATAGCTAGGCACAGGCCACGCCAGCAGCCATGGGAGTGGCTTGAAAAACTACCTGTGCCAGTTGCACTGTGGTTTCAGTCTAACTTCAACACATGCTGCACTTGACCATCCAACCCAGCTGCTCAAGCCAACAATGACCTAGGGCTCTCTAGTTATTCCTCTTACCCTCTTCCTCCCCGGGGCCACTCCATAGCAGTCCTGTCTCTAACTACAAAATACATCATGTCCACCTGCCATTCTGTTTCCACAGCCACCATCCTTGCCATGTCTCCAATGTTTCTCATCTGGCCACACACCAGGGCCCCAGCCTTCCGCTCTTATTCTGCAATCCTTCTCCATGGAGTGGGCTGATCTTTTAGAAAAATACATTGATTGGGGCACCTGGGTGGCTTAGTCGGTTAAGCATCCGACTTTTGCTTAGGTCATGATCTCGTAGTTCGTGGGTTCGAGCCCCGTGTCGGGCTCTGTGCTGACTGCCAGCTCAGAGCCTGGAGCCTGTTTCAGAGTCTGTCACTCCCTCTCTCTCTGACCCTCCCCTACTCACGCTGTCTCTCTCTCTCTCCTAGAAATAAATAAAAATTATAAAAAAAAAAAAGAAAAATACATTGATTGTGTCACTCCTCTTCTTAAAACTGTTGAGATAACACAGTACAGACTCCTCACCATGGATGGCCTCCACAGCCCTCATCCAACCTTTGCCCTGCTCCTGAGCTTCATCTCCTCCCATGCTTGGCTCCAGCCACATTGGCCTTCCCCCTGTCCCTCAAATGAGCTGTCGCCTCCCTGGATCTCCCATAAGGGTTGGCTTGTCATTAGTATCTCAGCTCACACGTACCTTCGGAGAGTCGTTCCCTGATCAGCCTAACCAAGCAACCCTCCCTTTAGTTGCTCTTATACCTCCACGTTTTGTGTTCTTCGGAACAGTATGTTCCTTATTTTTGAGACAGAGAGAGACCTGCGATTAACTTTCTATTATTTATTTTTTTATTTACTCGTATTAGAATATAATGAAAGCAGGCATACTAGTATCTGAGAGGATCCTTGGCACTCAATAGGTGATCAGTAAGTGGTTGTCAGTTGAATGAATGAATGGTCTGCCCTCTTTCCCCACTGTCATTGTTTATGCCCTGGCACCCTCTCTTCCCCTGAGTCCTGTGTGGATTGGCAGCTGAGTTTCTGACAGGTTGTCCTGGCTTTGCTCCGTCACAACCCGAGTGTGTGCTTCTACCAAGCATGGCTCATCTAAGACCCCCCGGACTCGGGCTGCCTGGCACTCCCCTCCCAGGCCCTTGCGCCCACCGGAGGGGACTAGGCTTGGGAAAGAGCCTCCTTAACCTCTGGCCAAGGAGCTTCCCCTAGCCGCAGAGCTAGGGGAACAGAGCACAAGAGAGGATTATGAAAGGTTGGTGGCCGGGGCACTAACCGCAAAGCTGACCTACTCCCCAAACCCAAGCTTGTCCTCCAGGCACATCCCTTACCCCACTCCATGCTAATCCCCTCATCTGCGGAAGAGCGGCAGAAAGAGAACAGCTTTGTCTTACTAGGATTTTTTTTTTTTTAATTTTTAATGTTTTATTTATTTCTAGGAGAGGGAGAGAGACAGCGTGAGCAGGGGAGGGTCATAGAGAGAGGGAGTCACAGAATCCGAAACAGGCTCCAGGCTCTGAGCTGGCAGTCAGCACAGAGCCCGACGCGGGGCTCGAACCCACGAACCGCGAGATCATGACCTAAGCGAAAGTCGGACGCTTAACCGACTAAGCCACCCAGGCGCCCCTTTACTAGGATGTTTTTAAACGTTCACTTGAGAGGGTGCATGTGAAGTGCCCAACAGAGAAAAGTCCTTCGACTCTCACGTCTTCTACGCCATCCGGCTGGATTGGAGAGGTGGTTTTCACTGTTGGATGAATCATTTTGTCTTACCGTCGGAGCCAGACCACATGTTGAGCTTCTGGTCCAGACAGGAAGTGACTGCGCTTCACCCCGCCCGGTGGCTAGAACACTCATAGTGAGTTGCTTTCTCTGCGGTCACCGTGGAATCTTAGAGCTCTACCTCTGCCACTTGAGCTCCTTTGTGGCCAGCCCCATTCACTTGGCTAGTGTGCTCGCTTCGGCAGCACATATACCATTCACTTGGCTAGCCACGTGCTGGGTTGCAGTGGGGGTGCCCGGGGCACATCCATATGTCCAGGTGCTGGCACCTGTCTGCCCGTCCCAGGCACTGTGGAGCTCTCACACCTGGCCAGGTGTGAGAGTCCAGGATTCCTATGTGATTCTTGCTTTCCCCCTAAATCCAATCTGTGCAGGCTGATGAGGGCGGCGAAGTCTTTGATGTGTACCCGTTGAAGGCTCCGGATTGCCAGCCAGAAGGGTAGCTAGACCTAACTGCACTGGTGGGGTTTTCTTGCCTGCCTTTTTATTTTTCTGTGGGACAGAAATCCTCCTGCATTCCACAGTCTCTTCCACCAGGCACGCCCCATTTTTCTGGCCAGATATTTCAGCGGTACCCTCTCATTTGCATGTCTTTGACAGTCAGTTTGTACACTGATTCACAAGTAGAAAGCCATTTGTGTTTCTTCTGTAAATGCCAATTCACACGCTTTTTTCCTTGGAATATTTGCCCTTCCCTCTAGTGGATTCCTAAGAGTGCTCTGTATATTAAGAATAACAGTTGGTTATATGTTGCAAATATTTCTCCTTGTCATTTCTTTTTCTTTTAAAAAAAATTTTTTTTAATGTTTGTTTATTTTTGAGACAGAGACAGAGCATGAGCAATGGAGGGGCAGAGAGAGAGAGGGAGACACAGAATCTGAAACAGGCTCCAGGCTCTGAGCTGTCAGCACAGAGCCTGACACAGGGCTCGAACTCACAAATCGCGAGATCATGACCTGAGCCGGAGTCGGAGGCTTAACCAACTGAGCCACCCAGGTGCCCCATTGTCATTTCTTTTTCAGTGAATCAGTTTTACTTTTTTGGGGAGGTCATTTTCACTTTTTGGGTGAATATTTTGTCACATATTGTCAGAGCTACAAACATATTATTGAACATATATTGAACTTTGAATCGAAGATAACATTAGTGACTACTACACACATTTTGAGTTGTTTTTCCTATGGTCCTCTTGGAATTATATTTTTGTACTTAACTTTATTAGTAGTCTCTTGCCATTCAAACCTTCTCATTTTTAGGGGCTCCTGGGTGGCTCAGTTGGTTGGTTAAGCATCTGACTCGTGATCTTAGCTCAGGTCTTGATGTCAGGGTCATGAGTTCAGGCCCCATGTTGGGTTCTGTGCTGAGTGTGAAGCCTACTTAAAAAAAAAAAAAAAAATTTGTCGGGGCCCCTGGGTGGCTCAGTCGGTTAAGTGTCCGACTTCAGCTCAAGTCATGATCTTGCGGTCTGTGGGATCAAGCCCCGCATCGGGCTCTGTGCTGACAGCTAGCTCAAAGCCTGGAGCCTGTTTCAGATTCTGTGTCTCCCCCTCTCTCTGACCCTCCCCTGCTCCCACCCTGTCTCAAAAATAAACATTAAAAAGATGTTTTAAACTTATTTTTATATCTATTCAGTGATCTCCTTTGAGGTTTCTCAGTGTTTTATTACTGTACAAAAGGTCTTTTTCATTCCAAGGTGAGAAATATTTCTCTCCTTTTTCTTTGAGTGCATTAATGGTTTTCTTTTAACTTTTAAAAGTTTTGTGTAGTTATGATAGGGGTATGCATATCGTTAATGATTCAGTTTTAAAATACATACTTCCTGGGGGGTGGGTAGAGGAAGGGGGGTGATGGGCATGGAAGAGGGCACTTGTGGGGATGAGCACTGGGTGTTATATGGGAACCAACTTGACAATAAATTATTTAAAAAATTAAAAAATAAAATACATACTTCCTACTCTTTTGAGAAGGCTCTGCATCAGACAGATTTGAAGTTTTAAGGTTGGAAGGCAGGGGCGCCTGGGTGGCTCAGTCAGTTAAGTGGCCGATATCGGCTCAGATTATGATCTCACAGTTCGTGGGTTCGAGCCCTGTGTCAGGCTCTATGCTGACAGCTAGCTCAGAGCCTGGAGCCTGTTTCAGATTCTGTGTGTCCCTCTCTCTCTGATCCTCCCCTGCTCATGCTGTCTCTCTCTCAAAAATAAAAAAAAATTTTAAAAAGATTGGAAGGCAAATAAGTTTTAAAACTCGTTATTTGAGAGTCTTATGTCATGAGCTCAGCATTTGTGGATTTGAGCTTCGCTTCGGGCTCTGTGCTGACAGCTTGGAGCCTGGAGCCTGCTTCAGATCTGTGTCTCCCTTTCTCTCTGCCTCTCCCTCGCTGTGCATGCTCTCCCTCTCTCAAAAATAAACATCCAAAAAAATTTTTAAATACATTAAAAAAATAAAAACCGTTGTTCCAGCAACAGTTCAATTTCTGTGATTCAGGATTTCCCTTGCTATTGAGTACCTAACCAAGATACAGATCAGTGTGTGTTGAGGAGGATACAGACTGTGCCATCCAGAAGCAGGGATTTGATTTGAGTTTTTAATTTATCAAGACAGTCTCATTATGCCGTGTGACTTAAAACTTACAAATTTGTGCTAATAACACTGCATCTGTACTTTACCTGTTGGGGGTCTGCCCGTGGTTTCCTTTGACAGCAGAGCTCCTTTGCTAGAAGCCTGAGCGTCACAGGGCCAGGCACTGGTTTCCCACCCGTGGTTGACCCTCTGTGGCTCCATCCCACTCTCTGCCATAGGTGGAGGCCACCTGGCTGGAAGGGCGAGTCCGGCAGGAGTTTGGCAAGCTCCGTGAGTTCCTGAGAGTAGAGGAGCAAGCCATCCTGGATGCCGTGGCAGAGGAGGCGAGGCAGAAGCAGCGGCTGGCCGAAGAGAAGATGAAGCGGCTGGCGGAAGACACAGAGGCTCTGGCCCATGAGATTGAGCGGCTGCAGGTGGAGATGAAGGAGGATGATGTTTCCTTTCTCATGGTGAGGGGCTTGCTGTCTGGCATCAGGTGTTCCAGAGCCAGTAGGGAGCCTGAGGCCGGTGGCCCGGCCCGCCCCAGCCTGTCTCCCCATAGTGTCGGGGTGCTCAGAGGAAGCTCTCTGTTTGTCTGGAGGCCAGGATGCTTTTCATCAGAGCAGAGTTCAAGAGGGCCTCTTCACTTCTCTCTGCCTTTGTCTCCTTTCCTCCTCCCTCCCCCTTCTCTAGTACTCTCTTGCTCTCTCTCTCTTCATTTCTTCTCTCTCTGCTCCTTAATGCAAACGGAGTACTTTTTTGTTTTAATTTTTTTAATGTTTATTTTTGAGAGCGAGAGAGACAGAATTCGAGTGGGAGAGGGGCAGAGAGAGAAGGGGAGGACACAGAATCCGAAGCAGGCTCCAGGCTCTCAACTGTTAGCACAGGGTCCGATGCAGGGCTCAAACTCACAAACTGTGAGATCGTGACCTGAGCTGAAGTTGGACACTTAACCAACTGAGCCATCCAGGCGCCCCACAAATGGAGTACTTTTTAAATAAGCTTTTTATTTTGGGTTTACTTTAGACTTATGGAAAAGCTGCAGAGATAGTACCGAGTGCCCTGGTGCACCCTTCCTTCTAGTCTCTCCCGTTGTTAACACCTTACGTCACCATGTGGCACATTTGTCCACGGGAAACTGACCTGGGTGGGTTGTAATTAACTAAAGACCAGACTTATTGGAGTCACCACTTTTTGCATTAATATCCTCTTTCTGCTCCAGAGTCCCATCCAGGGGCCCACCATGCATTTAGTTGTCCCACTTCCCAGCCTCCACTGGTTTGTGACAGCTTCTTATTCTCTGTTTGTCATGACCTTGGCAGTCCCGAGGAGTTCTGGCCAGAGGGCCTGTACAAATCCACCAGAGTTTGTCAGATGTTTTTCTCATGATTCGATGGGTTATAGGATTTTACAAAGAAGACAAAATGGAATATTCTAAAGCTATACAATTATTTTAATTTTTAATATAAATGTGATGTTTTGGTATCCTCTATTGCTTCCTTAAGAAAAGGGTGACTTTGGGGGGCACCTGGGTGGCTGTCAGACTTTAGCTCAGATCACGATCTCACGGTTGGTGAGTTTGAGCCCACGAAACTGTGAGATCATGACCTGAGCCGAAATCAAGAGTCAGACATCTGACTGATTGAACCACCCAAGTGCCCTGATTTTTTTTAATGTAACAGTTTTTATTGAGATAAAATTTGCATACTGTATAAATCACTTATTTAAAATGTACAGTTCATTGGTTTTTACTGTATTCACAGGGTTGTGCAGCCGTCACTATAATCAGTGGTAGAATGAATGTTTCCCTTCCCCAACAGAAACCCCATACCCTTTAGCTGTCACCCTCCTGTGCTCCCCCGACCACCCACCATCAGCCCTCAGCAACAAATCTATCTACTTTCTGTCTCTAAGGATTTGCCTAGTCTGGACATTTTCACAAATGATTTCTGTAAATGGAATCATATAATATGTAGCCTTTTGTGACTGACTTCTTTCACTCTGCACGGTTTGAAACTACACCATTTGCAGCACGTGTCAATACAGGGCTGAATAATATTCCGTTACAGATATGCTGCATTTTATTTATTCATCAATTGGTAGACATTTGGGTTGCTTCCACTTTTTAGCTATTATGAATCATTCATGTGCAAGTTTTTGTGTAGACATATGTTTTTATTTCTCTTAGGTATGTGCCTAGGAATAGATTTACTTAATCACAGGTAACTTGTAAGTTTAACCGTTTGAGGACCTGCCAGGCTGCTTTCCAAGCAACTGCACTGATTTTATATTCCCATTAGCAATGTATGACGGTGTATTTCCCCACATGCTTACTACCGCAGACTTTCTTTTTAAATATTTAATTATTTTTAAAATTTCATTTTAGAGAGAAAGTGTGAGGAGGGAAGAGGGGCAGAGGGAGAGAGAGTAAAAGAATCTTAAGCAGGCTCCATGCCAAGTGTGGAACCCGACGTGGGCTCAATCCCATGACCCTGGGATCATGATCCAAAATCAAGAGTTGGACACTCAACCACTAGGTGCCTCCTGACTTTTTTTTTTAAATAGCCATTGCACTGGGTGCAAAATGGTATCTCATTGTGGTTTTAATTTGCATTTCTTTAGTGGCTAATTATGTTGAACATCTTTTCATGTACTTGTTCGTCATTTGTATATCTTTGGGGAACCATACTTTCAAATCCTTTGTCCATTTTTTAACTTGGGTTGCTTGTCTTTTTGTTGTTGAACTGTAACAGTTTTTATGTATTATGCATACTAGACCTTTGGTGGGTATGTGATTTATAAATATTTTCTTCCATTTTGTGGGTCATTTGTTCTTCTTTGGTAATTTCCTTTGAAGTACAGAAGCTTTTCCTTTTGATGAAGTCCAGTTGATCTGTGTTTTCTTTGCTGTTTGTCCTTTTGGTGTCATATCTGAGAAAGTATAATCTAATCCAAGGTCATGAATTTTATAGGCTTAGCTCCACATTTAAGTGTTTGAATTAATTTAAAAATATTTTGTATATGGTGCAAGGTGGGAATCCATCTTCATTCTGCTGCGTGTAGATATCCAGTTGTCCCACTGAAGACCATTTACTGAAGACCATTCTTTCTCCAATGAATGGCCTTAGCACCCTTGTAGGAAGCCAATTGACAGTAAATATGAGGATGTATTCCTGGGTTTTCAGTGTCCATTGATCTGTATGTCTGTTCTTATGTCAGTACCACATTATCTTCACTACTGTTTCTTTTAGTTAAGTTTTGGAGTCGGGAAGTGTGAGCCACCAACTTTGTTTTTGCCCAAGATTGTTTTGGCTCTTCTGAGTCCCTTGAATTTCCACATGAATTTTAGGATCAGCTTGTCAGTGTCTGTAAAGAAGCTAGCTAGGAGCTAGGATTTTGATAGGAATTGTTTTTATTTTTTTAAATTTTTTTTGTAATGTTCATTTTTGAGACAGACACAGAGCGTGAATGAGGGAGGGGCAGAGACAGAGGGAGACACAGAATCCGAAGCATGCTCCAGGCTCTGAGCTGTCAGCATAGGGCCCAAAACTGGGGTAGAACTCACAAGCTGTGAGATCATAACCTGAGCCGAAGTCAGATGCACAACTGACTGAGCCACCCAGGCGCCCGGAATTGTATTGAATTTGTAAATCAGTCTGGGGAGTATAGCCGTCTTAACAATATTAAGTCTTCCTATCCATGAATATGGGATGAGGGCTACTTTTGAGATCAGATACTTACTTTTCTTTTCCCCTGTGTTTATTGCTCTGTCTTTTTGTTTTTTCCTCTCTTTCAGAAACACAAAAGCCGAAAACGCCGGTAAGTTGCCAAAGCTGATGGAGGGGAGGGGAAGAGCAGGCAGAAATACCAGGGGTGCCAGCGCCAGTGTCTCCAGGGCCAGGCAGGTAATGAAGCCAGCTGGGTATGACCCAGAGGGAGTGGTGGGGACTGGTCAGGTGCAGAGAGCCCTCCTTTAAACCATGCCACTTCCAATTTGTGCTGGAGAAGTGTTGTTTTCCTGAGCTTGGAAAATCATCATCCACTTTGTGGGGAGAGAATGTGTCATCCTACACATGGCTTGTATTTCTTGGTGGGTTATCCCAACATTTAAGCTTCTTTCTTGGCTAGTCCCTCCCTCTGAAAGCCTCGGGGACACACTGGTTTGCGTTGATGTCTGTTGGGTTCCCAGCAGTGAACTATCTATCCCAGTCAGAGCTGTACAAAGATGAAAGAGAATGCTTTGGAGAGTAGTGAGTTCCCTGGCACTGAAGGTGTTCAAGCAAAGGCCAATGATACGTTCAGACATTGGGACTAGATGACTCTTAAGGTCCCTTCTGACTTAGACATCCCATGAGCAGATATGTAAGAATGCTTTGTGCCCACAAGAATGGGAACTGTGTCTGAGAATCTCCTATTCATAGTTATCCCAGCTGGGGCAGGTTGGGCCCAAATGCCAAATCCTGCAGAGCTGTGGGCAGCCTCGTTGGCTACTGGCTCATCCCCCATCAGAGCCCAGCCCAGGTTTGTCATGGGTAAGATGGCCAGGGAACAAATGAGTCCTGTTGCCCGTGTCCAGCTGACCCAGCTAGGCCCAGGATGCACAGCCCCAGCCCTGCCCACCAGGCCTTTTCTCCCTTCCCAGCCTCTTCTGCACCATGGAGCCAGAGCCTGTCCAGTCTGGCATGCTTATCGACGTCTGCAAGTACCTTGACTCCCTACAGTACCGCGTCTGGAGGAAGATGGTCACGTCTGTTGAATCTGGTGAGTGGGGGCGCAGGCAGGGCTACAGGCAGGGGAGATAATGTCACGCGAGGCAGAGAGCCAACTGAGCTCCTCTCTTTCAGCTTCTCACCCTGTCGGGCCTTCTCTAGCCTCTTTCAGCCCGGTGCCCTCTCCGCCCCCTGCCCCACCCCTCAAAACCATCTGGCAGAACTCCGGCCTCTTTGAGTCCTAACAGTCAGCCACCTCTGCAGAAAGAGGAGTCGACTGCCCTCTCTGTTCAGAACTGTACTGTATAGGTGATAAAAGGTCTCCTCCTTTCAGGATCGCCTTTCTACGATGACTCCAGCCCACCCGAGTCACTGTGTTGGACGCTATGGACTGAGTGTTTGTGTCCCCTTACATTTGTATGTTGAAGCCCCAACCTCCAATGTGATGGCATTTGAGGTGCAGCCTTTGGGAGGTGATTTGGGTTACATGAGGTCATGAGCATGGAGCCCCAGGATGGGCTTAGTGCCCTTATAAGGAGAGGCACCAGAGAGCCGCTCCTGTCATCCAGACCAAACCACCCTACAGCCCAGTCTCAGACTTCAGTCTCCAGAGCCATGAGAGAGACATTTCTGTTGTTGAAGCCACTCAGCCTGGGGTATTTTTGTGCAGCAGCCCAAGCGAAGACACAGTTTTATAGGGAGAAAGGTCAGTGACCCAGAGGGATGTTATGTGCTTCTCCAAATTGTCATGGAGTTTTGTTAGCATCCGGGGCCCCTGCACCTCTTGGTTTCCTGTGGCTGCTGTGACAAAGGACTGCAAACCAGATGCTGTAAAAGGCCAGATTAACTTACTCTCATGGTTCCAGGGGCTGGAAGTCCAGAGTGCAGGTGTCAGCAGGGCTGCGCTCCTTCTGAGCCCTGTAGGGAAGGCCTTCTGTGCCCCTTGCTGGCTTCCAGGGTTGGCCAGCAGCCCTTAGCCGGCAGCTGTAGGTAGTCCTTGGATCCCAGCCCTTGTCATCACCTAGACTTCTCGCCACTGTGTGTGTCTGTCTGTTCTCCTTTTTTTTTGTAAGAACAACAGTCATATTGGAATAGGGTCCTGCTCAGCTCCTGTCTGATGTCATCTTAGTCACATCTGCCATGACCCCATTCCCAAATAAGGACGCCTTCTGAAGTACTGGCAGTTAGGACATGACCATCTTTTTTGGTGGGGCACAGTTCAGCCCTGGACAGCTCCTCCATGCCCTGGGGCCAGTAGGGACACAGCAGGTCACTTTGGGGTTGCAGGCATGAGCTGGCATGGCAGGGGGGCAGCATGGAAGGCTTGCTGATTCACTGCCGCTTTCCCCCTCTGCTCCTCAGTGCCTTTCAGCTTCGATCCCAATACTGCGGCCGGCTGGCTCTCTGTGTCCGATGATCTCACCAGCGTCACCAACCACGGCTACCGAGTGCAGGTGGAGAACCCGGAGCGCTTTTCGTCGGCGCCCTGCCTGCTGGGCTCCCGTGTCTTCTCGCAGGGCTCCCACACCTGGGAGGTGGACCTGGGGGGCCTGCCAAGCTGGCGGGTGGGCGTGGTGCGGCTGCGCCAGGACTCTGGTGCCGAAGGCCACTCCCACAGCTGCTACCACGACACCCGCTCGGGCTTCTGGTATGTGTGCCGCACTCAGGGCGTGGAGGGGGACCACTGTGTGACCTCGGACCCGGCCACATCTCCCCTGGCCCCAGCCATCCCTCGCCGACTGCGCGTAGAGCTGGAGTGTGAGGAAGGTGAGCTGTCCTTCTATGACGCAGAGAGCCACTGCCACCTTTATACCTTCCACGCCCGCTTCGGGGAGGTGCGGCCATACTTCTACCTGGGGGGCACGCGGGGGGATGGGGCCCCTGAGCCTCTGCGCATCTGCCCCCTGCGCATCACTGTCAAGGAGGAGCTGGATGGCTGAGGCTGGCCCGGAGCCGGCCGGATCTGTCTGGGACTCGTTCCATGGTCCTTCCTGCTTTCTTTCTGTCCTTCCTCAGGCCGTGCTCACCTCAGAACCTCTGAACTGGCTGCCTCTGTGCCAGGATCTTCCTACCGACCTGTCAGGCCTCCTCCTTCATTTCTGGTCCCTTCCCCACCCACAGTTGAAAGTGTCCAGGAGACCCCTTACTCCCCAGACCCAGAGCACCTTCAGGATGTGAATGTCCTAAATCCTAATGCCAGGATTTCTGGGGATGACAGTTGCTTCTAAAATGGGCTTGTTTAAAAAAAAAAAAAAAAAAAAATTTTTTTTATGTTTATTTTTGAGACAGAGAGTGACGGGGGAGGGGGGGTCAGAGAGAGAGAGGGAGACACAGAATCCAAAGCAGGCTCCATGCGGACTTTGAGCCCACCAGCTCTGAGATCATGACCTCAGCTGAAGTCTGGCGCTTAACGGACTGAGCCACCCAGGCGCCCCTAGAATGGGCCTGTTTTAAAATGTAGGTTTTATTACCCTGGTATGGTGAGGCCCACAGACCTGGAGAGGGCCACAATTAAAAAGAATTTATTATTTACAGTCCACAAGAGGGGGGTCCCACCACACTTTTGGGAGTAGCCACACAAGGAACCATCAGGGGAAGCATCAGAATCCATTAGGAGGCAGAGGGAGTTGAGGAAGCACTGGTTGGAGACTTTATTGTGGTTTCAGTGGTAGGAATGGTCGAGGCAGGGCTCTGGGTAGACAGGTTTGAAATATGCCAGTTTGGATAATTTTGGCAGGCTCTGGGGCATAGGGGTTGCCCCTAGTTGTCAGGGATGCCCAGGAGGGGAACCTTGGCCCCCAAGTGGGAGAGCCCTGTGAGAACGTGGTATAGGAAGTGGTTGGGAGAATAGCTCTGGTTGGGTCGATGGTTTGCACATGAAAGGCATGCTACAGGGAAGTTGATTGCTTTCTCCTGGGAGGAACAGTTTCCCCAGGCCAGTGAGGCCCTAGATACCAGAGCATCAAGAATACAGAAAATAGGAAAATACAGTTTGTGCAAGACTGCTGTTGTGGCTTTGGGGCAGGATCTAGGCTCAACTTGTCTATCACTTTATACCAGTGTCTTAAAACTGCTCCCTAGAATCCTCTGGGGTCCCCTGGGAATGGGCAAGTCCACCCCTCAAATCAGCTCTGATTTATCTATTTGCACTTGTTGGACTATTTCACTTAAAAAACACATTTTTTAAAATTTAGCCTTAAAAAGTGACTTATATAATGCAAGTGAGGAAAAAAACACAATTTTAAAAAGCACAGTTTAGACCCTTTCCTTCTCTGGGCCTCAGTTTCCTCATCTGTAAGTAAGATTGGAGGACTAGGAAATTATGCCCTGTGATTGCTGTAGAAGAGATAGCTCTGATTCGTCCTCATAAAGTAATGAGGGGCCCTTTTCAGTCAGGAGATAGGAAAGGTCTGGGGTGAGAAAAACAGATGACCTTGCTTGACCTTTGCTGCCCCGCCCTGGCTGCAGCTGCTCATTCTCACCCTGTTGCCTTTTGTGTTGTCATCCCATCTCTTCTGCCCCCTTTCTGTTTCTGTTGAGCCTACAGGCTTGCACCTCCACCTCTTCTTCCTCGCTTATGCCTGTAGATAATTGTTAATTGTCACCTTGTCCTGTCTGGGAAACAGCATGGTAAAAGGAAATATTGTTCCATGGGGGTGGTGTTCTAATCGGGAGCATGGTCCCTACTGAGGACTTAGATTCTTTCTCCTGCCTGTGCCCCCAGTTCCAGAAATGGGCTTTTAAAACAGAAATGATGACTCAAAACTATGAAGTGTTGTTAACATGATATGTACAATTGGTACATGGGGCGGGACGCAGTAGGAAATGCCACTGGGTAAAGGGGAATGTTGGCTGACTGGTGTGCGCAGGTGGGAAGGCACTTGGACTCATTGAAGCTCAAGGCACTTTGAGGGCCAGCGCCTCTGAGACCAGTGTGCATTGTCTAGCCCATCACATAGAATCTGTGCAATAATCTTGACCTAAAATTATTTTGTTAGTTATAATAAACTTTAAAAAAATTTTTTTTAATTTCCAACTTAGTGGAAGGTTTTTTTTTTTTTTTTAATGGACAATTTGGATAGCCCAGGCCTCTTTTTTAAAAAATAAAAATGATATTTGAGCCAAAGTCCACTTTTTCTTTGGACATTTTCCTTTCAGGGTCCTTGGAAGCAAAAGGTCATCCATGGTGTAGCATGTACTTGACTTTGTTCCCTTTCACGATCAAGTCACATTCTGTTGTGTGAATACACTGCATTTTATCTGTTCTTCAGCTAGTGGACGTTCATTCATCGTTTTCATTTGTCGCCATTACAAATAGTGCTGCTGTGAACACGCATTGTACATGTGTTGTACAAGTTTTTGTGTAGTCATAGGTTTTCTGTTCTCTTGTGTATATATCTAGGAGTGGATTTGATGGATCATATAGGAACTCCACCTTACCCTTTGAGGAACTGTGAGGCTATTTTTCAATCGAGCTGCACCATTTTAGATTCTTATCAGAGGTACACAAAGTTTCCAGTTGCTTCATGTCCTTGCCAACACTTGTTATAGTCTGTCTTTTAACTTGCCCATCTTAATGGGGGCGAAGTGATACCTCATTGTGGTTATTTATCTATTTGGGGGAGAGAAGGAGAGTGGGGGAGGGGCAGAGAGAGAAGAAGAGAAAGAATCCCAAGCAGGCTTCACGTTCAGCATGGAGCCCAATGCAGGGCTCAAACCACTAGCCTTGAGATCATGACCTGAGTCGAAACCAAGATTTGGACGCTTAACTAACTGAGCCACCCAGGCACCCCTCGGAGATGCTTCCTTTTGTTTCCTCAGCCTACAAGGCCTATTGCCCTTCTTTATTCACCTCCAGGCATCTGGGCTTGGTGGTGCCTCCTGAGACCTGCCTGGGATTTCCCTGGCTGCAACCAAACGTCCATTTGGCTGGAAGGGCACCTGCGTGCAGACCTGCCTCTGCTGCCTTCTCTGCATGGAGATTCTTGAGTGCAGGAACCACATCACCTTCACCTTTCTACTCCTGGGTCCTTGTTGCTGGGGCAGAACCAAGACCGTTGGATGTGTGCATTGGGGTTCAGGCAAGCTGTCCCTGAAAGCTTCACATGGCTGGCGCCATCTTAAGGAGAAAGTGGCCTGGCACCTGACATCCAGACTCCTGGGATCATGATCCTAGCTATGATTTATGAGCTACCTGAGCCTTTAGAACCATGATGCTCTCATCTAAAATGAGGATTATAGTACCTACCTTAGATGGTCGTGTGAATTAAATGAGGCAATTTTTTTGTATCCTAAATGTTTGTATCCTAAACATAGTACAGCATTAATACATAGCCGGTTCTTCAGGAGATGGGAGATTCTGAATATTGACATGATTCACATTAATGAATCCCAAAGGAAATTGAGAAATACAAAGTTATCTATCTTGGGAGTCCTCAAATTTCTTGAGGTTTTTAACAAGGATATATACATACAGGATACAGGCTTATGAAAAATTTCAACACCATGGAAAATGGTTATGTTGTAGTGACTGAGAAAAACAGGGTTCAGAGTTCTACAATATAGACATGCAACAGACAAAAAGACCAGCAGGACCTCATCTATAATTTGTGTGTGTTGTTTGAGTAGATAATCCACTTACATGGCTGTACATTTCAAGGGTACAAAAGGTACTAGGAACAGTCTCTCCCTTTTGCCCAAACACTCAGCTCCCCTCCTGTGGGGAATCCATATTACTTAAAAAATCATTTCAGAGATATTTTCTGCATAGTACATATTCTGCTCATGAGTATATTCTGGTTCCCCCAAATATACTGTCATTTAAGAGCCTATACTCAAATCTGTATCCCTAAGCACCCTAAAGAAGAAGAGAAAACTCAAAAATAAAGGCTGTTATTAAAGTAACTTCCTGTCCTCAAGGAGGAGGTTGGCCATGGATGTTTTCATGGAGTCTGCTCAACTGGTGGATTTAGCTTTCCATTATTGTTTAAATATTTCACTCTAGGGTTTTAATTTTTTTTTATGTTTACTTATTTATTTTTGAGAGAAAGAGAGATGGAACATGAGCCGGGGAGGGGCGGAGACAGAGGGAAAGAGAGAATCTCAAGCAGGCTTCATGCTGTTAGCACGGAGCCCAAGGTGGGGCTTGATCTCAAAAACTGTGAGATCATCACCTGAGCTGATATCAAGAGTCGAATGCTTAACCAACTGAGTCACTGGGGTGCTCCTCGCCCTAGGGTTTGAAAGCAAGGGGAAACCTATGGAATTTAGTTGCTCCTGATAATTAGAAGATCTGAGACCTCAACATACGTTTTTAAAATTTCATGTTTCACAGGGCAAGGACCTAAATAGCCTAGTGGTTACAGGGTTGTGATGTATGATTGGAGAGCCTGGGTTCAAAGTCTGACCCACCCATTGTGTGACTTTGGCACAGTTACTTAGCCTCTTTAGTGCCTTACCTTCATGAGGTTGAAAAATGGAGATAAAGATACCTAAAGAGCCCCTGGCTGGCTCAGTTGGTGAAGAGTGTGACTCTTGATCCTGGGGTTGTGAGTTTGAGCCCCACTTTTGGTGTAGTGATCCCTTAAAAAACTTAATTAAAAATTTTTAAGTTTATTTATTTTGAGAGAGACAGAGTGCAAACAGGGGAGGGGCAGAGAGAGGGAGGGAGAATCGCAAGCAGGCTCCCAGCTGTCAGTGCAGAGCCCAATATGGGGCTTAAACTCACAAAACCATGAGATCATGACCTGAGCCGAAACCAATTTAGCTGACTGAGCCACCCACTCACCCCCCCCAAAATAAAATTTCTTTTAAAAAATAAGATATCCTAAGATGAATGGAGATAACCTACCTCATAAGTGGCTTATGGGACTACTCGAGCTAACATGTAAGACACTTAGAACAGGTCTGACACTCTGCAGCTGAAAGCTTACTATTGTTTTTCCTGGTTCTGTTACCAAATAACAAACAGACTTGAGAGAAAACCGTTCAACTTGTCTTCGTAAAAGGGGAAACTGGGACACTTGCGAAATTGTTTTCAAGGCCTTTTGCAATGCTAACATCACGTGATTCACAGTCTGTGTCACCAGCAGAAGCCCAGGGCCCTGCATGTGGTAGGAACTGCTGCTGCTGGCCAGTAGTTAAGAACCCAGGTGTGGCATCGGGAGTTTTGCCCATGTTTTGAGTCTAGACAAAGAGAAGACTAGCATCCTAATGTTTGAAGTATAACAAAGCTTATTCTAGAGAGGAGCAGGTCTCAAAGAAATGTTGCTAAAAAAAGTTATCAGTCATGCCCAATAAAAGCGTATGGTCACGTTCCAGACATGGCGTCTGTGCTTGGTTGTGTGAGATTAAAGATGGTGTCAAGTACTGACTCATCCACCGTGGGGATGATTTTAGTGGCGGCAGAGCTGTTTGGAACAAGCAAAAGATGACTATCAGTGGTGGGGATTGTAGTATCTGCCTTCAAGGTCTCAGGAATGCAGCTTCTCACACTGGCCTGAGCCACCTTTTCCTTCCTCCTGCCATGCCTGGAGGCCTGGGCAAGATGGATTCAGTGATGGCTGCCATGGGGCAGCCCCCCGCTCCGGGTGCTCTTTGTCCTTGTTTGTGGGTGTCACTCAGGTGGGCGGGCTAGTTTTGCTAGGGAACAGACTGAGGAAGATCGGAGATTCTGGTTTCTATGGATACTGGGCTAGCTGAGATTTGCATAATGTATTTCAGAGAACACACAGTCTGGGAACAATGTGGAACCAGGAGGAACATAAAGGCACATGGAAACGAGTTGGAGGGCCTGGGAAGTCAGGCCCCATTTCAGCTCTCATTTAGGGACAGGAGTCTGGGATCTAACCCCTGCCCCTGTTCGAGTGGAGCAACAGGGAGCCCCGACGATCCAGGGAGGTGGTGCGTGCACAGTGCCGCCCACAGGTAGGGTCTGTCCTGTGGGTTCAACAAGTGTCCATGCTCTTTGGCTCCCCTTTTATCTCAGCTACTGTCTGAAGGGGTCCTTCAGAAGCTCGTGAGTGTACTTACAGAACATTTCACGTAGGCCTTCTCATTTGAATCCTGACCGCCATGTGAGACGTGCTCAGGAGCCAGCAGGTCATGTGACGAGTCAGTAGCAGAGCCAGACCTCAATGCCCGTCTGGCTCCTGCCCTCAAATCCCCAAATATCTGGGGTTTGCCCCAGTAAGTGTGGCGTAATTGAGCCCATTCCCTTTGTGAGGGCCTGAACTAGGGGAGGAGCAGTGGGGATAAGGGGAGATGGGCATCAGGAATACCCAAGGAGGCAGGATGGCCAGGCAGCATTGTAGAGGAATGTAGCAAGTCAGGCAAGTCAGGAGCTATGGCCTCCAGGTTTCTGGCCTGATGGAGTGTGTGGTCAGTGAGGCGTGGAGGTGGGGAGCACCCAGTTCAGTGTTGTGTGGCGGAACAGTGGGTAAGTAGAGAGAGGGCCCATCAGAAAGCAATCTACCTAGCTCAGGATCGGGATGGGAAATAAAGGAGTGAGGATTCATCACAGAGTCGCCTCATGGAGGCCACTGGGGGCTGCTGGAGTCCGAGCTCTCATGTGGGAAGAGTGGAAGGAGAGGAGGAGGCAGGGGCAGAGTCCTGTAGAGTACTGACACATTCAGAGGTGGGCCGAGGTCTCCAGGGAGAGGCATGAGGCATGAATGCAGAAGCAGAACCAGGGGAAGGTGGTGTGACAGAAGCAAATGAACATATTGAAGGTAGAAAGGAGTGAGCAAGTGTTGAAAGACTCAGAGAGGGAGTAACATGAGAGGAGAAAGTGATTCAACTCCAGTTGAATCATGGCGCCTGGAGTAGCTTTTCCCTGTATCAGTGAAGTCGGAAGAAAAGATGAAAACTCATATCATCAAGAAGTGATGGGTTGCCAACCTGTTGGCAGAAGTTAGGAGGAATGTCCCCTAATTACAAAGACAGGGGAGTGGCATTTTTAGCACCCACCCTGACTGCCTCTTGAAACATTCTCCCAAGAGATCTCCCATCCAAGTACTAACCAGGCCCGACCCTGCTTAGCTTCTGAAATCAGATGAGATCAGGCGCATTCAGGGTGATATGGTGTAGACCCTCCCAAGAGATCTCAAAATCTACTTTGTCCCTCCCTGTGTATCTCCCCTATCTGCACTGTGAGGACCAGACCCTATGAAGGTTCTGGTGTTAGACTCTGGGGTTCAAATGAGGTGGTCTTGTTGGTGCTACAAAGTCATGGCCCTGACTCCCTCCTTGCTTTATTCCCTTTTTCTCTCTGTGAACCTGGTCTCAGCTGTGGGGATTAGAAGTGGAAATCCACACTGCAGGGCCATGGATGACACCACAGTAGTGACTGGGGAGCTTAGGGATCAATGTTTGTTGAGTGAATGAGTGCATAACAAAGTGAATCCGTACCCCAAAGGGGAAAGTGCATTTGGGAAACCAAAGTTGAGGTGGTAAGACCCAGCCATTCCCCTCACCAGGAAGTGAGGGCTTTCTGGGGATCATGACATTATTTTAATTAAGGGACTTCCCTTTCCTGTCCTAACCCTCTACCATTCCCAACCTGTTTTTTGAAGTGGCCAGGAATACTGCTTTCCTCAGTCCTTCACCCTGCCATAGCCATTCGGTTGGCTGCAGAAAAGTAACAGGCATGCAGCCCCTCTGGAAAACAGTATGGAGGTTCCTCAAAAAATTAACAATAGAACTCCCCTAGGACCCAGCAATAGCACTGCTAGGAATTTACCCAAGGGATACAGGAGTGCTGATGCATAGGGGCACATGTACCCCAATGTTCAAAGCAGCACTCTCAACAATAGTCAAAACATGGAAAGAACCTAAGTGTCCATCAACTTATGAATGGATCAAGAAGATGTGGTATATTTATACAATGGAATACTACACGGCAATGAGAAAGAATGAAACCTGGCCATGTGTAGCAACATGGATGGACCTTGAGGGTGTTATGCTGAGTGATATGTTTGCACGTATAGGAGGATTAGGAGGAACTTAATGGAGGACCATGGGGGAGAAGAAGGGGAAAAATAGTTGGGGAGAGGGAGGGAGGCAAACCATGAGAGACTCTTGAATGCTGAGAACAAACTGAGGGCTGATGAGGGTGGGGGAGGGGAAGGGGGGTAATGGGCATGGAGGAGGGCACTTGTGGGGATGAGCACTGGGTGTTATATGGAAACCAACTTGACTATTAAGAAAACTATTAAGAAAAAATATAATTTTTTTTAATTTAAAAAAAATAAATGAAACAAAGAAAAGTACTAGGCAGAAAGGATGGGGAAGTGATAGCAGTGTCGTATGACCCAGCAGGTGTCCCTACAAAATGGTGGCAGAGGTGGCTCTACCAGGGTGCACATGGGTTTGTAGTTTGTCGTTGCTGTGTTTCTGTTTGAATGAGTCCATTTTTTCCTAGTCTCAGGAGAGCTGTAGGCCTAGAAGAGCCCATCTCCACACAACAGAGCCATACTACTCGGGTGCCTCCAGAAAGCTAGGAGATGCAGGGAACCGGGGCACCGGAATGGCCCTCAGTTGTGCACACATTGTCACCTGATTGGACCTTGTGTGGGGTGGAGGGAATCCATGTGTCTAGTTAGAAACCACCTTCCTGAGGATGAGTTTATTGATCAAAAGCAACAGGGGGCCTGACCAAATACCACAGAACAAGGGAGAAGAATCATCCTGACTTAGCAGGAGCACCTGCCCCTTACAAGGCCTTCTGTAACATCCATAAGAAAACTGTCATCCTCAACAAGGAGTCTTGTCTGTAAGAGGAGCAGAGGGAGCAGGAGGGGTGCAAGTTCCAATGGAGACAGAGGAAGGGAGACTGGGAGGGAGGGCAGAATCACAGGAAACCTGAAAATGTAACTGCAGACTTGAAGCCCATAGAAGAGACAGGAAGACCAGAATTGTAACTGAGATGGGCATGATTGAGCAAGGAATGTGGAAGTGGACTTGGAAACACTGCCAGAAGCCAGAGGTGAGGGAATTTTTTTTTTTTTTGAGAGAAAAGGAAATAAAGATGTAGAGGACAGAAAATAAAATCCAACTTAAGAATTATAGGAAAAAAATCAGAACAAATTATAATTAAATGACTGGTGTAACTTGAGACTGAAAGTGTGTATCACATTCTGGATAAATTCATGGCAAGTGCTTTGTAGGATATAAAATAAATTCTTCTAAATATCCATGAGTCCAAAGGAAAACAACCCAACAAGCACCCAGTTATGTACAAATCAAAATCACCCTGTGTTACCAAAAGAAAAATAATGGGATAGTATATATAGAATCTTGAGCAAATTCTGAATTGTTTGAGAATTTTATACCCACACACATTGCATGAAGGTAAAAACTGACATTTTCAGAAATGTAAGGATTCAGAAAATATATGACCCATACACCCTGCCTGCTTGAATGATTATGTAATTTTGTTGAAGATGGATTAGGTTGCAAATGTCAAAAATTATTCCTGGAAGAGATAATCTATAGTGTTAAATGCAATTTAACAAGAATCTGATTATACAACTGTAGGTTATATTAGCCAAATCCAGAAAATTGGAGGCAAGAGAAGTAAAGTTTCCTAAATCCTCACATGAGGAAAAGGAGTGGGAAAGAACAGAACTAAGATAATATATTGTTTTATTCTGTACTTTTGATATTGAAGTAAGTATGTATATATATGTGGTCCAAGGTGGGGCTCCATGTGGGGCTTGAATCCATGAACCATGAAATCATGCCCTGAGCTGAAGTTGGACGCTCAACCAACTGAGCCACCCACGTACCCCAAACACTAGGGGACTTTTAAAACAGCACATATTCCTTCCAAAGAATGAACAAATAGGAAAGAAAAAAAGATAGTGCATGCAGGAAAAATGCAAACAAAGGGAACAAGAAGCCATAAAATTCAATATAATAGTCACTAAGTCAACAAATATATTCCTATTAAAAAGTTAAGATTTGCAAATAATATTGTAAAAACTGCAATCAACTGCTTATTAAAAACACACCTCGGGGCGCTTGGGTGGCTCAGTCCATTAAGCTTCCGTCTTCGACTCAGGTCATGATCTCACAGTTCGTGGGTTCGAGCCCCACATCAGGCTCTGTGCTGACAGCTAGCTTGGAGCCTGGAGCCTGCTTCAGATTCTGTATCTCTCTCTCTCTCTCTCTCTCCCTCCCTCCCTCCTCTGCTCACGCTGTCTCTCTCTCTCTCTCTCTCTGAGAAATAAATAAAAACATTAAAAAATTTTATTAAAAAAAAACACATCTCAGAATGAGAAAATGAACCACAGTAGCAAGGAGTCTGGTTACTCCCAAATAGAAAGAAAACAGGACTGAACACAGAGATTCAGAGAAAAAGGACAAATTTAAAGGGATACTTCACACCAACAAAAGCATCAACATCTACGACAAGCGGTTGGACATACACTGCAAGCTTGCTGCATAATAATTACCTACAGACCCAAGAAAATCAACTAAAAGCTGTGAATCCAAGTGACATTAGCTTATAAAAACCAACACCTTTTTTTTTTTTTGCCAGCAATATCCACCTAGGAAATATGACAGAAGTATGATTCCATTTCACAAAATTAACTAAAGCATAAAACCGCCTCTTGAATTAAATTTTATTTTTTTTTAATATTTTTATTTATTTCTAGGAGAGAGAGAGACAGCGTGAGCAGGGGAGGGTCAGAGAGAGAGGGAGACACAGACTCTGAAATAGGCTCCAGGCTCTGAGCTGGCAGTCAGCACAGAGCCCGACGAGGGGCTCGAACCCACGAACCGCGAGATCCTGACCTAAGCGAAAGTCAGACGCTTAACCGACTAAGCCACCCGGGCGCCCCTTGAATTAAATTTTTAAAATTTTAAAAATTTTACTGAATTTTTAAAATTGACAAGAATATGCAATCATAAATAAAAATACCCATGATTTGGTCTTGAAATTAAATAAAGTGGTTTTAATTTAATTTGGAATAACAAGCAAGGTTAATCAAAATATTTGGAGGGGAAATCTTATTTATTTATTTTTATTTATTTATTTATTTACTTTGAGAAAGAGAGAGAGCAAGCAGAGGAGGAGCAGAGAGAGAGAGAGAGAGAGAATCCCAAGCTGGCTCTGCACTGTCAGTGCAGAGCCCGATGTGGTGGGGAGAGGCTCATGAACGGTGAGATAATGACTCAAGCCAAAATCATGAGTCAGACACTTAATCCACGGAGCTACCCAGGCACCCCAAGGGGAGCAAACAAATCTTTAAAGTGATCATATCCCTAGGATTGCCATCTCCAGGAAATTCAGATATTGGGACAAGAAATTATGTACAAAGTCTCCTTCTTTATCACAGAATTATTTTAAACAGAGGATAGTTGGAAATAATCTAAATATACAAAAGAAGGGGCATAAAAATAAATTATTTCATATGCTGGAATACTATGAAGTCACTAAAAATCAAAACAACTAAAAAATGTATCCCCCCAACAATATTTAGATATGCAGAAATGATACCTGACAAAAGTCAAAGTTAAAAAAAAAAAGCAAACTATAAGTAGTGCAATTCCAAATTTGTAAATCTGTCATATTTTTGACACGAACCTGATATTGTGAACAATGGGTATCTTTGATATGTTTACATGTGACTTTTGTTTTCTTCCTCCTCCTCTCTCATTGTGCTTCCTTCTTTTTTTCTAAAAAGAGAAAGCATTACACTTAAAATCGGAAAGGGAGACAGGAAATAAGGGTCGTTTAGAGGCAACTATTCAATGGTGACTGGCGCCCCTGACGCAGGGTTTTATTTGCTGGACTGTAAGGCTAAGAGAGGGCAGCCTGAACAGACAAGAGAGGGAGCACAAAGGCAGGACTGGATCCCCAGAGAGGATTGATAATAACATCGGGACAAATGAAAACAATCACATAGACTCATGAATCCAAGGGGGCATAGGTGTCCAGAAAACAAAACAAAACAAAACAAAAACAAAAAACGTTAAGTCTGAACACTCGAAAGAGCTGACACACAATGGGCAGAGCCCGCTGACTTGAAGACCCCAGCGTGGCGCGAGCTGGCACACCAAGCACTTCTGGTTCTACAGGGCGGGGCCACGGTGCTCAACCAGCAGCGCGGACCGTGTTAAAGTCAGCCGTCAGCCGAGCTGCCTCTTTAAGGCATCCGGGTCTTGGGGACACTTCTTAAGCAGGGACGCTGCTATTGGCTCCTGCTACTGGCATGATGTCACCATCAGCCAATCTGAAGTCAGTTGAGCCGCCCAGGCTAAGGAATTAATTAAAGAGATAATTAACTCTTCCTAAACCAAAGGAGCCTGCAAAAACAGGGCCACTCATGTTTTTTGGCTACTCTTTGCCAGGGTAAGGGAGTGAGGAAGTGGAATTGGAAATGAGCAGTAAGAACAGATAATGCCAGGTTTTGTAGATATAGGTATAGATGCAATCTTTTAAGGCATAAAAGTATTTTTATTCAGAAAATTGTAGAATCATCCCAAATTCCACCACCTCTTAAACATTTCGATATAGTTTCTTCCTGTATTTTTAAACTCAGAAGTGTGAGATTTTATGGAAATTAACTCACACTACATATTTTGTAGCTTTTCAAATTCACTTGCTGTGAGACTTTTCCTTTGTTATTAAATAGTCCCCAAATGCACAGTATTGAATAGCTGCAAAACTTTTCAACTTAATGGACGTTCCATAAATGCACCACTCTATAAATCTATGCTATTATTTTTACTGGCTGCAATGTACTATGTACATTCTTTTATGTACATAGAATAATTTATTTTAAAAGTACCCAGGCAAATATTTTTTAAAAAATGCTGTAGTAAACTATTGTATATACATTGCATTGTAGGACACTTGTCCACTGAATTCGTTAGGATACATTCCTAGAAGTGAAATTCCTGTCTCAACATTAAAGTATATGTTCTCAGATTGCTTTCCAGAAATGTAAACAGTATACGGGAATGTCCAGTTCTTTACACACTTAACAAACTTGTAGGTTTTCAATCTCTTACATCTTTGATAATCTAGTACAAAATGAGAGCTCATGAGTCTCTTAATTTCTTTCCTTCGTTATTAATGATGTTAACCATGTTTTTATGTACTCAATAGCCTTTTATATTTCTTTTCTAAATTATCTGTCTTCTTCGCCCATTTTTATGTCAGAGTGTCTTTTTCTAATCCATTTGCAAGATATCTAATTTCCACTTGACAGTACTTTCTTTTCATCAAGACATAGAAGATGTATAGTTTTCCTTTATTATGCTATTTTGTCAGGCTTTTGTTTCTGTGTTCAGGTACTTTTGTAGTGGGTCTGGACAACTTTCCTGTTTTTTCTTTGCTGTGAAATAGTTTATGGAGTAAGTTCCTGAAAGTTTAAAGAACCAGAGCCATTATTGGAGGTAATTCTTTGACTATTAGTCAACTCAATTCAATTATTCTGTTCTTCATTAAATTTTAAATTTTTATTATTTTAGCTCAATTTAAGTTTTAGATAAAACTATTAAAATTTCTTTATCAAACATTTACAAATTAGTAGTATTCACTTGGGTACAAATGCAAAATTCAAAAGGAAGACAGTACAAGTTAACTTCCTCTCTCTTCTCTGTCCCAATCCATCTACATCCTCTTCCCATAGGCAAGCGCCATTACTGGTTTATTAGGGATCTTTCCAGAGACATACTAAAATAACAAAAGCACATTCTTTCTTTTAACTATAAAGTAGTCACAGACTCTAAATATCTTCATCTTGCTTTTCAAAAACATATTTTGAAGATTTTATCTTATATAACACACAAGAGTTACGTTTTTCCTTTTTAAGAGCTGTATATTGTCCCATTGGACGAAATTTATAATTTACTTACCACATCAGTTTTGAAAAAAATTAAGTTTTTTTCCTAATATTTGCTATTACAAATCATACTACAGTAACTATCTTTACATGTAACTATCAAATCTGTGATTTTCTTCCTTTTATTTTTATTTAAAAAAAATTTTTTTAACACTTATTCATTTTTGAGAGACAGAGATTGAGTGCAAATGGGGGAGGGGTAAAAAGAAAGGGAGACACAGAATCCAAAGCAAGCTCCAGGCCCTGAGCTGTCAGCACAGACATGGGACTTGAACTCATGAACAGCGAGATCACAACCTGAGCTGAAATCAAGGGTTGGATGCTTAACTGACTAAGCCACCCGGGGGCCCTGAAAACACACACTTAATGAGAAGATGTTGAAAGCTTTTTTTCCTGAAGTCAGGAACAAGACAAAGATGTTCACAATTATTGCTTCTCTTCGGTATCTTTTTGGAGGCCCTAGACAATGGGATAAGGCACGATAAAGAAATAAAGGGTATAAGGATTGAAAATGAAAAAATAAGACTCAGTATTTGTGGGTGATACAATTATGTGTGTAGTTAAATCAAAACAATTTACACATAAATTATTAATAAATGAGGTTGGCAAGAAACTAGCATTTGAAATTAAAAGGCATTTCAACAAAAGACTTTTTTCAGTAATATTGAAAAATTAAATATTTAGGAATAAATATAACAAAGTATTTTGAAGACTCTACACAAAATTACAAAACGTTTTGAAACTTAAAAAAATAAATACAAATCTCTATGATTTAAAAAAGCTTTTGAAAATATTGAAGATCTAAATAAATGACAAATATACCATGTTCATGGATTGGAATAGTCAATCAAAATTGCTAGGCTGTCAGTTCTACCCCAATTGGCCTATAGATGCAAAACAATTTCAGTCAAAATTTCACATGATTTATAAAAAACATTGGGTAGATTTTGGAGTCAAATGTAAAAAGCAAAAAGTTCTTTCAAATGTGAAAGATAAAATAAGTGAATATTTTTAAGACCTTGATGCGGGAAATAAACAGGACATACACAAATATTTAACTATAATCAAAGGACTGATGAACTTGACTAATTAAGAAGTTTTGTTCACCAAGTCATTAAGAAAGTAATCATACATGCAACAGAGAGAAGATATTTGTAAAACATAATCCAACAAAGGACTTGAATTTACAATACATGAAGGAGTAAAAATTGGACTTTAGTATAGTTCTATAACACTCAGGCCAATATGGAACAGGAAAAGAAACATTTTCATTTGCCATATGTATTCTTTCCCAGTTCAGAGAACCAAAAGCCTGGGATGGGATGATTAAGAGGGAACCAGAACCCTCATTAGTCATAATGGGGAATTTGCTTCTGCACTGAAGTGTCTTTGCTTGCATTTTGTGCAGCTGACCACATTAGGAACAAGTTGGGTGCTCAACAGTCTCTAGGGTGGTGCACTGTTCTCTATTTATGCAAAGGTAACTAGGAGCAAGGATTATAAACAATCTTAGTATTCTAATTTTGTAAATCCATTTTTTATTATTTATTTATTTATTTTGAGAGAGAGACACACACAGAGTGTGAATGGGGGAGGGTCAGAGAGAGAGGGAGACAGAGAATCCGAAGCAGGCTCTGAGCTGTCAGCACAGAGCCTGACGCGGGACTCGAACTCACAAACTCTTAGATCATGACCTGAGCTGAAGTCGGCCACTTAACCAACTAAGCCACCCAGGTGCCCCATGTAAATCCATATTTTAAAACATTGCTACAATAAACATGTATTTTTAAATTAGAAAACAAAATTCTAAGCCTGCAAAGCAGCAGGGTGGCTATACAATGATGTAAAATGACAACTACAGTAAAACCTCCACCCACATTCAAAATATCTTTTCCATGTTCATACTTCTGTATTTGAAATGTTACCTTATGCTTCCTATATTTTAAGAATTCCACTCTCCCTGTGGGTTCCACTTTAAAAATTCTAGATTCATATTCAGCTCTCAAGTTAGCTGTTCTATATCATTGTCTCTATCAGGTGCTTTAGGAAATACAGGAGTGAGAACGATTGTTTCCTGAGTCAGAGAAAGCCACCCAGAGGGGATGACAGCTGTGCTAGGATTTGAAAGATAAATAGGAGGTAGCCAGACAGAGAGATGGTGGAAGTCACTGCAGCCATGAGGAAGGACAGTATATTCAAAGATTAGTAGCTAGAAATTGTGTGACATCTTTGGGGAGCCAACTGTATTTTGTTGTAGCTTGAAAAGTGTTCTGTGTGTAGGGTGTTGTGCGTGTCAGGGGTGAGGTGAAGGAGGAGAGAATAGTGTGTGCAAAGAAGGCAGGAAGGCCCTTGGGACACACACAGAGAACTTTGGATTTTTTCCTGTAGGTTCTGGGGAGCCAGTGATGGTTCTAAGGAAGGTCAAGTTATGACCAGGAGAGTGTTTCCCCCTTTTCCTTTTTCCCAGCCGCTAGCCCAGTGAGGTTATTTTCTGTATAAGGAAAGAATGACAATAATGGCTTGGCTTTCACAGCTGTGATGCTCATTACTTAAAGAACCACAGCCACTCACGGTCCTTGGAGGGACTTGCCTGGTGTCATCTCTGAGGAGCTGAGGGCATCATTGGAGTCCTCAGAGTCTCAGCAGCCAGGATGATATCATGCTTTATGTGACTTGAGTCCTTCTCCCAGGGACAGCTCTCACTGTGGTGGAGAGTGCATGCCCACAGGCTGAAGGAAGCCAAATATGATGAGCTGATTCGGGTTGAGGTAAATGCCCAGAGGTGGCTTGTGATGTTTTTTGTTTGTTTGCTTTTTTTTTTTTAACATTTAACATGGAGCTGACAAGTGGCTTCCAATCTCTCCATTTCCAGATCAGCTCTGTTAGGGAAAATGATAGTAAGTCCTTCTGTGCCAGACCTCTGAGATGGGCCCTATTCCCTTTGGCCTGTTGGGCTCCTCTGTGTCCTCCTTTCTAGTCTTCTTCAGAATCTATGAAGGCAGACCTTAAATTATGACAGATTTCTAAACAGCTCATCTGGGGAATGGTTGTTCACAACTTGAAACGCATAACCCATAAAGTAGTTTCTGTTGCCTTGGAATGAACCCATCTACTGCCTCTATACCCAAAAGTTTCCTTCTTTTCTGCTGCCCTCTTCTCAGGATGTTTCTGGGACATTCTGAGCTCACAGCCTGCTGGATTAATCCCAAACATGTGTTTTGTTGAAATGTACCACCCAGTCAAAGGAAAGAAGGGAGCAGATAGAGACAGTGCACTGTCTTCCTTTCTTCTTTCCTTCTGGACTTGTTAGGATCCACAGTGACAGCCCTGGGAAAGGGTCTGAGGTGTGATCCAGCCCAACCCTCTCATCTTACACGCTGGGAGCTTGAATTCCCTCACCTTTCTCCCCCTGAGAGAACATCTAGGAACCCCTTGCATCAAGTGCTGTGACGAAGTTCTTGTGCAAAGATTGGGATTTCCTAAGCCAGCTCATTCTCTGTCAGAGAGAGGGAGAGAGAGAATCCCAAGCAGGAGCCTCACTGTCAGCACAGAGCCCCATTCAGGCCTGGAACTCATGAACCATGAGATTATGACCTGAGTCGAGATCAAGAGTCAGACGCTCAAACTCACTGAGCCACCCAGGCACTCCAACTGCATTTTGATTGTATTATTAGTTCACTGAATACACCACTCAAGAAAGCCAATGCCTTACACGTACTGACCTCTCAGCCTGAAATGCCCTCCTCACCCCTACCCCCAACCCTCTTCCCATATCCAAATGCAAGCCCCATCACCATTACTCTTTAGAGAGTCTCTGTTGAGTTTCCTTTGTGGAGAGAGAAGGACCACACCCATTTGATTCCAGGAGGATAAAAACTCCCCAGTACCCCTGCCTTGGGGGAAGAGGCTATTCTTTATAATAATTTTTTTTTTGCCACTCCCGTACAGTGTTGTTTAAACAGATTTATTTAGGTATGATTTACCAACAATAAAATAAACTCATTTTAAGTTCTGTGAGTTTTGACAAATATATAAACCCACCACAAATGAGATTTGTCTTTCTTCGAGCTTCATGTAAGTGCAAATGTACATTACAATTCAGGTTTAATCAAGAAAAAAAAATCTGCCTAGATAAGAAAAAGCCAATTTCTTGCTAGAAAATAAGAAAGTCAGTTTAAAATGTGAGTTGTTCCCAAACCAGTATTTATTCTCTCTGGAAAGTAAACACACTGAAATATAATCTTTCTGATTATAGTTTCCAATTAGCTCAAAATCTCTGCCTCCTTCTCTGTTGCCTTTCCTCCAGTTTGTCTGTTTCCATTTTCCTTTGATGTCTTATTTATTTTGCTAGAATATAAATATGTTATTGGCATTCTGTTTAAGCATATTTCTAATTTCCTTGAATCTGGATACAAATTGATTTTTCATGAGCTAATACATCTTCAAGATTACTTTGCTTGAATTTGGACTACTCATCAATCTAATGTTTTCGAAGATGTTGAGCAACATGATGTGGATTCTAAACGACATGAATGAAATTCATCATGGCTTTTTGTCATCTTGGCAAGGTTGTATGTATTTCTTCCTTTTCTGCCGTTCTTTGTAACCTACTTTTACAGTCTTCCCTTTAGTGTCCCTTTAGTCTAAATTCTGTAGGGGAGATACTGGTTGCAGCCCTCCCATCCCGCCTCTCCCCAGCCCCTACATTCCTGAGTGGGATCGGGAGGCAGTGTGCCAGGATGACTCCAGAGATGAATCCATCTCCCTGGCTCCAGCACCTTCCATGTACAGAAAAGCATGCAGCAGGCAGAACTGGATTCCTGGCTGGTAGCCCCTCCTCTCCCAGCCCCCAGCCCTTCTGACAGCCTCTGTTAAGAGTGCATTTGTTAGCTCCCTGCTGTGATCGCCAGAGGAGGCATCTCGGTAAGGAGTTCAGCCCCTGGGAATTCTGCACTGGGGGTAGAACTAGCTCTAGTGCTAGGGGCCAAGATAGGCACAAAGCAAATATTCTCCTGTCCCTGGCTTTTTTCTTTTTTGCTTAATCCAATGTAAATGCTCTGCCATTGGCAATTACCATTTGTCCTAAAATGTTTTTTGCAGTGAGCACATATTGCTGTTTTATGATTGGTCGCTGATGCTGATGGAGTACCCATGTGGAATGTCTGCTCAGCTCTCCTCGAGGCCACACCCTGAGAATGGTACCCATGCAGATTCATGCTATTCAACCCAGCCCCTGGCCCAGATCCTTGACATCAGACATGCATGCCTGATTGAAACCGGGCCAGATGAAACCAGCCAGATGGATTCTTTTGCTTGAATATTTGAAACTGGGATTGAAAGAAGGGCTAACTTGTCTCTCATCTCAGGAAACATAAGATGGCCAGTGCTCAGAAAGCAGGGTCTGTCATGGAGACAGAAGGAAATAGCCTTGGATATAGATGCAGATGTGGACAGGAGTGAGCATGTGGTTCGAGGGGCAGGAAGCACATCCTTGTAAAGAGAGGGGAAGCAGGGAGAGAGGGGCAGAGGCACTGAAGGAGGAAGGGAGAGAGAGCGAGGGAGGGGGAGGGAGAAAGGGGAAGGAGGGAGGCTGCTCAGATTCTTTTGGCTTCCCTCCCCAGTTCAGTCCAGCTCTCCCATATTGTTGGTTTCATGTGACTTTCCTGAAAACTTGAAAAACTTGCATGAGGTAACTTGGAGTAGTTTCCTGTTAATTTGAATCCAAAAAATTCTGAAAAGTTTGCAACCTGGCATCAGGAAATAAAGTTGCATACAACCACCTCAAATGGCCATTTTAGGGCTTGGAAACAATAAGGATTCCACCATCCCGGGACAGGGAGGACTGTTGAGTGGAGCACAGACCGCAGCATCTGGTGAAATGAGGGTCAGTATTTTGGGAACTTGGGCAATTTTCCTCCCGAGCCAGAAGCTCTAGCAGGCTTAGAAAGGCCACGTTGGAAGATGTCTGACTGTGCTGGCCTCTAGCTGGGACTTCAGTGAGGTGTATGGAGGCATGTACCAGTCCGTGGCTGCCCAGCTTACAGTGGAGGGGAGAAACAGGTTAGTTATGCTGCTGGGCTCCTGGGATCCTGGGATCCTCTGCGCTGATGGGATAAAAGCTGAGACCACCCAAGACCACTCTTAAAGTGGACTTAGCAAGCAGCAGCACATACCACGTGCAGCAGCCCACACTGAGAGCTAAATGCTGTGTGCTGGTCATGAAACAGGGAGGTCATGGCACTTGGAAAGAAGACACCAGGGATGCACTGGGGGACATTGGGAGCCCTGAGCCTTCCATGCTTTCTCCAAGTCTGTCTGCTGTGCCCTCCTGCTGGGTAGAGGTGGTGATGCCTGCTGCTATGAAGCATAATTTAGGACCAGGTTTGGGATTTTCCACTGGGCTAATGAGGCAAAACAGACGGTGTCCACTGCCTTGTACACCCTAAATAGAAATACATTGAGCAGAGAAGCCAAGCACAGCCCTCAGGTGTCCTTCTATGAAACTGAAACTCCCCGGACATGGCTCGCCTCTGGCTGTCCAGTTTAGCAAGCTGTCTAGAAAAGGCTTCCAGCAAATCGAATCTCCCCAAGTTAAATCAGCAGGCTGCCATTTGCAGTTTTACAGGCATTATGCTGCCAGAAAAGCCTCACAAGGTCTTGAGAGCCACAAAAATCCACTCTACAGGGTTTCTCAGTCCCTGAGGCAAGCCCAGACCCAAGCTCAGGAGCTAAAGGCCCCATTCCGAAGATCTTCCAGTCCCTCAGCCAGTTCCTCTCCAGTTTCTCCCAGGGTGGTTCTGGAGGGCCCCGGACAAGGCCACATCCCCCAATGGGCAGAATGTGGAGTGACTCCACCGAATAACCAGGGGCCTGCAGGAGTCAGCATTCGACGGCCACAACTTCAGCTTTGTCCAATATCCAGCTACCAACACATACTGTCCTGGATTTCGCCTCCTTCTCCACATTTAAGCGGAAGCTTCATGCTAATTACCCAGTCTCTCTCCCAGTGTCCTCTATCAGATAGGAGACGATGGTGGATTTTTGTCATTTCCTTTATGGACAGGACCAACTCAAGGTTGACTTGGAGGAGAAAGAAGCGCTGTGTGGGATCAGGGCCTCCATGAGAGGAGGTGAAGGTGTTCACCTTGGCGGGCATGTCTGTGTTGTGTGATGTGACCGCACCACCATGACATGAGGCACGGGCTCCCAGCCTTGATAGGGCTGGTTGGTTTTGTTTTCTTGAGGATTTTAAATTGAATCAGAGAGAGAGAGAATGGATTTCCCTGTGTGGCCCAACTACAAAGGATACCAGCTCCACCGGAAGACAATGGGGTCCTTGATGGCTATGAGGAAGCCACATGCATGGAGCAGCAGAGACAGCAGTCTACAAAGAAGGAAGTGGCTTTGCAGAGAGGGGAAAGACATGGGGACAAGAGAGAGAAACAGAGAGAGATAGACAGACAGATATATAGACAGAGACAGGGAGGCAGACTCTGATTCATGATTGCTTTCCTGGTTCTTGATTTTTGGGAGAAGGTGTTACACTCCTTGCTTTGGGTTCCATGAAATATCCCGGACACTCCTCTTGCCTTAAAACAAATGAAACAAAACAAAACCCCAAATCCACCATTTAATTTTGAAAGAATTCTAGATCTAGAGGAAGTTGCAAGTACAGAGAAGTCCCATGTATCTCTCACTGTTTCCTCCATGGTTACAATTTACATAACTATGGTACAATATCAAACCAGGAAATTGACATCGGTGTAACATGTGCCTTTTTTAATTAAAATTTTTTTTACTATTTATTTATTTTTGAAAGAGACAGAATGTGAGCAGGAAGGGCAGAGAGAGAGGGAGACACAGGATCTGAAGCAGGCTCCAGGCTCTGAACTATCAGCACAGAGTCCGACGCAGGGCTTGAACCCACAACTCATGAGATCATGACCTGACTGAGCTACCCAAGCGCCCCTAACGTGTGCCATTTTATCACATGTACATTTGCCATCAAGATACAGAACTAGTCCATTCCATAATCATCTTCTTCTTGCTACCTCTATGTAGCCACACCTCCTCCCATGTCTCCTAATCCCTGGCAACCACCAATCTGTTTTTCACCTCCAAAATTTGAGATTATTCTACAAGTGAAATCATATAGTTTGTGGCCTTTTGAGACTGACTTGTTTTACTCAGCATAAGTCCTTGGGATGCATCCAACTTGTTATATGTCTCAATTGTCTATTCACTATTATCACAGACTAGTGTTCCGTGGTATGGAGCCACCGTATTTGTTTAACCATTCACCTCTCCAGAGACACACTGTTTGTTTACAGTTTGGGGTTATTACAAATAAAGCTGCTCTGAGCATTTGTGCGCTACACTGTTTTTGTGAACATGTTTTCATTTCTTTGGGAATAACGCCCAGGAATGCAATTGCTGGGTTGTATGGTGAGTGCATGTTTTGTTTAGTTTTGTTTTCTTTTGTTTTAAAGAGCTACTAGACTCTTCTAGAGTGGCTATGCCCTTTTACATTCATACCAGCTATGACTATGTGGGTTCCAGTTTCTCTTCATTATTACCAGCATTTGATATTGTCATTTTTAAAATTTTACTTGTTCTAATCTCATTGTGGTCTTACATTGTATTTCTCTTATCGCTAATTTTCATGTGTATATTTGTTGGCATATTCTCATTGATGAAATGTCTCTTCACATCGTTTGCCCCATTTTTTTCCTTTGGCAATCGTATATTTTTTACTGCCCCCAAAATTCAACGATCGTCTCATTAAGCTTATTTGTAAAACACTGTTATATGAAGTAGGTGTGAGGTCAGGGAGGCTGCCCACTTCCTCCATGTCTGCAGAGAAAGCTCTTTTTGGAAGACAATCCCACATGCAGATCTGAGCATAAGCACATGACTGTTATTCTTAGCAATAAGCTAACTAGAAAAAGGAAGAACGCATTTCTAAATCACGTTATGTTTATACCATAGTCACATTTTAGTTGGCAGAACTGATTCCAGAACAGACACGGCAGAGATCTGTCATGAAGGAAAAAGTAAGTGAAGGTTTTTAGAAAGCTGGAGGGGAGAAGTACTGTGCTCACACGAGCGTGGCTACAGCAGCCTCCAATAACAGTGCCCGGGGGCGCGAGTGCAGGAGCCAGGGGCCCTTCAGCGGTCATTGGCCTACATGTGTTGCTCTGAGGCCACTGCTATTTCTCACGGGCCATCTCCTGATATGCCGGTAAGCAGATCGCCTGTAGCACAGATGTAAATGGAGATGGGTAACACCTCTGCAAAAGAAGGTCTACAAGTTCTTGGGCCGGTTTAGCCAATCTCTTCTGTGATAAATGGTTGCTGAATTATGATTCCACAAAGTAATCCCATAAATGGACACCGGGGAAATTTTTACAACCTGTAAAATTCCCAGGCAAGAAAATAAATAGCCACCCATACCAAAGTTACACACTGTGAATTCAGATGCTCCATGCGAGGGCTTCTGAATGAAGCAGAGCAGGAAAGGCTATGAAAAGAGAAGATTATTGTCCTTCTCTTCAGCAGATTAGCAGCTCCATCATCTCTCCAGCTGCCCTCTGCTGCTCCAAGTCCTGCTCAGATTTTTCCTGAAGAATCTCTTCTGTATTTTCTTCAGACTATAGAAGTTTCACTGCCTCACCTCCAACTCTGTGATGATATAAGCAAGGGCACATTCAGTCCAGGGAATGGGGCATGTTCAATGGCATTTACACGCCTGTTGGTTATCTTAATAGCTTCATCCAAAGTAACAAAGGAAGTCTGCAGCGAAGCTACTTCCACCACTACTTCTACTGCTTTGACATTATTCCTTTTTAATTCAGAGGAATTGTCCCCTACCTCTGGCTAAACCAGTCATTTTGCAACTGTCAGTTCCTTCATGGTAATGTTCAAATACTGGCAAAGTCTCACCTGTGACATTAGCCTTGCCGGAAACTTCACTCGAGGGCTTCCTTTACATTGTGGATTACTGTGAGGAAGTCTCCTGACAAGAATGTGGCCTTGGCAAGTGAAAGGCAGCTCCTCCCATCACGTTTTCATCTCAGTTATCTTCTTGAGGGTCTGTCGAAATCAGGGAATTATGGTATCAGACTGTTTCTTCAGGAGGTTTCGACCTGCCTTGTTCCTTTCAATCGAGCCTTCCTGAAGGGCTGTGCCATTCAGGAGGAAGAGGTCTCAGCTGGGTCCTTGCCCACATTCTGAAGGTGACTGGCTCTGGTCCCCTGCAACAGTCCCAGCCGCAGTGACTTCCTCTGGGAGTCAGATGTATGTCCTACCCGTTCTCTAGGGTGTGTGTGTTCCCTGTTAAATTTTGATATAAATGCTCTTGTTCTGTTAAGTTTGAAACAGGTTTCTGTTACTTGCAAACTCGTGGATAGTCTATGAATTCAACCATAAAAATAGCTAGCATTTATTGTGCACATACTTTGCAACAGGCACTGGGTTGTTTTGTTTTGTTCTTTTTTTTTTTTTTGAGATGGGGGGGTGAGAAGAGGGAGAGGGAGAGAAGTGAGGCTCACTCAAAGTGGGGCTCATGCTTATTCAATGTGGGACTCAAACTCATGAACCATGAGATCATGACCTGAGCTGAAGTCAGGTGCTTAATGAGTGAGCCACCCAGGAGCCCCTCAGGCAGTATTCTAAGTGACTTACAGGTTTTAGCCCTCTTGATAAACTTTGTTTTTATAAACATCATGTGTTGTTGTTCTAAACATTAATCACCATTACAATTAATTTACAACCACTATCAGCATAAATAAACAGCTTCAGCAATCCAGGATCACATAAATTTGAGTTGGCTAAGTTTTATTTGTATTTCAGTTGATTGAAAAATCTAAGGTGTGCCTGGCTGGCTCAATCGGTACAACATGCTACTCTTGATCTCGGGAATGTGAGTTCAAGCCCCGCATTGGACATGCAACCAACTTAAAAATAAATAAATAAAAAGGAAAGAAAAGAAAAATCTAAGCCACTGATGTCATGAGAATGCATGAGTCATGATAGCCACTCCTCAAGTGAAATAGCATTGCTCAAACATTTTTTTAAAATTACACACTACGCACATTTTTATTTGTTTTAAGGAAATATCTGACAATTGTTCAATTCGATAAATTATATAGAAGAAATCTCCCAAACTTTAGTCTAAAAAATGGCAGAAAATAAAAGCTTTACATTGTATATTTTGTAAAGTAAATTTGTAATTTACTTTGTGTTGTATAATTTTTAGAAATTGCATTGGTGTGAGTGTAGCAGCCTCAAGTGCAGTGATCAGATATTCTGAATTCTTCTGTGAGGTGAGGACCACAGTTCCTGAAGTTTGGAATGCGACCAGAGGTTTGTTGAGGGCCCCCCAGGTGACTGTGCAGCTAGCCTTATGATAGAGCTACTTCTGAACAGGCAGGGCTCCTTTGGGGGCCTAGGCACTGTCCTTGGGGTCCCAGGGGGTGTTAGTGTGTTATTGGTGAGTCAAGTCATTGACCAGGGACTGCCCTGGTCAAAACCTGGCTTCCAGATAATCAATCATCTCTTCTACTGCTTCTCTCCACAATTCAGCATCTGCAGGAAGATGTGGAGCCCCCTTTCCAACACGTTAGACACTCGAGTTTCCACCCTTGGAAGGGGTGATGAATGGAGTCCCATGGTATAGCCAGTTGGCACATGTGTATCCAGGGGATGGCCTCACACACCCATCCGAGTGTCACTGCCACAGTGCACCCCGAGCTGTGAAAAGTGACAGTCAGCAGAGCAGTGTTGCCGATCTGCTCTTCATGGGCCCCAAGTCCCTTTGACTGATGTCCAGCTGCTGCATTTAGATGGATTGAGTGCAGGCAGCTGGCTCACCCACGGCCGATGCAGCAGGCCCAGGAATGGCCTCTGATCACCCACCTTCTTCAGTGCGGAGCTCATGACACCTTCAGACATTGGGGTGTAAGGAACATGCCGCCCAGCTCCTTTGCCTTCATCTCTTCCCTGTTGATGACCCCACCCCTCTGAACCTCCCAGCTTTGACCTGGATGATTTCTCTCCTCAGTCTTTATGCTTCGGACTTGATGCCTGGCACCTTTTCTAGAGGTGATTCTTTCTCTCTTCCATCACTGAACGGCCATATACCATCTTGGGGAAGCTCTGGGACTCTCCCATATGGTAAGGCTAGTGGAGGGGCTCCATGTGGCTTGGCCACCCTCCCTCTTCCAATATTACTGCCCCCCCATTCAAATTTATGCCTCACCACTTTATGGGAGACTGTGCAAGTTATCTTGACCATTTGGGTCTGTTTCTTGTATAAATGAGGTGGTGAATTCCTTTCTCACAGGGCTGTAGTGAGATTTACTGATTATATATTTATAATATATAATAAATATATATATATTTCATCATAACGTAGTACTCAAATGGTAGCTAAATAACTCTAGAAATGGGGCATCTTTCTGCACTTCCCTTCGCCCCCTCCTTGGTCTCTGGTTGTTATGTCCTGTCCTCCCCACCTTGTCCCAGCTCCCTTCCCCTATCAGTCAGTAAGGGGGACTCAGACAGAGCACTTCCCTCCCCTAGTAGCAGAGTATCTCTCATTGGCTGCCATCACCATGGCAACTCGCTGGCTCCTCCCTGCACCCAACCCCCCTTCCCAGAGCCGCAGCTTGGGAGTTCCAGACTTCTCAGCGATGGAAGGAGGAGGAAAGAGAAGATGGAGGAGAGGAGAGAGGAGCCCTTGACTGCAAAGGCGGCCACGGGGTTCAAGTTTGCTTGGATTCCTGATACCAGCCTGGCAGGCAGTGTGGTGTCTATTATCTCTACATATTCAGGAAGCCTTTCGATTTCCATAAGCACTCTTGATTCTCTTTGAAATGAGACTATGGCCTGGGGCTTGGGGGCCTGGGTTCCTGGTGTGTGGCATGCGTGATAAGCATGTTGTTCCAACAAAGGAAGGGTTTTCATCCCACTGCCTTCACAGCGCCACTGAGGTTACATGACAGGACCCACATGAGCACACTTTGTGAACTCCAAAGACAGCCAGGGGTCCTTCATTATTTTGGTCACCCTCACCCCTACCCAGTGTGGTGGCCCAGAGTGGGGCAGTCTGATGGGTGCTTTCTTCTCCTGATGTGAAGTGGGGGGTTGGAGATACATGTCTACATGGAGCCCTGGAGAACAGCACAGGGCCCTGGGCAGTGCCAGCCCGTGGGTCCTAGCTGTGAGGCCCATGCCAGGGCCTGAGAACCTACTTCCGGCCCAGCACACTCGCGAGTGTATACACCGCATGTCTTCCACCTGCACAAACTGTGATGTGCAAATGTCCTTCGGTGCTCTCGCCATTTAAAGATGCTTTAAAAGCATGGGCTGAATGCAGGTGACTTTTGTGTGTTCTCAGTCAGCAGGAATGTGGTGGTAGAGGGTGAGAGCCAGTGAAATTGACTGTGGCCGAACAAACCCTCCATAAAAAGGGTGAGATGATGAAATTCTGACACAGGCTATAGTGTGGATGAACCGTGAGGACACAAATACTAAGTGAAATCCACCAGACACGAAAGGACAAATACTGTATGATCCCAGTTACATGAGGTAATACATGAGGTAATGAATTTGCTAGAAGAGGCAAATTCATTAGGACGAAAAGTAGATTAGAGGTCACTAGGAGCCAGGGGGAGGGGAAAGAGGAGTTTAATGTGTTTAATGGTTACAGAATTTCGATTTGGGAAGATAGGTTCTGGAGATGAACGGTGGTGATGGCCGCACAGACTGTGAAGGTGTTTAATGCCATCGAACTGTATACTGAAAGGTGGTTAATGTGGTAAGTTTTGTGCTATGTATATCTTATCACAACAAAAGAAATCCACTCTCTCCCTCTGGAAAGAAGGCGGTGAGGTGAGGCCAGGTGGTGGAAGGCAGGGGTGAGGGGATGGAGAGCAAGCTCAGCAACCTTTGATGGGAGAGGCATTCTAGAGAAGGGGTCTTGTTTGGCAGTCTGCCTGGCCTTGCCACTTCCGGCTGACTGGCAGGCTGAGAGGGTAACATCAGGGGCTCCTTGCCTCCACTCGATGAGGGACCTAGGGAAACCATCATGGGTGACCCATCAGTTCCGGTCAGAGTCCCATCTGTTTTAGGAATCATCAGGGTAGTGACATTCCTCAGCTTCAGTCATGGTCTTCTTCCTTCTGGAAGGCCCCGGGAAGTAGCGTGGGCTGTGAGGACCCACCAGCTCTAGCAGGATGCCACAGAAGAGGCGTGGCCAACATCACAGCCAGGTGGCAAGAGGGACCTGCGTGCTCTCCTGGGACCTGCGTGCCAGGCCCTCACGTGCCCCAAAATCTGAGGATGTCTGAAGTCCCTCCTTGCCTTCTGACTCACTGTTCAAATCCACCAGCTCTTCTGACAGAGCTGGAAACAAGCATCAAGCCCTCTGGAAGCTATTTTTAGTGTTCATCTGTTCTTTCTGATTTCTCCTCTAGATGCCATATTTTCCCACCCCCAGATATGAAAGGGCTAAAGATTCTGGAAATCCTTCATCATTCCTCCTCTCCAGGTGCTCTCTCTCTGGATGGACAGCTCAGCTTGCAAGCCGTGCCCTTCACCCCCACCCTCTCGTACTGTTCCCTCCTTCTTTCTGCATCCCCACCCTCACCCTCTGGTCCCCAGCTCCACAGGCAGCATGGAAAGCAGGCTATTTGTCTGACATCATCTTCCACTCCCTGGCCTGCTAAGAGTTACTCACTCAGGCAATCCCTGTTCCACCAGCGGAGACTGTCCAATTGCCAAGCAACCCACTGTCAGCCAATCACAGAGCTCAGAGGTGATGTCATGGAGAGCGAGCAGTGGTGCTGATGTGGAGAGAAGCCCAGGGTACCACTAATTGAAGGAGTGAGGAAGGAAGCAGCTCGCCTGAACTGGACTGCAGGTAAGTGGGAATGAAGTACAAATTCTTTAAGGTTTTTCAGACAAAAGAAAAAAATTATTAGCAACGACGGGGAGGAGGAGCGAGGGTCCTGGCGCCATTTGCGCCTTTTGGTTTCACTCAATCAATTAAACTTTGTGAAATCCTGGCTGAAATGGGGTGAGGTGAAAAGAATGGGGCTACCCCGAAGGGCAAGGTGGGGCTACAGGCAGTCCTTCTGTTCCAGAGTTCGGAGGACAGGTGGGAATTGCCAGGGTTGATTTTTTTTTTTTGCGGGGGTGGGGGGAGGTCAGATGTCCATGGTGAGTTCTTTCTGCATAATAATGTCTTGTTGCTCTGGGAGAAAGGTTTTGTTCAGAGTCTGGCTTCCCCCGGAGCTGGCTCTGACCCACGACTTGTTTCAAGCTAGAAGCTGCTTTGTGTGTTACATTTCCTTCCTCAGCCAGTTTTTCTTGGCTCCCTTCTGCTGTGTATCATCCTTTTCTTTCTCCTCTGTCTGCACCGGGTTAGTTTTTGCTCTTGGTTCTAAGGATGCAATGAGATCACCACCTCTTCCTGGCTCCGCCCCGCCCTGAGGTCAACCCGATGGTACCTGGGCAGAGTCCGCTGGCTGTTGGGCTGCAAACTGCGGAGACCCACAAGTGCCACGCCCTGGTCCCTGCTGGTGGCCAAGCAGGGACACTCCTCACTCAATCCACCACCCTCGCTTAGAGTTTAGGCATTGCCTTCTTCTCATCCAGTTGACCAGGACCCGGATCCACTGTCCAATGGCCAGCCCCATCCCCACGTGGCGGTGCTTTGTTTCATTCCTCCCAGGAAGACAGGTGTGGAGGGGTCCCATTGTCCTGAAAAAGGGCAGGTGCCTTGAATCCTTTGGGGGACTCAGAATATTGAGGTAGCCTGAGTCCGAACACCCTGGGTAGGGATGTCCTCGTGTCTCAAGACCAAGAGATCAGTGGGAGGGGATGTGGCCATTGGTGGTTCGCTGGAGTCTTGTGGGGTGGGCGGCAGATTGAGAGAGAATGTGGGAGAATCTGTCTCTACTGAGGCTGAGCCCCTCTCAGGGGGGAGGAAACCTCTCCCGCAGGCAGGCAGTCAGGGTGCTGGGGGAATGAGATCATCCTTCAGTTGAGGAGATAATCATAGTGCCGGAGCCGAGCCAGCGGGGAGGAAGCAGAGGGGCAAGGACAGATTAGCAGCTCCACTGAGCAAAGCTAGAGTCTCCAGAGACCCTGCTCTGTCCTCTAGGGACAGCTAGGTCCTCCCCTTAGCTCGCCCAAGCTCGCACCTTGCTGCTAGGAACTGTGCTTCCACTCCATTTGAAACCCACTTGTCACCAGCACCAGAACACCTGTCAGCAGGTCCCAGACCTTCTGAAATCCCCAGCTCTACCTGGGCCACTCCCAGAAGTTTGGAGTGGAAGGGGATCTTTAACTGCTAGATGGGTCCACCACAGAGCATTGTAGGGAGTGAGCTCCCCATCACTGAGGGCATTCAAACAGAAGTTGGATGATCACCCAGCAGATTGGTTATAGAGATTTCTGCATCGTGTTGGAGACTGGGCTAGATTGGTGTTTTTCAAACTGTAGATTGAGATCCATTAGTAGATGATGAGGTCAAATTTGGGGTTTGTGGCAGATTTTTTTTTTTCAAATAAAATGGGGTTAGAGTAGAAAAAAAGCCAAAACATATTCTATGCAGTAAAGTAAATGTTTCCTATACCATTTTTAGTTATATAAATTATTTATAAATAGATTATGTTTGTTTATAAACATATTTTATAAATGTCTTATTTATAAATAAATACACACATATTTATGTCTATATTTTAGTTATTTGTATATTTATGTGTATGCATGTAGATGTATCAGGGGCTATATATGTGTGTGAGAGTCAATATTATGACATACACATCCTGGGTCATGCATGATATAAAATGCAGTTCTTTATTGTCAGTCCCAGTAAGAAAAAAACATTGGCTAAGTGACCCTCATGACCTTTTCTAAGACTATAAGCCTAGGGATCATTCTTACTAGACTATGAACTTCTTTTCAAAAATCTTTAATTTTTAACTGTGGTAAAATACACATAACATGAAATTTACCATTTTAACCATTTTTAGTGTCCAGTTAAGTGATGTTGACTATATTCCCATGGTTGTGCTGCCCTCGCCACCATCCATCCCCACCACTGTTTTCATCTGTTCAAACTGATACTCCATCCCCTTTGAACACTAACTCTTCATTCTTCCCTCCCCCACCCCCAGCCCCTGGCAACCCCTGTTCTACTTTCCATCTCTGTGAAGTTGACTATTCTAGGTACTTTATATAAGTGGAATCAAACAGCATTTGTCTTTTTATGACTGGCTTCTTTCACTTAGCATAATGTCCTCAAGTTTCACCCATATTGTAGACTGTGAACTTCTTGATCTTTTTAAACATTTTTTAACATTTATTTATTTTTGAGAGAGGGAGAGACAGCGTGTGAGTGGGGGAGGAGCAGAGAGGGAGACACAACATCGGAAGCAAGGTCCAGGCACTGAGCTGTCAGCACAGAGCCCAACGCGGGGCTCGAACTCACGAACTGTGAGATCATGACCTGAGCTGAAGGACTGTGAACTTCTTGAAAGAACTATCTTGTTCAAACATGTCCTTATGACCACATACAATATTAACTGTCAAAAATCCAGTTAAAGTTTAAGTGGAAAACTATCTTGTTAGGGAGATACGATGTTCTAAAGGACCCATCAAAAATGGAAAAATCTGGCTTAATATTGTCCTTCCTGAGCAGAGAGTTGAACAGACATACTATTGGCCAGTGGGTGGTGGGATTGCCTTGCATTTTTTTTTCTTGGTATCTAGATTTCATTTTGGCTCAATAAAAGAAATCCAAAGGTCCAGCATGGTTGGCTGCTTCTCTCATCCAATTAGGTCATTTAAACCATATTTGCCCTATGGGACATGAGTCTGTTGACTGATAAGATTTAAAGTAGGGCAATAAAGAGTGATAAACTGAGATCCAGATTGTAACGTGTGACAGAAAAGAAGGCAGAGAAGGAAGGGAAGAGAGAGGAAAAGAGAGGACAGAGCGTCTGTATTAAACCAACCATATAGAAAGAATGGGAAAAAGCAGATGTTTTGTGCTGTTGATTTTATTTTATTTTTAAAGTTTATATATTTATTTTGACAGAGAGAGAAAGAAAGAGAGAGAGAGAGGAGAGAGAGAAAGGGGCAGAGAGAGAATGAGAGACAGAGAGAATCCCAAGCAGGCTCCAACATGAGGCTTGATCCCACGAACTGTGAGATTATGACCTGAGTTGAAACCAAGCATTGGACACTCAACTAACTGAGCTGCCTAGGTGCCCCTGTGCTGTTGATTTTAAATAACTGGATATTTTCAAAATCAAAATCCTAATCCAAGAAAGGCATAATTTTTCCTGAATGCTTAAGATCCTTTCTCCAGATCCCTTGATGTCTTTCTATTATTTCCCACTTACCTGGAGACTATCATTTGCAGATACAGAATTCCCAGAGATTTTGAAATCATTAGGTAGGTAGAGATGAGACATTAATTTGAGGAGGGGAGAGAAATTTGGGAGAAATTCTAAAACATGCAAAATGTAATTTTTATAATGTTCTGCAGAGAACCAAACTCTACCCCGCTTTTTTTGGCTTGGCTAATAAACATTCATCATGTATGATTGAATTTGTTTATTAAGTTAGAATTTGCTATATTTAGAGATGTGATAGTCTGGAAAAAGGTTATTTTGCCTTTTTTCTTTGAGGAAGAGTAAGGACAAAGAAAATCTCTTCTGATATTTTAAGGGATATGTAAAAGCATATTCCAGGCTTTTACAGTTTTAGTTCTACTAAGAAAATACACAAATGGAATGCAAATGTCAAATATCTTCAGGCTAAGGAATGTCTATTAAAGTTATCATTTTATATACACATATATGTCCTCGCATCTCTCATAGTACATATAGTAGGTTCTCAATAAATATTTATCAAATGAATAATTTAAGAAGGAAATCACTAATAATAATCCAGAACTGACAAAATCAGAAGTTTTGTAATGAAAGGAATTTAAGTATGCAGAATCTCTCATCCCTCACAAGGGAAAACATTAGGTACTGTTTTCTTCTTAAAGAAATAAAATCTAGATATAAATTATTTTAACTTAAAGATCAAAACCAGGATGTAAAACTTACAAAGCACCGGTGAAGAATGAAAGAATAATGCAAACAAAAATAATATTGCAAAAGGTGAGAATCTCCTTTGACTATAGGTTAAATGTAGGTTGGGAACCTGGCTATGTTCCTCTTACTTAATCTTGGGAAAGGCACCTAACCTCTTGGGCCTTCTGTCTCTTCATCTGAAAATGGTGGGCAATGCTAGAGATCTCCATGCCTCCTCCCATCTGTGGGCAGAGAGCTTGCCCTCTGGTAATGTTTACAAATCTATTGCTTGTTCTCTGCTGATGTGAAAATGATTTAATTTATTACACTTGGTAGGTCATGTGTATGCATTTTATTTTATTTTATTTTTATTTTTTTATTTATTTCTAAGAGAGAGAGACAGACAGACAGACAGACAGACAGACAGCGTGAGCAGGGGAGGGTCAGAGAGAGGGAGACACAGACTCCGAAACAGGCTCCAGGCTCCGAGCTGGCAGTCAGCACAGAGCCCGACGCAGGGCTCGAACCCACGAACCGTGAGATCATGACCTAAGCAAAAGTCGGACGCTTAACCGACTAAGCCACCCAGGCGCCCCCATGTGTATGCATTTTAACAGGACTTTCTCAAGCATTGACTGATGCAAGAAGAACTTAGTGGTGGGAATTTTAAGCTCTGGGGCTGCCCATGGTTGGGAGGCAGAGGTGGGGCAGACAAGCCTTTGTGTCTTACTTATATTTACTCTTGGCCTTGGATATGAGGAAGGACCATGGAACTTTGATATAAGAAGATATCAGATCAAATCCCATCTTTGTCATTTTCTGTTTATATGATTTGAGGCAAACCAAGTCACTCACCTGAATTGGTCATCAGTGAAATGGGTATATTACCTATTTTATAAGATTTTGAAAGAATGCAATGATAGAATATATATGTTCAGATTACAACCATGTAAAAATAATGAACACCGGGGGAGAGGACTAGAAGGAAGTGACAACAGCAAAAAGTAGCAAGATGGCAAGGATTTCTTTTCTTTTCTCTGTCACAGAGTTGCTTCAAAATAAGACATTAATATGTTTGTAATTAAAACATTACATATAAAATGTACATATGCACATATACACAATTGAAAGTGCCTGATAGACTGTAAAGTACTTCAAAATATTGCTACTGGTATAACTAGGACTCAGATTACAAGAGCTTTTTCCATATGCTGATACTTCCAAGTAACCCGAGTCCAGGGTCTCTCATGGTACCCGAGTTGCAATGCTTTACACTCCATCTAGAGACCCTGAATGGAAGTCTATGCCCTGGAACTTTGCTTCTATTTTTCCTTCCTTCCTTCCTTCTTCCTTCCTTCCTTCCTTCCTTTCCTTTCCTTTCCTTTCCTTTCCTTTCCTTTCCTTTCCTT